>NC_042630.1:38463609-38824791 GCF_901001135.1 Rhinatrema bivittatum
GGCAGAAAAAGACCAATTGTCCCATCCAGCCTCCTGCAGCTAGCCCTGTCCACTCACAAGGATACATTCCAGTTTGGTACATTGGCAGATATGAACGGACCAGCATGCCCGATCCCAGGGAGCAGGGTATCCGCTGCTATTGTTCTTTTCACATGCCCTATCCAGCAAGCCACACATGAAGCACAGGCCACGGACTGCTGTTAGGGAGGCCGGCTCCAGTTTGGAATTATTCCTGGGGCTTTTTAAAAATCTGATATAATTAGCCCAACCCTTCAAGTCATTCTAACTTACGTGCATGTGCCAGATTTTCCGGGGTCATGCAAAATCCCAGTGCGGTGCACATACAGTATTCGAAAAATGCCTTCTAGTACTGAAACATCATGCTTTGAGAAGCTGATGGGATTTGTTTTACCTTTTCAAAGCCCCATTTAAATATGTTTTTTGCTTTGCATGCATTAGAGTGTAAACTCTGCTCAGCTCTGACCTGGCCCTTTAAAAGATCTAATCAAAAGGATTATTCCTATTTTTTGTGCCTCAGGCGGAGGGAAGGGGAAGGTAAACACATCTGTTCCTAACAGACAATAATAGACTATCATGAAATTATACATTCAGAATGCTCTGGTGTTTGTCCTGGAGCTTAACCTGCAGGATGGCTGTGGAGGAGGGGGTAGCGACCCTCGCTGCTGGGCAGGGCGAGGCTGGTAGCAATGGTAGAATCCCTTGATGGCAGGCTGGAGTTCCCAGGTCATCGTTTCGTAGCTGCTAAGAGGGGCTGACAGAAGACTTGAAGGGCCTTCGAAGCCATCCTTGCTCCAGCTGTCCTACCGGCTCTTTCCTGGGGGGGGAAGGGAAGGGGAAGCGGGAAAACCCCACAGTGCGCCTGTCGCCAAATCCGCAGTACATAAAAATGTATTCCTTCCCAGCTCCCGAATGACAAAGAAGAAGAGGGCTGCAACCAAAGAACAGAGGTCAATGAACCCTGGCTCTGCCAGGACTGTTGTTTTATCTCCCTCTGCCTCAGTTCCATGGGTTTTTTTGGTCGGGGGGGGGGGGGGGGGCGGGATTTGGGGTTGGGGTTGGCCATTCCTTCCAGCTCAACTGGAACCGGGATTGGACCCTGGCACCATGAGCCGTCATGTCTTCCTATTTTAATCCACTCACCACAGTAACAGTCATGGGTCGGGGGCCACGCACCAGGGCTCCTTCTGGAACGCTGCACTCTTGGGCCTTAAATCTGGCCACTAGGTGTCGCCATTGTGCAATGACCGCAATACCCTCCCTTCCAAGATCTGTGAATGCTGCTGCCATGGCATCTCCAGCTCTGACCCAGTCCGGCAGATCAAACCTAGGTCCCTCCCATGTCAGTGCAGAGCCCTGACCCTGAACCATGGGCCTCACAGCTCCTCCCTTTGCCTCATTCCTAATTCTGGCTTTGTCACTGACTCTTTGTGTGATCTTGGGGAAGTCAATTTTTCCCTCATGCCCCAGTGTCTTCCTCCTCTCTGTGCTTGAGAAGGTGACATGACATCTACTCCAGGGGAGATCAAATACCAGATTTAAGGTTGTGGCACCCATTGGCTGAGCCATGGCAATGGGTGCTTCTTTGAAGTTGTGTTGGCACGAGGCCCTATAGCAAGCAGGAGCTGGCAGTGGCTTCTCCTTCACCTGGATATTTGGTGCCTTCAGAATTTAACACCCTAACCAACTGCCTATGCCTAAGTCTGGCCCTGTATACAGGATCTGGGTCCTGGAGCTGAGCAGCTGGGTAGTATCCTGGGTTTATAAAAAGAAATGGTGGTATAAATTAAAATTATTATTCTATCTAACTATAATAAAGAGGAAAGTTGCCCTGCACCTGCCTCCCTGATATGCAAACTGAGCTCTGCCCCACTCACTAGCTCCGCCCTTCTCTCTCTCTCTACCACACAGTGCACTGGAGCTCAGCCTGCACTCTTCCTACCACACAGTGCACTGGAGCTCAGCCTGCACTCTCTCCTACCACACAGTGCACTGGAGCTCAGCCTGCACGCTCTCTCTCTATCACACAGTGCATTGGCCACACAGTGCACTGGAGCTCAGCCTGCACTCTCTCCTACCACATATTTCAATTAGGCACTGCCTACACTTAACAGGATCTCCCTGTCCTTGGACGGCCCTTTACTACTGGTAGGATTATAATACAATGCAAGTAGTTGAGGACCACCTTCTGCTCTTTGCACTCTTCCTTTTTCCCTAAAGAAATGCCCATGTGCCAATGTCACATGCCTGCACCACCCATGCTAAGCTTGTTGTATGCACGGGTCCTATGTAAAATTCTCCCTTCCCCTCTCGCTATTTTCCTGCCCTCTCATTCCCTCTTACTCTCTCTTTTCCTTTTTTTCTGTCCTTTTCTCATTTTTTCCTTGGTTCCCTTTCGTGCTTCTCGCTGTCCCCCTCGGCATAGAGACCCCGGCAACTTCCACTGACCAAACCCGATCCTTCTTTCCAGCCCATGTTCTCTCACTCTCCAGGATGCCACAGATGCTACCATCCCCCCTCCCACTCTGGCTGGGGCAAGAGTCTCCCACTGAAGTGCCACCTGCTCTCAGGCTCTCCTAATTAACTCATTTGCCTAGACTGCAGTTTAATGGAGTGACTGATGAGACGCCCCCTGCCACACTGAGTAACGCGTGAAGCCCCTCCTGTCTGATTCCGCAGACCTTGGCTCCCAGGAGCAGCTGGGGTTTCCAGGAAGAGAATGCGGCAGCAGAGCGCACAGCAGCCTCCACCTGCTTCTCTAATTCCAGCCAGCACACATTTCCTTTGCTGTTGCCTGGGAGTGCCAGGGGAGCCCTGTGTTTCCATGCTGCCAGTTTCCAAACATCTCATCTGCCCTCTGTTGGACTGCAAGAGTAAGGAGCGCTAGCCTTCTGCAAAACAGGTTTTCCCACTTGTGCCTTTGTTCCACAGGAGTGTCAGGGACCCTATCGCCACGTATGATATATGCACGTTTGCACACTTGTGCTACACAGAAGTGACGGGACACCCTTACATCCCTGGATGATAGGAGCACATTTGCACTCTTGCACCTTAGTTACACAGGAGTGTCAGCGACCCTTATCTCCACGTATGATATATGCACGTTTGTACACTTGTGTTTGTGTTACACAGAAGTGATGTGACACCCCTTAAACCACTGGCTGATAAGAGCACATTTGCACTCTTGCACCTTTGTTACACAGGAGCGTCAGGGACCTTTGTCTCCATGCCTGATATATGCACGTTTGCACACTTGTGTTTGTGTTGCACAGAAGTGATTTGGCACCCTTATACCCCTGGATGACAGGAACATCTGCACTCTTGCACCTTTGTTACACAGGAGTGTCAGGGACCCTTGTCTCCATGCATGATATATGCACGTTTGCACACTTGTGTTTGTGTTGCACAGAAGTGATTTGGCACCCTTATACCCCTGGATGACAGGAGCACATCTGCACTCTTGCACCTTTGTTACACAGGAGTGTCAGGGACCCTTGTCTCCATGCCTGATATATCCACGTTTGCACACTTGTGTTTGTGTTGCACAGAAGTGATTTGGCACCCTTATACCCCTGGATGACAGGAGCACATCTGCACTCTTGCACCTTTGTTACACAGGAGTGTCAGAGACCCTTGTCTCCATGCATGATATATGCACGTTTGCACACTTGTGTTTGTGTTGCACAGAAGTGATGTGGCACTCTTCCACACCTGGATGATAGGACCACATCTGCACTCTTGCACCTTTGTTACACAGGAGCGTCAGGGACCTTTGTCTCCATGCCTGATATATGCACGTTTGCACACTTGTGTTTGTGTTGCACAGAAGTGATTTGGCACCCTTATACCCCTGGATGACAGGAGCACATCTGCACTCTTGCACCTTTGTTACACAGGAGTGTCAGGGACCCTTGTCTCCATGCCTGATATATCCACGTTTGCACACTTGTGTTTGTGTTGCACAGAAGTGATTTGGCACCCTTATACCCCTGGATGACAGGAGCACATCTGCACTCTTGCACCTTTGTTACACAGGAGTGTCAGAGACCCTTGTCTCCATGCATGATATATGCACGTTTGCACACTTGTGTTTGTGTTGCACAGAAGTGATGTGGCACTCTTCCACACCTGGATGATAAGAGCACATTTGCACTCTTGCAACTTTGTTACACAGGAGTGTCAGGGACCCTTGTCTCCATGCATGATATATGCACGTTTGCACACTTGTGTTTGTGTTGCACAGAAGTGATGTGGCACTCTTCCACACCTGGATGATAAGAGCACATTTGCACTCTTGCACCTTTGTTACACAGGAGTGTCAGGGACCTTTGTCTCCATGCATGATATATGCACGTTTGCACACTTGTGTTTGTGTTGCACAGAAGTGATGTGGCACTCTTCCACACCTGGATGATAAGAGCACATTTGCACTCTTGCACCTTTGTTACACAGGAGTGTCAGGGACCTTTGTCTCCATGCATGATATATGCATGTTTGCACACTTGTGTTTGTGTTGCACAGAAGTGATGTGGCACTCTTCCACACCTGGATGATAAGAGCACATCTGCACTCTTGCACCTTTGTTACACAGGAGCGTCAGGGACCTTTGTCTCCATGCATGATATATGCACGTTTGCACACTTGTGTTTGTGTTGCACAGAAGTGATTTGGCACCCTTATACCCCTGGATGACAGGAGCACATCTGCACTCTTGCACCTTTGTTACACAGGAGTGTCAGGGACCCTTGTCTCCATGCCTGATATATCCACGTTTGCACACTTGTGTTTGTGTTGCACAGAAGTGATGTGGCACTCTTCCACACCTGGATGATAAGAGCACATCTGCACTCTTGCACCTTTGTTACACAGGAGTGTCAGGGACCCTTGTCTCCATGCATGATATATGCACGTTTGCACACTTGTGTTTGTGTTGCACAGAAGTGATGTGGCACTCTTCCACACCTGGATGATAGGAGCACATTTGTACATTCGTGCCTGTGTCACACAGGAGTGCTAGGGATGCTTTCCTCCGTGTATGATGCGAGCAGCTTTGCCAGCTTCCATCGTACGCCTTATCTTCATCCTCTGCTCGGGTATAAAGCCTCTTTTCATTTGTCGAAAAAGTCTCTGCCATGGATTGCACCCCCACCTTCCCTTTCCTTTCATCTCTCCCCCTCGCTAACAACAGGATGGAGAGGGCTGGGATGGATTTTGATAGCACAGCTCTGGAAAAGCTTTTACACCGAACAAAAGAGCCTTCTGCTGAGACAGCGTCTTCCATTCTTCCCTCTCGTGTGGGCGACAGCTGTTTCAAACTCCTGGATGGCAATCCTTGACCTGACTCGAGACGTGCCGAGGCCTTTCCGGGAGCCCAGAGCCGGCCATCCATGTCACCTCCAACGCCTGTCTGCAGCGCAGTGGGTCCAGAGAGGGGTCAAGTGTGTTGAGTTTAGCACCCCCTAAACATTTTGAAAAGTTGGAACCTGTGTTGCAAATTGCAAAGCCTAAGACTATTGCAGGATGGCAAGTCGTCTTAAAGGGCCGGCATCCTATATAGGTACATAACCGTTGAATCGTAGACTTATAGGGATGAATGGGACCCCAAAGGATCCCCTGCCTCCGGGCATGGCCTGCAGTACCTAAAGCCTTCTCTCACCCACGTGTGGCCAACCTGCTCTTAAAACCTCCCCTGACGGAGATCTCCTTCCAGTGCCTGATCACTCTCTCCACAGCTAGAAAAGCCCCGCTGGGGTTTAATCCCATCGCTTCTGCTCCTGCCCCAGTGGAGACTGGGCACATCCTCACTGGAACCAGTGACGGGCTGCCAGTATCTTAGCCAGAAGCTCTCGCCAGCTTTGATCCCCTCTCTGGGTTGTCCCCAGGTTTATTTATTTAATTGCCTTTCTCTGTTGCCCATCCTATGGAAAGGCTGTAGGCAGGTATATAAGAGTAACATCTAAAAAAAAAAAATCCATAATAATCTTACAACTGCGGTATAAAATAAATGCAGTCCATAATACCCCTCCCATAATGTGATAAGGGGCTCCCAGAATTCCTCTTCAATAAAGCAATAACTGTACCACCGCCCTCCCCACTAATGTTTGTGAAGGCTGCTCTCCAGTCTGGGGAGGGGGAGAGGGGAGGGCGATGTGAGGGGTGTGCCAGTAGAGGGAAAGAGCTGAGGTGAGGAGTGTGGTATGCCGAGGGAGGAGAGGAGCATGCCTGGGAGGGCTAGGAGAAGGGTGAGCTGGGGATAGGGGAGGAGAGTTTATTTATGTATGTATGTTTATTTAAGCATTCTTATATAGCGAGTTTCGTTGGGAACCTCACCTCAGTTTACAGGTAACTTAATGCAGCAAGAGGCTTTACATTGAACAGGTAACAAAATGTAGCAACATGATAAGGGATAAAATGGAACAGAACAAAATTAACTATGTAGAGGGTGTGTATATATTACAGACAAGGGGGGGAGGCCCAAATAAACTGGGCAGACATGAAAGAGTGGCAAACTCCTGGAAGAGGGGAAATACAGGGGGGAAAACATGTTCGGGAAATTCACTGCGACCTGAGGGGGAGGAAGACATTAAGGGGTAAGGGAAACGTTACTGGGGGGGGGGGGGGGGGTATTTATAGAGAGGTGGCAAAAAGTTTAATATTCCCCTTGATCTTAAACATGAAGTTACTACCCTTTCAGTTACTGCTGGGTGCACCTGTCTGCAGAAGCTATGGCTGTGTTTCTCCTCGCTCTGGACAGTTCTCTGGTGCGAGATTAACAGCAAAGTAAACCTGGCTGGAATCTCTATAGATTTTATTTTGATTTTAGCCCATTTACAATGTCTCTCACTGTCCGAATTTTGCACTCAGGACACCTTGCCTTCCTCCTCCTCCCCCTCCCATCATCCCAGCGCCTGCCATGCTAATCACCACTTTCTCTATTTGTTTCCAGCTCCGCGCAAACAATGGCTCTCCCTCGCAGAACCCAGCACCCGGCAGCCAGGAAAAAGGTGAGCGCAGAGGGGCGGGTTTTACAAGTGCTGCGGCCTGGACTCGTTTCCAAAGCTGCCTGAGCACCCTGCCCCTGCTGAGGAGACAGGCCTTATCCTCCACTTTCTCATATGGGGGCTGTGTAAATGTTTCAGAGACTTTCCGGGGTCTGAGAGAATTCCTGCAAAACCCCCCTTATAAAGACCAGCACCAGCATCTTCCTGTGTGAGGACCAGGGCTGCAGATCACAGGCACCGGGCGCAGGGGACATTTTTTATTATTAATAGTAACTCAGCGTCGTACTGCAGCCTTCCACTGTAACAGGAACTTTAAAGGTTTATCTTGGTCACACAAGTGCAGCCAGCTCTGGTGCGGATGGATGAGCAGCACATTTCTGGCTCACCTGCCGTATTCCGAAAGGGGAAAGAAACCATAACCTCCTTACTGAACGGAAGCTGGAGAAGGTTAAGTGTGTGTGTTGGGGGGAGGAGGGACTAGCAAGATCTGCATAAGGCAGGGGCCTAGTTATAGGGTGGTGGTGGTGGGGGGGGGGGGGGGGATGTGTGTCCTCACATATGGCTCAGGACCCCTCCCCTAGCAGCAGGGTCCTGGCACATCTGAGTCAGCCCATTACAGGTGTAGTGGTTAGAGGGCCTGGAGGCACTGGAAACACTGCCAGTGTATGATCCCCTTCGTCTTTAAGAGGGCTAACTTGAACAGGGAAACGCTCTCTAAGAGGGGTCAGTGGCAGAGCTGGGATTAGAATGGAGGCGGATGGAGAGAGGTTGAGGGTCATGCAGGCAGTGAGTGGCCGACTTCCTACTGCTGTATCCACTGACGCACACAACTGCATTTTCAAAGGATTTAGGCTCCTGACTGTGGGAGACGATGGGGCCAGCTTGGTTGCTCGGTGCGAGTGCTGCATGATGCCATACAGAGGGTCCCCAGTTCAAGTCCAGTTCAGGTCAGCTAGGGCTAGGCATGCTACAAAGACGGGAAGGAGGAGGGAACAGCTCCCCCCCTGCCTCTTTTCCCTCCTCCTTCCCCAGCATCTGTCCCCTGTTTCTTTTCTTCTGGTCTTTTCAATCAGTATTTTTGCAATATTTTTTTTCATATTTAGCTTGGAAAGAAAAGTGTGCGTTTTTAATCCCGGCCACACCCCCTGTGCGGGGACCAGATTTCCAATCAGCCACAGCAGGCACAAAGGATGCCAGGTCCTCTGGAGGGTGCCACCCTCCAGTCACCAGGAGCCATGCTGCGGAAATGCCATGTGCTGTAAATCCTGCCCTGCGCCTGCATTTGACAATCTAATACTTCTCCTTGCCCGAGTCCCTGCCTCCGCTGGTCATGCTCTGGTGGCGCTGTTTACAGCGTGCGTGTCTGCAGAGGGTGGACAGTTATTAATTTCATGTCTGGTCCTCTGTGTCCTGTGCCTACAGTGTGGATTGGAGAGAGAGAGAGAGTCTGTGTGTGGGGAAGGGAGAGCCTGTCTCTGCTGCTGGCTGTAATCCATTTACAGGGTCACATACGGGCCGATACAGAAAAGTGCGCTCCGGGTTTGGATGCGCATTTTCGACGCGCTAGCTTTACCCCTTATACAGTAAGGGGTAATAGCGCGTCGAAAATGCGCGGCCAACCCCCCCCCCCCCCGAAACTAATAGCTCCCGCAACGTGCAAATGCATGTTGATGAGCCTATTAGACATTCCCGTGCCATACAGAAAGCAAATTGTGCAGCAAAGCCGCACATTTACTTTCAGAAATTAACGCCTGCCCAAAAGCAGGTGCTAATTTCGGCCGGCACTGGGGAAGTGTACAGAAAAGCAGAAAAACTGCTTTTCTGTACACCCTCCGACTTAATATCATAGCGATATTAAGTCGGAGGCCCCAAAAATAAAAAAAAATTTTAAATTAAAAAAAAAAAAAAAGTAAAACCCGCGGCCCGCGGGTCAGAAGACGGACGCTCAATTATACTGGCATCCGTTTTCCGAACCCGTGGCTGTCAGCGGGTTTGAGAACCGACGCCGGCAAAATTGAGCGTCGGCTGTCAAACCCGCTGACAGCCGCCGCTCCTGTCAAAAAGGAGGCGCTAGGTTCGCACTAGTGTCCCTAGCGCCTCTTTTTACTGCGGGCCCTCATTTAAATACTGGATCACGCGCCCAGGAGAGTGGCCTGGGCCCGCGTTGGGAGAGCCGGCGCGCGCCTCCAAGCGCCGGCTCTCCCGCGGGTTTTACCGTATCGGCCCGATAGTAAATGATGGCAGATAAAGACCAACAAACAGAGCCATCCAGTCTGCCCAGATATCTGAGACTCTTCTCTTTGCTTATCTTCCTCCCACCTTGGAGAGATGAACCCACGGAGCCTCATTGCCCAAATCAGCATCAGCTCCCCTAGCCATGTCGCCCACCCAGCCCTTCAATCTCGCTCCTACTGCTGCTCTCTTTAACTGCCTCAGGCCTGTCCCTCTGTCATTCCTTCCTCCTGTTACCCCGAACCACCATGCCCTGGCTCTTTCTCAAGCATTTCCACGTTCTGCCATGACCGTCGCTTGCAAGCCGGTCCGGGCATCAACCACTCTCCCAGCCAAAGAAAAAGTATCATCTGGTACATTCCCCTCCCTGCAGCTTCGTATTCCTAAACTCCCCCCTCCAAGAAAGAATTCATCTTTCCCCAGCACCCCGAAAGCAGTCAAACATTTGAAGGTCTCCACCGGGTCACTCCCTTTAGTAGCAGACGCTAAGCCTTCTCAGCCTTTCTTTGTGTGGTTTGTCATGCGTTTTATTCCTGTTTGGGGTCACTTGTTGTCATCGGGCTTCCCTGTGGCACATAGGGTCTGGGGAGGACACGCAGGAAACGGGGTGGGTGGGACTTCAGAGGGAATAGGAGTGGGATTTAAAGTCCGAAGTAACGAATGTCTTGGCACAAAGGTGGGCATTTTACTCTCTCTGTCCACCTGCCACAGATTGTTCAGCCCGGAGAAGAGAAGGGCGGACCCAGGGGTGCTAATAATGGACTGAGACAAACCCTGTGCAAATGCTGACGAGCCCCTTTCACAGACTGCGGAAACCCCCTTGCTCCGACCTGATTGGCTGAGCCACACCCATTTTTCTTCAGGCATTCTCATGCAAAGCATAGCAAGAACGGCTTACGGGGGGAGATTGTGTCAGTCTGTCTGTCAGTGACCTCCTATCACAGTGGGAGGCGGGTTGCTGGGCCTTGCTCGGACCTGGGAGTGTGGTGGGCTGGTGGCAGTTACTGCCAGGCCTACAAAGACGCCACTCCCACCCCGGTATCCTCTTATTTGCATTGTCACATTCTGTTTTGAAACCAGCACCGTGGCTTCTCCTCTCTCCCCTGTGAGTTTGGACCGGAAACATCCAGTTTTGCCCATTTGTGCTTATAATAACCACATTTCCGCTCCTTCCGTTAAAGATTTTTTTGGTTTTTCATTTTAACATCTGCCACACTCATGGAATGAGCTTCATCGCTAGGCTCTTCCACCGCTTAACTGCACGCAGCTGAACCCTGGAGCAGATGGCAGAAAGAGGGACCGTTTTGGGATGGATCATGCAATTATCTAATTAGCTGAAGGGATTCTCATCCCAAGGCAGGTTCCAGCTTGGAATCATCCATTAACCAACCCCGGAGGAAGCTGCTGATGGAGAGCTATCAGTTCTCTCTCTCTTGTGCAGGGAAGCACCTTCAGTTTTGCTAAGAACGTGCCTTGGTTTTCCACCGTATCGTGCTGTAAGTTTCCATTCCTCCAGTGTATGTCCAGGGAGAAGAGCAAAGGGGGTGCAGGGACTTTAGACCATTCTCTTGCTTTCTCTTTTTAGTATAATAACAAAGTAAATGTTGGCAGATAAAGACCAAAATGGCTCATCCAGTCTTCCCAGTTGAGATTTGTGCACTGTGGGTAGATTCGAATATGAGTTTCAACATGCTACCAAACATCAACGCCCTCTCCCAACATCTTTTGCCTGATGTCTCAACCCTTTTCCTACCACTGCCCTCCATATCTGCCCCTAGCATGCTCAAAATCTGTAATGGTGATGACCCTTAGCACCTCCGCTATTTCAGGTCTTGCTATCTTCAACTTTGTTTCTTCCTTCTGCTAACATCCTGACTCCTTTCTATGTTAAGATCCAGCCTCCCCATGCTTACCAAAGTTTAGATTTTATCCATGGTTCCTCCTTGCAGTTCACCCAAGTCTTCTTGGAAGCCCTTCACCAAATCTCTTGCAAAAGTGCCAATATGCTGACTCTCAACTGGATGATCCAGTAATGATGTGGAAAATGATATGTAAAAGGCTGATGCCATTGAAGTCTATGGCAGTGAATGTTGTGGGGAAGAGATATTTAAGAGGGAGACACCATTGAAGTCTATGGAGGTGAATGATGTGGGGAGGAGATATTTAAGAGGGTGACACCATCAAAGCCTATGGAAATTAATAACATGGGGAAGAGATATTTAAGAGGATGATGCCATTGAAGTACATGGAAATGAATGATATGGAGAAGACATATTTAAGAGGGTGATGCTATTGAAATATATGGAGGTGAATGACATGGGGAAGAGATATTTAAGAAGGTGATGCCACTGAAGTCTATGGAAGTGAACTACATGGCTGGGAGGATGTTATCCTCATGGGAGGAAAGTTGCATGCATGCCTTTCTGCAGTAGCTGCCTCTCATTTCCCCAGTGGATGGCCGATATACCCCTTGAGCCTTATTTGGGTCCAGAGAGTGATCGGTTTCCCTGACCCTCTGTTTCTTGTGCAGGGAAAGCGATCGACACGGTGAAGGCAGAAGCCGAAGAGGAGATCGACATTGACCTCAACGCGCCCGAGACGGAGAAAGCTGCGCTTGCCATCCAGAACAAGTTCCGCCGCTTCCAGAAACGGAAACAGGATCCCAGCCCTTGAGTGCATGCACCCTCTCTCCTCCACGCCCGATTCCGCCCCAGCACCTCTCTCTTCCTTCATTTCCTCCCTTCTACAGTGGGTTTAAGGTTAAAATATTGAGTTTTACAAGATGTAAACTGTGCATCACGTATTGGATCTATGGGACCTCTGCATCTAGAGCACTTTTTTTTTTCTGGAGATCGTTGCCCAGGAAAGCTTCCATCTGAGTCTGGAATATCTTCTGAATCTGTTCATATCTGGGTCCCTGAAGTCTCTCCTCGTGTGGTACAGATACTCAATGCTTGATTATTTGCACTGTGATAGCACCGCGTGGTGATGTCATACTCACAAAGCCATGGAGGAGTGATGATGTCATAGGTAGAAATAATTTTAAGACCCTCCCCAGTCAACCTCCATCCCCCGTCCATTCGACTCAAAAGCATCAATAACAGCCAGTCCAAAGCCAGGAAATACCAACACGTTTCCAATTGGTTGTAAAGACTTTATTAAGCAAAGCTACCTGTGGTAAGAGCCCATGGCACGATGAGCTCCATAAAGAAACAGGAAGGATCCCTGACAGCATCCAGCCGCCAGGAACAGTGCCCCCGACCCGTGAAAAGGCCAGAGAGGAGGGGCAGGGCAATTCCTGAAGAAAATGGCACCCCAGGCAAGGGATGCTTTCGGGGCTTCCCTTCCCTTTTTGGGCTTGAATGTTCACAGACTGACTCAAAAGGGTAGCATGCCCTTCCCCCCCCCCCCCCCCCGCGAGGGTCGCCCTGCTTGCCCAGCCCTTGTGACAGCCCTGTGGGCAGGCGGGGACAATAAAGAGCGATATGGTAACTTCTGAGGGGAGACAGAGGGACAGGCAAGGGTGAAGTAAGGGCAGTAAACACCGATACAGCCACTGCTGAGGAGAGGAAGGGTCAAGAGAAGCAGAGACAGGGAAAAGAAGAGAGGAGTTGTAGGCCGGCCGAATCATCTGACAGCACAGGTCGTGCAGGCCATCCCGGTTCAGTTCTGGACGAGGCCCCTGGAGCCCTGGCCCTCACTCTGTGATGCTTGTTAGTATCACTGCACTGGACATTGAAGGGAAGTCTCTCATTAAGGAGACCAGAAAGCCCCAAAGTAATGTTAAGCTTAGGGAGACCACCCCGCTCTCCTACATTTCTCTTTCTTTAAATCTCCTCCCAGGGTATTCTGGGAAATGTATTTCTGTACTTCTGAATGAGAAATGCTTAACTACATATCCCAGAAAGCCAGGGAGGATGGATAGAACAGGACTGAACTAAACTGGCCTTCAAAACCTGGAATTAAATAGCCATGACTGGATGGCTGTGCTGGTACCCCATTACATCTGTACATTTGCAGTTTCAGTAAGAACAACAGTGGGTATGTGGGGGGAGGGGAGAGGAGTATAAAACCAGACCTGGATTAGCCTGTTGTTCGTGACCCAGTATCTATCATACAGCCACCAGATGCATTCAACACAAGAATGGCACTCCCAGCTGTGCGTGGCTCCTGAGGCTGCACTTTCACCCCCCTCTTCTCCCAGTGAACTGAAAATCAGCACCCCCTGGAAATCCAGCATTCTAACCTTTCACAAGATAAATAAAAGAGAGAAATAAGAACCCAAAGCAGTGCCTCGGTAATGAACGTGATCAGCGCTATTAAAGCATGAAACCTTAATTATCTCGTCAGTGGCGAGGTCCTTGCACGGAGGTAATAACTGTAATTTGTTTTGTTAATTAGGGGGTTGGCTGGGTGGAGGGAGATGGTGGGTGTGGAGCAACAGAGAAAGCTGTCCTTAACCTCAGTGACTCATGCCTTCATTATTGGGTTTGTTAGCTGTTGTTAATCTGGAGGTCCAGGAAAGGGACCAGGGTTCCAATCCCACTGCTGACACCAACATAGACCATAAACTATTTGGGGCAGGGCCCCTTAGAATGATCCACAAAAGAGCAAAGGAGGGAGGAGCATGCAATATTGCCTGTGCTTGTATTGTTCAACAAGCACAGGCAATACTGTGGAGCTGCCAACGTTAGGAATCCCAAGTCAGCTAGGACAGGTTTTCCAGTCCTGGTTTTTGCCCCATTGCATGCAATGGAGATATAATTTGTACTTTTCTTATGGAAAGTAGAACTACGGCTTCCTGCATGCAATGGAGCAAAAAGCAGGACTAGGTCAGGCAATCCTGTATAACTGGATGAGGTGGCAGCCCTAAATAGACCTCGATGTAAATTATGAGGAATTTTTCTGGGATAATGCAAAATGCCGAAACTTTTGTGGTGACAGTGCTTTTGAAGGATAGACTATCCACTTAACTGCTGGGCCTCTGAAAGAGAACAAATGTTTGTCCTGGGAAGGGAGGTGAGATGGCCTTAGGGTCGTAAGAGCAGGGCTTGCTCTCTGTGGGGAGGGCGCCACCTTGTGGCCACCTGACTTCCAGTTTGCACACAGTTCAGGCACCTTTGTCCAATCTATTGGATATTTCAAACCCCTAGTTGCTGTGCATTCATGCAGCTCGCATAGGCTGTCAGAATTCAATTTCCTGAAAAAAAAAAAAAAGTACAAAACCCGATATCTAGCAAAACCAAATCTCTCATTCCCCTCACCTCCAACCTAGATCAATATAGAAGGCCGAGCCTGTTGTCTCAGAGTTTTTTAAATCCCAGTAGGGAGAGGAGGTTTGCAAAGGAACGGGACTATTGTGGGGGCCATGGAGAGGCAGTCTGAGGAGAAGCACATTTTGAAAAGCCACTAGGAAGCTGATTGCCCCCCCATTCTGCCCCGATCCCCAGCCAGACGCCTTCCCTCTTCACTTGTAAACATGGCTGATTCTGTATAGTTACAGCTACATTTCCAGGCTCCCACGAGTCCAATATATGCACACGTATTTTTCTGTGTATTTTTTATCTGAAAAGCTCGAAGTCTGCGGGGGTCACTGAAGGAAAGAATGTTCTCATGAGAGGGGTGACTGATTATGACTGCCCTGGGTAGGGATCGTGCCCGTCATTTTAACATGCTAATAGACAATCAAGAAAGCATGGGGATAAGCAGATGGGATCCCTAGTGGTGAAAAAGTGAGTGCTGGGGGTGGGGGGGAGCCAGAGATCTGCTGGGGTCTATGGCACTGCACTAGGAAGGAGTGTGGCAGACTAGAGGGGATTTATCCAGTCTTACCTTGTGTTTTAGGCCTCTGCAAGTTTATGGAATTTCCTAGGCCCCCCTCAATATCAGAATGCATTATTGTGGGGTTATAGGGAGTCCGTTAGGCTTCTGCTGATTGACTAGATCGGTGGTACTCGCTCCCAGCCCTCAGGGGCTGCAAACAGGCATGGTTTCAGGACATCACTAATGAATATGCATGAGAACAATTTGCATGCGCACTGCCTCAATAGTATGCAAATCTGTGTGGTTAAGGCAGCTAGTGTAGCTGGGTTTAAAAAAAGTTTGGATATGTTCCTGGAGGAGAAGTCCATAAACTGCTATTAATCATTAGGAAATAGCCACTGCTTGTTGCTGGCATTACTAGCATGGGATCTGTTTAATGTTTGGGTACATGCCAGGTTCTTGTGGCCTGGATTGGCCACTGTTGGAAACAGGATGCTGGGCTTCATGGACCCTTGGTCTGACCCAGTATGGCATGTTCTTATGTAAATCTCTCTCAGGATAGAGTTGGGTACGTCTCATCTCAAAAATGTATAATGTTGAGATTTTGAAACGCATTCCTTTTTATCTCTTGTTTAAACAGCTCGCTGAATAGATCTAGAGAACTTTTTGCATTAACTCAGAGTTTAACTTCCAAGCCCAGCCAGAGAAGGACCTGAGGCTTCAGTGGCTAAGTGTGAGGGTTTTTTGTTTTTCAAGAGATAAGATTTTGACCCTTTGGAAAGATTTGTTGGACAATAAAATACCAGTCCTCATTTTCAGCTGAAGCAGCAGCAGGAGGGTGTTTCCCTATTTACCCGTGCAGGAGCCCACCTTAAATTTCTTAAGGAGTGTATGCTCTATGGGCGGGATCCTGCAGGGCAGGTGGAGCTCAGAGGGCATAACCAGAGACTGAGGAATAAGAGCTGGGATCCAGGTGGGGATAATCAGACAAGGCCCAGGTCTCCAGGAGGAAGACAGCTCCTGTAACATAACTCTGTCCAAACACGGAGCTGAGACGAGGATGAACTGTGAATACTGAGGGAAGCAGTACTGAACTGTATGTAAAGAGAGTACCCAGTTCTGAAGGGAAGACAATCTACTGTTGTGCATGTGTGAAGCTGTAATAAAGTTATACTGTTTTAAGCAAGGCAAGAATCAGACTAGTTTGTCTCCTGGCCTGTGGGAATCACCGCTTGTTCCCACAAGAAGGACTGCACCAGAAGGTTATGACAGGTGGTGCTCTACCGAACCTGGTTTTGGTCGGTTTATGGTTAAGTTTGCAGAGCTAACTGGACTTTTGATCAGCGTTGACATTTCTGAGACCCCCACCTCGTGTACCCTGGACCCCTGCTCATCTTGGTTTTGAAAACTGGCCAGCCCACACATAAGCAGACTGGTGGGGAAGACTGTGAATCTTTCACTGCAACATGGTTTTGTTCCCGACTCCTTAAAGGAGGCACTGGTAAATCTTTTGCCGAAAAAAGCTAGTTTTGATCCCAGGCTGCTGGTCAGCTTTAGTCCCGTGTCTAATTTGCCTTACCTTGCCAGAACTGGGAGAAAGAAATACTAATGCAATTGTTCCAGTTCTTGGAGAATGATAATGCCTTGGAGAAGTGCCAGTCAGGGTTTGACCTGGTCCCATCACAGAGACTTCCTTTGGTGGCTCTTGTGGATTCACTTCACAAACGTCTGGATAAGGGTGGTGCTGGTCCCGATGGATCCGGCTGTGACATTTGATACAGGAGACCCGTGTAATCCTAAGGTCGTGGCTTCGGACGGTCGATACTGTGGACAGGAGCCTCTAGTGATTTGTGTCACTATTGGAGAATAGGAAGCAGAGAGTGGTGCTGGAGAATTATTCCTCAGCCATTCGAGGTTCCCTGTGCTGCTCCTCAGGGTTCCCCGTCTCCTCTTTCCTTATTTAATCTTTCTCTTCCCCCCTCAGCAAAATTTGAATGGAAGTGGGGCATGGAATTTATGTGTCGTGTGGATGATATTCAGCTCTGTGTTCCATGGGTAGAGACAGAGAGAAGGCCTTGGATCTTTTACGTTGTTAGCCAGCAGTGGCTGCTGACCGGATGTTCAGGCATGATCTTAGGTTAAGCCCCAGTAAATCTGAATTGCTCTGGTTGAGGAGATCTCCTCTCCTTAGGGCCCCAGTTGTTAAGACAGGGCCGGTGCTTCCATTAGGAAAACTAGGCAGTCACCTAGAGCATCAACATTTTGGGGGGTGGCAAACTCTCACCAGCAAGAAGACAAAAGGGGTGCTGTGCTACTGCAGTGCTCTCTTGTGTGGGCCTTCTGTGGCATCCCCTGCTTAGATTGCGAACGAAAGAATCGTGTGGCTCGCCGTCTAATGGCCACGCTTCCCTGGGAAAGTACTTTACCCACTCGGAATCTTTTACGTCGGCTTCCAGTCCCATTCCAGAACTTTCTCTCTTTAATCGTTAAAATCCACGCGTAATTTGTGTCCAGCATACGTGAGAGCCTGAGCCTTTATAAGCCCTTGAGGGACATGAGATCCTCTCACGAGACCTTGCCGGCGGTGTTACCTTCACCCAAGGAAGCCTGGCTGCAGTCTGCTGATAAAAGGACTCTCGGCGTGGCTGGTCCTGAATCCTGGAACGCGCTCCCTAAAGAAGGCTGGGCCTTTAGAAAATCAGTAAAATCTGTTCTAGTTCAAACTACTCTTAGCCAATTTGGGATCAAGCTGCTGGGTTCATGGGGCAATCTGAATCTGTGATTGTTCATTTAGGCAGGCTATTTTATCTGGCAGATGTTGGACAGGATCTTTGTGGTCGTTACTAGCTGTTTTATATTGATTAAAAAGTTGATATGCTCTGGTATATATTCTAGTCTTATAATATTTTGTGTTTTTATGTGCTGACCCATTATGGTTAGATTGTAACTTGCCTTCAACGTAAAGCGAATCATGGTGGGAGATCAATCCAAATACACAGAACACTGTGAGTCGGTTCCAGTCGGTGTCCCACACTGGCTCATTATCGAGTTCTTCTGGTTAAGTGACCCTGTCAGTATGTTCATGGCCTTGCTAGAAAATCCCTTTGAAAAATAATTTAAGATCTGCTTTAAATATGGCTGCTGGTGAACCAATGAGCTTCCTTCAGTTTGTAGCCACACCTCTCCTCTTGCATTCTGGGATATGACTTCCTATTTGTTGAGCAGCCAGTATGGGCAGAAAGAGAGAGAGATGTAGGGATAGGACAGATCAGAAAAAAGAAAGAAAAATAACCCTCTAAAAGTGAGAGAAAAAGAAGAAAACATAAAACATCTTCTGGGACTGAAGAAAGACATTTTAAGAACCATTTTGGTTTTCTCTCGTTTTAGTTGTTCTTCTCCATGCGTTCGTTTCATTGATCAAGAATTGGAGAACTCTCTTGTCATTAAGTGACGTGGGAGTACTAGAGCTGGGCTGGGCTCATGGTGTCATAAGAACCGCCCTATTGGGTCGGACCAAGGCTCCATCAAGCCCCGTATCCTGTGAAAGATGAATATGCCTCACACCCTTCAGGAGGTCATGTTTCCTTGGCATTTTTCCAGTGCAAATATAGATCATTGCATATTCACTGGGGGATATCCATTAAGGGGTGGTGGTGGTAGTGATGAGGGGCAGCAATTGAAATTACTCACTTTTCCAAATCTGAGCTCAAGACGAGTAACAAATTCAGGTAAAGTTGGTAGGTTCCTGCCCCAGAGGGCTTACAATCTTGTTCTGGGTGAGGCAGTGGAAGGGTAAGTGATTGGCACAAGGTGCGTCAGTGGGACAAGCAGGATTTGAACCTCGGCTTCCTAGGTCCTCACCCACTGCTCTAACCGCCAGATGACTTATTCACTCTGCTAGAGCTTCAGCATTCAGGACTGTGAACATTCACCTCCCTCCCTCCACACCCCAGAGATCTACCCTTCCTCTCCCCCCTTCCTCGTGTTTTGTGCCCCCTCCTCTCTCCCCCCGGCCCCCCTTGTAATCTGAGATTCTGTTGATGACTCTCAACTCCAGGAGGCCACCTTGAGGGGAGGGCAGGAGGTTCCAGAGATATCGGCTGGGGGGGGGGGGGGGGTGTGTGTGTGAGAGGAATGGGGGTTGGGGATTGGACACCTTTAGCGCTTTGGGTGTTATTGAGCCCATCAGCCCAGTCGCTACCCTGGTGACTCTTTTAGCATGTTTAAATAATAAAAATATTGGAAATAAAAGACCTCATCATGTTGCCTTATTTCTACCCCGAACGGAAGGAGAGGGGCCTCTGGTTGGAACCGGCCAATTCATCTTGCACCGCACTGCGTACACAGATGGCCCTCATCTTATTGTCAGGCCGATACAGTACGCGATTGGATGCTCGTTTTCGACACACTAGCTTTACCCCTTATTCAGTAAGGGGTAATAGCGCATCAAAAACGTGCGTCCAACCCCCCTGAACCTAATAGCGCCCGCAACATGCAAATGCATGTCAAACCCGCTGACAGCCGCCTCTTTTTGCCACGGGCCCTCATTTGAATACAGAATTGCGCGCACAGGAGAGCGGCTCTCCCGTGACTTTTACTGTATCGGCCCACGTATGAGGTATAAACACAGGCGCTCGCCGAATACTCAGGCCGATACAGTAAAGTGCGGAAAACGGGCACTCAGTGTTGGCCTGGGCTTTTCTGAGGCGGTGATGGTCCGTGGCCGTCCCAGGAATGGGCTGGCGCATTCACACCTGGGTGCAGGAGGAGCGCCAGCCTCCCGAACCGAATCGCACCAGGCGGTGCCGCAATGGATCTTGATTGGCTTTGCTGCTACTTTGAAACCCAGGGTGGGCCGCAGTGTTGAAAGTTGTAGCCGTTGTGGTCCCTTCTGAGTCTCAACAGCTTGTCTTCACCTTTCAATAAATGTCAAGCGAGCAGGCTGAAATGGTGTGGAAATTACCTTTTCCATCCATTGAAGGGCAGTGGGATTTTCTACCAGAGGTTTCAGTAATAAAAAACAAAACAAAATTCATTTTGTAACAAGAAGAGGAGCCTGCAGGGCTAGGGAGAAGTGGAGGCCCCGGTTCCTTGCGGATATCCTGAAACCCAGACTAGCAATGGTGTCCCCAGGACAGGTTGGGAAGAGGAACTCCTCCTCCATGCTAATATCTGTCTGTTTTTTGTCATGCAGGCAGGTTTTTTATTCTGAGCTCCAAACCATCCCCAAGTCTGACGAACAGGACACAGAACACCAACAATGCTTTATTTCTTTATTTGACCTTTTTTTTTTTTTTAAGAAATGCGATGAATCAGATGCAAAGCACTATCCAGCACTTGCAGGCGGAGCAAGGTTTGGCCCGGGGGGGAGCCCGAGTGCGGGCTGGGAGGAGGAAGAGGAGGGGCCTGGCCAGGGCTGCAAACAGAGAGGAGGAAGTGCAGCGCTGGCCATGGCAGCAGGATTAATCTTCAGGCAGGTAAGAGCCTGGGGCAGAGGCGAGGGATCCCTCGCAAAACAGAAGAGGTCGGGAAGGTGAGCGGATAAGCCCCTTCCCCACCCCCCACCGGGAGGCACAGGCTGGGCTTTGCCACAGTGCATCTGTGGACACAGTTTCTGCCTTTCGTGACATTTCAAAGCAGATTACATCCAGGTACTGTAGGCATGTGCCTGTCTCCCAGTTACAATTTAACTTTATATCAGGGGAAGGTGGAGTGACTTGCCTTGGGTTAGGATCTGAACCCCTGCTTCCCAGGTTCACAGCTCTAACCACGACTTTCCAGGGAAATCGGAGGCATGCATGCACTGAGAGTACTATCGGGACTGACTCAAGTCATCCGGCCCCCTAACTCGCATGCTACTGCCCTGGCACCTGAAGAGACATCGTCGTAGGCTGGCTGGTTAGAATACTGAGTAATACTACCATGAATGTCTCTTATGATATAAGAGGTGTTGGCTCGCCGTACCTGCTGCTGGGCAAAGCTCTGTGCTTTTTTATTTGTATGTATTTATTTTTTTTTATCTCAACCGTTCTGAGAGGGCCGTTGAGAAATGCTGGTCCCAGGTTCTTTAAAAAAAAATGTAACCAACCTGTTATAAAGTGGGAGCTCCTGGGCAAACAAAACTAATTATCCCTTGCAGTCCTCATGAGTCTGGCTAATTATCAGCCTGGGTACAGCGGTCCCAGCAGCCCGTGGAAAGTGCAGCGCATATAAAGATGCCCAGGTTAGCTGGGAAACCTGCCCTCTCTCCCCCCCAACCCCTTATGAACTAAAACCAGGACTACAATTCCATGCATGCACTGGGGCAAAATCAGAATTTAGGTGAGCCTGGCATGGAGGTAGGTGGAAACCCTGGCCTTGATCCACACGGAGAATGTGCTTTCCCGCAGGAGAACGGACAAGGTCTGGCTGGGTGAGGAAGGGGAACTTGGAAATTGCAGGTGCGTGAGAGGCGCAGCAGCAGCCGTCGATGGCCTGCTTGAACGATTGGGGCCGACATCCCTGACAACTTGACCTCCAAGTCGCCATCATTTCCGCGGGACTCTCTGTCCTTTGAGCCCTGCATTTCTGCTGGAGCTGAGACTCCAACTAACACATCCGAGTCTCCGGCAAAACCTGAAACTCATCGAGCAGGGTGGGGAACATAAGAAATTGCCATACTGGGTCAGACCAAGGGTCCATCAAGCCCAGCATCCTGTTTCCAACAGGATGCTGGGCATGAAGGCCGGGGGGGGAGGGTCCCTCTTGGTTTTGGGTGGAATGGGTGAGGCCGGTGGGCAGGATGGAGGAGGAGGCGAATGATCTGTAATTCTGTGACGGTGCTGGCTCACTGTGACTCAGCTTGTAACAGAAATATGTTGTCAGACTTCCTTCCCCCGCCGCGCCTGCCACTAGACCTGCAAAGATTGTGCTGCATAGGGATGGACGAAACTGGCCAGAAGCAGCTCCCTCGCTGTACAGCACGTGCCAGCCTTGGAAAGCTCTCGCTGGGGAGATTATACGGGGGAGAGGGGGCGTTATCTCTCATCTCCAACTCAAAGGCTCGGAGGCCCGGGGATTCCACAGCTCTTGGGAGGGGGAAAGCGGGAAACAGCTCAAGGTTTAGCCTAATAAGAGGGAGATTAGGCCTCGTCAAGGAGCATTTGGGAATGCCTCACCCCTTCAAGGTAAACGGCTGATGCCAAATATCTACGAACCATACATTGCTGTCCCATCCTGGTGCTGGGCTGGCTGGATCCGGAGACAGTGAATTGCTTTGTGCTTTTCCTGGGTGCATCGTGTCATTCACACGCAGTTCCATCTCCAGCTCAGGGAGAACGAGGCATTGCAGGGTACACGAGGCCCATGGCTTACTTCTCAAGACAACCGAATAGGACATCTCTGTCCTGTCAGCGTACCTGTGTGTGTGTGTGTGTGTTTGTCAGGAGGCAGGCAGTACCAGCAGTAACCACATGGTGTCAGTAGAGGCTGTGCTAACTGGAAGCAGACACGAGGTGTGAGCACAGCAGATTATTATTATTATTATTATTTGAATAGGGCAGCTGCAGTACCAATAGTGACCACGTGGAATCACTAATACGGATTAATCAGAGTTTGCAATAACCAGTGGTGGCCACAGGGTGTCGGTGTGAGCACCGTGAAGCAGGGACTCGGGTGCGCCTAGTAGCGCTAATGAAATGTTAAGCAGTGATGCTGTAACGGATTAATTAGAGGCTGTAGTACCAGCAGCAGCCATGAGGTGTCAGTAGAATGCCTGTAATGGGAGAGGAGTTCCACTCACACAGCAGCTGGCTCATCCGGTCTGCCCAGAGATGTCTGTAGTAAGATATATTCTGTATTGGGAAGTCGCTGATCTGCTGAGGCGAGATAAGCCTGAGTTTGAGGAGGCCTCATCTCTCCGTCCCTGCCTTGGCTACGCTGCTGGGGCTCCGACTCAGCTCAGTCTCCCAGGTTTAATTATTACAAGGGAGGATCCCCTCTCACACCACAGCACAAGCCCTCTTGTTGTAAATTAGACCACACGGGACCTACCTTCCCGGAGGAGAGCAAGGTTTATTTACAAGGAATTGGTCATATTAGGGAGTTCTGTTTGGCATCTGCAGAGCTGCCACAGGCACCAGCTATCTAAGTGGCAGCATAGTTTACATGGCTACCTCCCGCCCCAGGCTTCCCAAACTTTTAGCCAATGTGAGCCCCATTTTAGCACTCAAAAATTCACATGACCCCCAAAGGATGACCAAAACAAATTAGCAAGGGTACAATTGGTGAGAAGAGGAGGCAGACTAATGACAGGCATAACATTTCTCACGGGTAGATTCAGTGGTGGGTGAGGGAACGGGAACTATGGCGGCCTTCATGGGCCCCATGCACGTTCAGCCCTCTCCTCTCCTCATGGCCGGTCCTAAGCACGACTGTGATGTGCCAGCAGCAGCAGCGTTAGTAGTGAAAGTCAGCACTGGGTCAGGGCCACCGCTGGACCTGTGAGTGTGTGCTGGCTCGCAGGCCCCACGCTGCAAACAGCTTCTGGCATCTGAAGCGTGCATCTGTTTGAGGCCCTTGTGACCCCCAGCTGAAGGACGCGTGACCCCCACAGTCTGGGAAGCCCTGCTTTAGCCAGAGTCTGTGGAAGAAGCAGAGATGGGAGAGGGCGCGACCGAGGCTTGCGGTTGGTCCTGGCTTTCTGATCTCCCCTCTCTGATGCAGTACTGATGTCAAACAGAAGAGGCACGGCCAGAAGTCATCTCTCTGGGAACCAGGTGACTTGGGAGCACGCCGACCAGAGTCAATCCTCTCTTTATCGCCATGGCCAGTGTGGCCCCTGAGAATACCAGAGCGGCGCCTATCCCAGAATGCATTGCAGAAGCACTGCCACCTGACCCAGGTTTGCCCTGCCAGGCGGATCCGTTCCTGGTTTTCCTGCATGACGTTTGCTGATTGCAGAGAAATGGGAACTACAGGTCCAGAGATGTAATGGAGTAAACCCAGGACTGGATCCGCCTGGCAAGGCCACTAAGAACCACACTGTTGTAGGTCAGGGCTGCCATTTTCAAAGTGGGACGTCAATAGCCCCCACCAGCTCTGGGTGCCAAGATATCTGCCACGAATATTCATGAGCTGGAGTTGCATAATATGGTCTAAGAGCCAGACTCAGCTGCCAAGTTACCCAGTTCCAGGAGGGACTTACATCCCAGTGCAGTGTGGGATTTGTAGTCCTTGATTCTACCCATTGAAAACAGCACTGCAGGTACCAGAAGGCACCAGAATGGCATTGTGAGAAACCCCGGACTGGCCTAAAATCTCCTTCCTGGAATTGGGTAACTTGTCAGCTCTGCCCAGGCTGATTTGCTTCTTTTGCTTGCCCTGAAACTCTGCTGCACCAGTGTCCATGGTGAAAGCAGGTTGTTTCTTTCCCCTAACCCGGACCTCACCCCCTGTCCAGGGAATGCAGGATCTGAAGGTACACAGACCTTTCCTGTTGCTGGCGGGTCCGTGCACGTTCCACTGTTGAGATGGAGGCGCGGAGCAGAATTGGCTTCCTGCCAGCGGGCTCCCTGCTATGCCCCATGCCCCTGCTCTGCATGCACAACAGCCCTGTGAACAGTGCAGTGGCTTTAACGTGCTCTTACGCCCTCCTTGGGTCCTGTTCCTGGTTTAGGAAAGCCTCGCGTTTGGTGCAGAGCATATCGTGATATAATACTGCGAAGCTGTGGTGCTGCCTGCCGTATCGTGATATATCGGTCATCACAAGGATGCAGGCGGGCTCTCTGAGCCTGGGAGCTCTGTGAGAGGCCAGGGCTCAGCTGGATCCTATTTGTGTCACAGACAAAGCCGCTGACCCTGCACCGATCTTATTTATCATTCTCCCTCTCTTCCCACAGCTGTTTGAGCAGAAAAGCTCCACCTACAGTTACCTCCTGGCTGATGCGGAGACCAAGGAGGCTGTGATCATCGACCCAGTTCTGGAGACGGTGGAGAGAGATGTCCGTCTGATCAGGGAGCTGGGACTGACGCTGTTGTATGCAGGTGCAGGTTTCAGCTCGCTCTCCTCTTTTCCCCGGGATAAATAGTGGAGGCCATTCTCAAGATCAAAATCATAGAACATATAGAAAGACATGGTTTAATGGAACAAAGTCAGCATGGCTTTACCCAGGGCAAGTCTTGCCTCACAAATCTGCTTCACTTTTTTGAAGGGGTTAATAAACATGTGGATAAAGGTGAACCGGTAGATGTAGTGTACTTGGATTTTCAGAAGGCGTTTGACAAAGTTCCTCATGAGAGGCTTCTAGGAAAAGTAAAAAGTCATGGGATAGGTGGCGATGTTCTTTCGTGGATTACAAACTGGCTAAAAGACAGGAAACAGAGAGTAGGATTGAATGGGCAATTTTCTCAGTCCAGGCTCAAGGCCCGGGCCCGCCAGCTTACGCGTGGAGCCGTGCTCCCTGACCAAGGACGGCAGGAGGGGGGGAGTTAGAAAGGAATTCATTGCCAACCCCCCCATCCCAACAGGGTGAATCCTGGAGGAACTGGAAGAAGCTGCTGGGGGCAGGGGAGATGGGGAAGGGGGGTGATTAAAAAAAAGAAAATCCCATGCAGTATGGATTCCAGATGTAAATGCATCACTGCTACGGACGTTCTAGTAACGAGGAAATACGCACAACATTTGGCTAGAGCTGATACTTTTACAAGAGCAACACGTGTTTAACAATGCCAGCATTCGGGGCTTTCTCGGGGACACGTTAGTAATCCGGGAAACCTGTATTTTTATTCTAATCTGACATTCATGCCCCATTTCTCCCTAAACTTTCTTTTATCTAAAATAGGTTCTGGTGGACTAATGCACTTTTGTATTTGCTATTTTGGTTCCTGACAGTGTTGCAGACTTTCATCTGTTATCCATAGGGAGGGGGTTGATTTATATGGTACCGTTCATTGCCCCCGCCCCGCTACACACACACGCACACACACGAGATCCCAGTGCGCTTCAGAAACGTGTGCGCAGCCACCTCCACGGCGGATGGCCACGCATGGTGACTTGCTCACAGGGCTGAAGCTGGCAGGGGGTGCCCACCATGACCACGGGAATCTCCATGTGGCCTGAGGAACGGGCGCCAAAGAGTCTTTTTTTTCTCGGACTCGGAGCTTGGCTCCCGGACCTCTGGCGCCTTTCTGGCCTTTCTGGCGAATGCGAGGATGCGCGCCGCTTGCTAACGTGACCGGGCTCTTGCTTTCCAGCCAACACACACGTCCATGCTGATCACGTGACGGGCTCCGGGAGGCTGAAGGAGAAGATCCCCGGGTGTCGCAGCGTGCTGTCCAGGGAGAGCGGCGGCAAGGCCGACACTTACATTCAGGCCGGCGACACAGTGAAGTTTGGAGGCATGGTAAGGAATCTGCTGCAGCCTCGCACCTTTATTAACATGGGAAGAGGGACAAACCTTAGACTGCTTTGGGATGGATGCTAGGAAAATCCCACTGTCAGCGTGAAGCAGTTCTAAGGTTGCCAGATGGCTCCAGGTCATCAAGGATAAGTTGAGCCAGTCCTAGCTCTCACACCCCCCCCCCCCCTTCTCTCCTCCCCACTGAAAACAATGAGAACAGAACCAGGCCTGGCTCAGTTTGTCCCTGATGACCGCGGCGGCATCTGGTAACGCAACCACTGACGAGCCCAAGGTTAGGGAGACCGTCAGGCCGAAAGCTGGCGTAAAGGGACAGAAACCGCAGAGTTGCCAAGTGACACAGCTCCAGGCAGGAAACCTTCAGCCAGTCCTGGATTTCTGACGACCCCCATCCTGATGCATTCTGGTATGTGCCGTGGCTGACTTCAAATGGTTGAAGCAGGGACTGCAAATCCCACAGTGCACTGGGATATGAGTTTGAAAACCAAGAATGGCCAAAAAGCCTCTCTCCTTAAGGTGGTGGTAGTGGTGGTGTGTGTATGGGGGGTTGTCACGTGGCAGCTCTGAAACTGCGGCGTTGTGCCTTCCCCTTACAGCAGAGTGACTGGATGATGCCAGGTTAGTAGGGACAGGCACTGTGCCAGGCTGGGTTTTACCTCTGTTGCATCTAGGGCATTGTGGCTCCCCTATAAGAGAAGCCAGAACTACAAGCCCCAAGATGCACTGGAGCAAACTCAGGATTGCTTCAACCTGTCCCCGACGACCTGGGAAATGGCTGGAAATCCTGGTAAAAGCCACATGGAAAGTGGCCATCGGTCAGTCCTGGCTGTTCTGTTTCCTGGGCTGTGCCGCTGGGAATATTGCCAGTTATCTGATTGTTAGCTGAGTTAGTTCTTTCCAGCTACATTCCTACCATTTAGCAGGCTAACTCGTTACCTGGATAAGTAGTTATCTAGCTAAGTGCTGGCTGCTGAATATGCAGACGTTGCCACTGAGTCGGAGAAGTCCCTATTTATCTGGCTGAGTGGCGCTGAATAACGACACCTTCTACTTAAACTTTTTTATTACATGAAATTTTATATTACAAAAGCCAAGTGTGTGTTGGTTCCTTAGGCACTCCCAACCAGATACAGTCTCTCAACGTTTTCATATTTTTCCCCCCTCTCAAGAACAGAGATAGCACGATGATAACATTAAGGGCGCCCTCTGCCTTTCTCTGCCCAGCCCCCCTACCCTCACAACCGTAAAACTATAAACCAGAGAATACGGTAGGCAGGTCGGTCTTCTCCGATGAGTCTTTTTCCCCTTCAACTCAATTGACGGAAAAGGAGGAGGCCTCCTGCAGTTGTAAAATTTTGGGAATCATGCTACAGGAGCAACGATTCCAGGCAGGCGGGAAGGGCCGTGGCGTTCCGCAGCGCCGGCCACGTTCTCCAGCTGCGCAGTGCAGTGTAGCACGTTTCGCCAATACCAAAAAAAGACCCTTCCGTGCCGACAGGATAACGAAACCCTTTCAAACAAATAATTGTTCCCCCTTTGTGCCCTTATCCGCAAATATCGACCTTTTTAATATCTAATTTTGTATTGAGCGAACTCCCTGAAGGGCTTTGAGCCAGGACTCTCTGCTCCTGATGACCTGGAGCCAGGCGTCACCTTTTCTCCCACGTCTAAAGAGCCTCTTCTCTCCCAGCACCACAGATACTGACTTGATTCAAAGGCCATGCTTGGGGGTCTGTCATTAACCAGCTTGATGGACTGCGTTACTGAGAGATTATCCCTTTTAAGAGAGAAGAGAGAGGTATTTGTAACTCAGGCTTGGGGTTTTGTCCTTTGTGAAGAGGAGCAGGGAGCGACTCGGGTTTCTCGTGCTTTGCGTAGTATCCGCGGAGCGTTCCTTGCACGCCCTAACTGATTCCGCACCACAGTGTGGCCGTGTCTGGATCCCGTCATGATTCCCTGCCTTGTGTCCCACCTCCTGCAGGCTCTGGAGGTGAGAGCCACTCCAGGCCACACAAGTGGCTGCGTCACCTACGTCCTGAGTGACCACAGCATGGCCTTCACTGGAGACGCTCTGCTCATCCGAGGCTGCGGCAGGACTGACTTCCAGCAGGGTAAGCAGGTCTGGGAGAGAGTCATTCCTTATGTGTGTGTGTGGGGGGGATGGGGGGGGGGGGGGAGCGGGCCTAGTGGGGTGGAAGGGGAGAGAGTGTGTGTTTTGGGAAACCCCAGGGCTCATGTACTTTACAGTGTCGTTCTAGTATTTTCATGCATAGAATATGTTTGTCAGTTTTACAAGAAGCTACGTATAATCCAGGAACTCAGTCTAAGAAAGTATGTGACTTAAAAATTACCCCATGGTTTGATACTTGTTCCTGTCTTCAACCAGGGAATCCCGAGATGTTATACAGATCAGTTCATGAAGAAATTCTATCCCTCCCAGACGAGTGCAAGCTGTATCCTGCACACGACTACACAGGTACACCTCGCTCCCTCTATAAGGTAGTGCTACAGCAAGAGGGGCCGATTCCTAGCTCTCCAAATGAAAATCTTCCAGTTATCCACAGGATAGGTACAGCTCGGGCAACAGCAATACAGAGATCCTCCTCCCCCACACCACTCCACCACAGAACAGGCACAGCACAGACAGCAGCAGCGCAAGCTGCCCTTAAACACATGCACACAATAACACACACACGCACGCACTAAATGCTCCCCCGCAGAACAGGTACAGCACGGGTGGCGGCAGGGCCCGGGTCCAGAGATGTCCCAGTTCTTTGAAATAAATATATTTGCCTTACTGACCGGACAAATGTGCAGGGAGAGCTGACTTTCCTTATTGACAGCATTGATAGGATCTGTGTTTCCTCTATTTAATTCCAGGGCAAACAGTGACAACGGTGGCTGAAGAGAAGCAGTTTAACCCCCGGCTGACAAAGTCTTTGTCTGAGTTCTGCAAGATCATGAAGAACCTCAACCTGCCGTACCCCAAGCAAATAGGCAAGGCCCATGCACCTTGGCAAGGGAGCTGGAGGGGTGGAATAATATTACATGGAAACAGTCTACACTCTGCTGCTACCTCTATAGTGATTCCAAGACTGAATGCTGGGAGGGTGGTACATGAAAACTCTGTAGCTACACCATTGTCTGAGGCGATCCCTGCTAGAAGAGGCTGGGAAGACAGGAGATATTAGGTCCCCCCAGAGTCAGCAGTCCTTTCCCTGCAGCAGTGGTTCTCAACCCTCACTGGAAGGAGAATATCAACTAAAATCACTGTAGTAGCATTTAACTTTAAAAGAGACTATGAAACACTAAAGAAATTGGAAAAAACTGAAAAGGAGCAAGGGGTTCAAAATTTGCATGAAGCATGGAGAATATTTAAAAATGCCATCTTGGAAGCCCAGATAAAATGTATTCAATGCATTAAAAAGGTCAAAGGAAGACCAAACAACTGCTAGCACGGTTAAATGGTGAGGGGAAAGAGGCTATTAAAATTTAAAAATCCATCTTTAAAGAAATGGAAGGCAGGTCCAGATGAGGAGAATAGATAAGAATATAAAATTTCTTAATGTTTTATTTCTAAGATACCCACACTGGTAATTTTTTAAGGTGATAATTTAGAGGAACTTCAGCAAATAACTGTGAAACTGGAATATGTAATAGAGCAACTTGACAAACTAAAGATTTAACAAATCATCAGGTTCAGATGGTATTTATCCCAGAGTTCTAAAAGAACTGAAATATGAAATTGCAAACCTGTTACTAGCAATCTGTAACCTATCATTGAAATCAGCCCCTGTGCCTGAAGAATAGAGGGTGGCCATTGTAATACCGATTTTTAAAAAGTGTTCCAGGGATGATTTGGGAAACTATAGACTAGTGAGCCTGACATCAGTGCTGGGCAAAATGGTAGATGCTATTTATTTAGTACTTTTTAATATACCGACGTTCAGGACAAAAAGTCTTATCACGCTGGTTTACATCAAACATAACCTGGGAAAGTTACAAATAACAAGGCAAGTAAACAAGATAAATTAATAAATAGATGTATACATATATAAATAAATAGATTACAAATAACAGGAGGAGTAACCAGAAAAATTCCAGAATCTAGACAGAAGTTAGTTAGAACTTGGCTCCTAACTTAAGAGAGGGTGGGGAGGGGAGGGGAAAAATAAGGGGGGAATGCCTGGGGGAAATGGGGTGCTAGAATTCTGAATACAGGGAACATTAAATTGTAAAAGTAGCTTAATGAAAGGCTGATCACAGCATGTTGGTGAACTGATGAGGAGGATGATGTGTTAGTGCCGCCTCCGATTAAGGAAAGGCTCGTCTGAAAAGCCAAGTCTTCAGATTCTTTCTAAATGTACTCGGGCATTGTTCCTGTCGTAATTCTGATGGTAATGAGTTCCAGAGAGATGGACCAGCTGTAGAGAAGGCGCGTTTCATTATGGAGGAGTGTAGCGTGAACTTGGCAGGTGGGGGTTGGAGGGTTGTAGGGATAGGCATAGCTTAATGGGAAGAGCCAACACAGATTCAGCAAAGAGAAATCTTGCCTTACCAATCTATTAGAATTTTTGGAAGGGTGTAAATAAACATGTAGATAAAAGTGAGCCAGTCAATACAGTGTATCTGGATTTTCAGAAGGCATTTAACAAAGTTCCCCATGAGACTCCTCAGGAAATTACAAAATCCTGGAATTGGAGGCAGTGTCCTGTGGTAGACTGGTAAGTGGTTCCGCGATTTGAAACAGACAGTTGGACTAAGTGTCAGTTTTCCCCAATGGAGAAAGGCATATAGTGACGTGCCCCCGTGGATCTGTCCTGAGGCCAGCGTTGTTTAACTTTTTATGATCTGAAAAAAGGCGATCGAATTTGCAGAGGACACAAAAATTATTCAAAGTTGTTATTAAAAAAAAAAAAAGAGTGGACTATGAAGATCTTCAGAAAGACCTTGACAGACTGGGGCATTGGGAATGTAAATGACAGAGGAAGTTTAATGTGGACAAGCGCAAAGTGATGCACATAGGGAAAAATGAGCCCAATTACAGGTACATAATGCAGGGTTCTATATTGAGCATCACTAATCACGAGAAGGATCTTGGAGTCATTGTGCACAATACTTTGAAATGCTCAGTTTGGTGGGCAGTGCGGTCAACAAGTAAATAGAATGCTCGGGATTATTAGGAAAGGAATGGAGAATAAAACAGAGAATATCATAATGCCTCTGTGTCGCTCCATGGTGCGACCTCATCTTGAGTATTGTGTGCAGTTCTGGTCACCGCATCTCAAGAAAGATCTAGCAGAATCAGAGAAGGTACAGAGAAGGGCGACCAAGATGATAAAGGGGATGGAACGAGTCCCCTATGAGGAAAGATTGAACAGGTTAAGGCTCTTCAGCTTGGAGGTGACTGAGAGGAAACAAATTGACATTTATAAAATCACGAATGGGGTGGAACGGATAAATAGGGGACAGTTATTTACCTTTTCAAACAGATTTATTTATTTATTTATTTAGATTTTTATATTCTGCTTTTCGCACTTTTTTTCGGCACTTCAAAGCGGATTACATTCAGGTACTGCAGGTATTTCCTGTCCGCAAATAGTACTAAAGCAAAGGGTCTCTCCATGAAACTAACACATTGGAGAAAGTATTTTTTCATACAATGCACAATCAAGCTGTGAAATTTTGTTGCTGGAGGATGTGGTGAAGGCATCTAGCGTACTGGGGTTTAAAAGGGATTTGGAGAAATTCGTAGATACACAGTTCATAAACCATTATTAGCCAGGTAGACTTGGGAAAGCCACCAGTTATCCCTGAGAGTAAGCAACGAGGACTTCTACTCTTTGGGATCCTACTGGGTACTCTTGGCCTGGATTGACCACTGTCGGAGGCTGGATTCTTGCCTTGATCGGCTTTTGGTCTGACTCGGCATGGCTCATCTCCTATACTGGAGGCATATCTAATTGGTCTGGGTTTCAGGATCTCCTCAGTGAATATGCACGAGACAGACCTGCTTACATCGGGTATGCGGACCTCTTACATGTTCAGTGTGGAGATTCTGAAAACCAAATCAGCAAGGGCAGGGTTGAGAACCACTGGGAAACTCTGGCACTGCAGGGATGGTTATATACAGTGAATATTTGCCCTTTTATCTTTGCTAGCCTGTGAAGGAGAAAGGGCACAGCCTGCTTATTCTCTGCCAGACTGACTGGGCGGTATCTGACACTGGAAAAGCCAGAATAGCCAGGGACCTGAAGGTCAGGGAAGAAACACAGAGTGTGCCCTGCGGCGGGGCTACCTAACATAGACGCAGTGCAGGCAAGAAAAAGCTGATAGGGAGGAAAACAGTGAGAGTGGAAATAACACCTCACGATTTAATGTCATTTCTTTTCCCTTCCAGATCGAGCTGTTCCGGCTAACTTGTTGTGTGGGCTACAGGAGGACTGTTAAACTGTCTGCAGGAGGGGGCTGACAGATGCCTTTTGCTAGCTAAGGGGATGTGGTCTCTGCTACGGCCTTCCCGCCCACCCCTCATCCCAATCCATGGGATGATATTGAATGAACTATGAAACCTTTTATAGAAATGCCCCCTCCCATGCTTGCTGGGGGGAGGGGGGGTTGCATTTAGATTAAGGCTACTGAAATGCTGGTTACGATGTTTAAAATCCAGCATCCTTCCAAGTGACCTGGGGCAGTCCTGGGCTTAACAGAGGGCGCTAGGAAGGGTCCAGCACTATCACAAGACAAGGCTGAACATCTGGGTGTAACCTGGAAGGTCACCAGAGCAGCCCTTCTATTGTAATTGGATGCAAATCTTTTTTTCCAAACGTTTTCTAGCACTGTTTGGTTGATCTCGTGTATGTACTGTATATGTACATATGTGTGTGTGTTTAATTGTCAGCATGTGGTGAATTTGCTGAAACTAATTTGGAGCAGAGGTAGTAAGGGACGTTGAAAATGGTTTGATGATGTTTTGAATGGGAAAATACTGGTAAGGCAATTACTGTTAGCTGCTGGATAGCATAGGGAATGGTAAACAAACTGTGTATGTTAAAGAATGGAAGATTCTAGGTGGAAAGTTTATTGGTTTCTGTTGGTGTGTGTCTGCGTGACTTCTACATAGAGTATTATTGGGACTAGTTGTGATGGAGAAGGTACAGAGAGGGACAATCAAAATGATAAAGGGAATGGAACAGCTTCCCTATGAGGAAAGACTAAAGAGGTTAGGGCTGTTCAGCTTGGAGAAGAGACGACTGAGGGGGGATATGATAGAGGTCTTTAAGATCATGAGCGGTCTTGAACGGGTAGATGTGAATCGGTTATTTACTCTTTCGGATAATAGAAGGACTAGGGGGCACTCCATGAAGTTAGCATGGGGCACATTTAAAACTAATCTGAGAAAGTTCTTTTTCACTCAACGCACAATTAAACTCTGGAATTTGTTGCCAGAGGATGTGGTTAGTGCAGTTAGTATAGCTGTGTTTAAAAAAGGATTGGATAAGTTCTTGGAGGAGAAGTCCATTACCTGCTATTAAGTTCACTTAGAGAATAGCCACTGCCATTAGCAATGGTTACATGGAATAGACTTAGTTTTTGGGTAATTGCCAGGTTCTTATGGCCTGGATTGGCCACTGTTGGAAACAGGATGCTGGGCTTGATGGACCCTTGGTCTGACCCAGTATGGCATGTTCTTATCTTCTTATTTAAGACCGTGTTCGAGGTTTGGGGGGAGGAGCTGGGATGCCTCCTTAAGGAAAGGATTTCTTCAAGGAGAAAGACCCGAGGCTGCAGTAATGTTTCTCCCTGCAAGGGAAACAGCCACAGGACTTGGCCTGGGTCCTGAGAGTGCAGGAGTGGCCAGGGGCGCCACCATCAGTGGGAGCCCTGGAGAAGAGGAGGTCTTGAGGTGTGTGTGTGTGGGGGGGGGGGGATGATAGCTGGGGAAATCCTTGGCTACTCTTGATTCATTCTTATGAAACGCTTCAAACGAGTCAATCAGACTAAGCGATGTACAGTGCAATAAAACATAAATCCTGTATAAAACTAACAAAAACATGTCTACTGCTTGAAAGAGATGGCGTGAGGGAGTGTATAGGAAACTCCCTCGGAGCACCTGAAAGGACTGACCCCAGTTATCTGGTCTGGGCCTCCTTCAGCACCGACCCAGCAAGGGATTCTGGGTCCAGGAAGGTTCGTTGGGCACAGGATAAGCAGGCAGGGCCCAGGCAGGAAGCTGCTGTATAGATTACCACTTACGTTTAAGGGCTTTGAACCACTAAGGTCTGCAAAGATAAGCAGCCTCTTGTTCTGTACTTTTGTGGGTTTTTTTGTAAATAAAGTTTGAGTGTGGAAGCAGCCAGAGCCTGGCTCCATCTGTCCTGGCTGTTTCCCAAGCTGTGGTCACTCCTGGTTGCCAGAAATGGATACAAGGAGGACATGGAGTTACCTGTCCTGACGAGATGAGCAGCGTAACCTTTTTTTATTAAATGAATGAGCACTGATGTGAATTGCTTAGTGGGGGGATGTGAGTAATGAAGACCCTTGTAGGAGAGAGTTAATGGGAATGAACTGATGAAAATCACGGAGATGTCAGGGGAGTAACGGAGTCTGCCAGGGTGGAGAACGGAGGAGCACTTTGGGGTATTTCTCCTCGCACAGGGGAAGAGGTTTCCAGATGACCTAAGAGAATTTGGTTAATGTTTATTGTGATGCCGCTGAAGCTGCAGCCTTGCCTCTGAACCTCCTGATTAAATCAGTGGGGCCTGATATTCTGTGCCACTTAGCTGGCTCAGTGAGGGCCAACTTGGGGCATTCCAGGGTGGGGACCCTTGTCCAGTTTATTTAGCCTGATAAGTGCTGATATTCAGCATTACTCGGCTTGGCCGGATAAGTCTAGGACTGCTAAAGCTAGCCAGATACGCTTACCCAGCTAAGTGTAAGATAACCGAGTACATTCTGTGGCATGGCTGTGCTACTCAATATCTCGGCCACGTTTATCTGGCTAACTTGTGCAGTTGCATAGTGGCTGAATGTCAGCCCCAGGGTCTTTTCATCTCTCTTACTATTTTGTATGTGCCTGACCTCTGGAAACCCCACAAAATAAAGTTCTGTTTTGTTGATGATACCTTGGTGTATGAGACTCTCCTTTAACTCAAGGTGAGTGTGGTACAGCCCTGGATTTGTCAGTAGGCAGCCATTTTACCTGTGCCCAGGGCGGCAGGGGCAGCAGGCTGTCTAATATTTGTTTCCTTCCAGCTCTGCTGAATCTCATTTAGCAGAGAACAGCCCTCTGCTGTCCTGTAACGACCTGTACAGGAGGTTGGGGGGGACCATAAAATCACCGAAAGTTCCTAAGGGCGGCATAATCCTAAATCCGTCCCTGCAGGTGGATATGTAAAAAGCCTGGTATCAGAACAGGAGCAAGGGGGGTCAGAGAGGGGAAGCAAGGCTGGACAGGTTTCCCTTTCCTTCTGGGCCTGGTCCACTACACCAGTGGTCCCCTACCCTGTCCTGGGGGCCCACCAGCCAGTCAGGATTTTAGGATATCCATAATGAATATGCATGAGAGAAAATTTGCATTCATTGCCTCCATAACATGCAAATTTTTCTCTCATGCATATTCATTGTGGATATCCTGAAAACCCGACTGGCTGGTGGGCCCCCAGGACAGGGTTGGGGACCACTGCACTACACCATCTGTTTGACCAAACTGCTAGTGAATCCAGCAAGAGCCTGGCGCTCCGCTCCAAAACAGACATCCAATATCTCTCACCTTTTAACGTGCTAATCTGCCGGCATGGCTGACTTCACAGTCTGACAAGTGATGCGAGCGTTTCTAGCACCTGTCCCCTTCCATGGGCTTTGCGGTTTCTAGGTGTGCCGTAGTCTTGCATATCGCCGAGCCCCTCCTTTGCTTAGGAGGACGGTGTCGTGTAGGTTGAGTGCGTGAGTACCTGCTATGGTAAGAGCTTTTCTCAGGCACTGTCGAAGACTTTTCCAGTTGTCTTCCAGGTTGCCAGTGAAGTTCAGGTCCGAGGCTGGGTTTGAGGTGCTCCATCCTGCTGCCTCCTCCCTCCGCACTGCTTTTTTTTCCCCCCGTTTTTTTATTTCTCTGCATGTTACTCCTGGTGTTGGCAAATAACACGATTTTATGAAAAGCACCACAGTTGCTTCCAGTTAAACTACCAGCCACACCCTGGATCTGAGAGGCATCAGTACTCAGACTTTCTCTAACACTTAAAAGAGACACTAACCAATATAGTACATCATCTTCTAGTGGTTAAAGCATTGAGCTAGGAGCTGGGAGAAGTCCCAGGCCAATAAGGGTAAGCCACCGACTCTCTGCATGACCTCGGGCAAGGAACGCTGTTGGCCATGCCTCCAGGAGTCAGTTGGTCTTGCTAGATTTTCTGGTCAACTAGAGAACAGATTAAATCTGTTTTGTATGTGGTATTCTGATGACCTTCAGGTAGAGCTGCTATCATCTCAGGCTGTACAGAGCAAGATTTGTGAAAGTCAATAGCAAATATGATCAAGCACCGAAACGAAAAAAAAAAAGATTTGATTTTGAAGCTGTTAGGTTAGCACTTTGATAGTTGACTGTGATGTCACTGATGACAGACAATGTTACCTCATGACAGTAAAAGCAGATTGCAGTAGCGACGCATTGCTTATGTTTTCACAGTCGTGCCTGCTTGTGATATGTTTACACTTCAAAGGAGACTGAGAAACTAAATGCTTGCTCTGTCTGAGCTGGGATGATGAAGCTTACACAGGACACAGTATTCCTAGGGTCTGTCGAAGCAGGGCAGTCCGAGCAGGCAAACAACACCGGTCCAGAAGCCAAAGCGAGAGGTGGAAAGCCAGGCTGAGGTCAAGATGCTGAGTAGTTGATCCAAAGCAGGAGCTGCTGGGAAGGATACAGGAGTAGGCTGGAGGCAGGAACGAGGCAGAGAAGGAGATACCAGAAGCAGGGCTAGTCAATATGAACAGAGGAATAGGTCATTCTGAGCCGTGGGAGCAGCAGGGAGCCAGAGCAGGGTCCAGAAAATAAACAGTGCTGCCCATAGAAGACTGAGTGCTTCAGGTCAGTCAGAGCCCTGGCCCATGCAGGCACACATGAGCGAGAGAGCATCAAGGAGGACCTGAGTGAAGGAAGGAGCCTCCTAGACATGCACAACAAGGTTGTTTTTAGAATGACAGTGCATCCATACATCCATCCCTAGCAGGAGCAGAACTGGCCATGTTGGGTGAGGGAGAGAGGAGTTCTGCCATCTCGCTCCTCTCTCCCTACTGAAAGATGTCGTGGTGCCTTCAGCCTCTGCACCATCCAACCATGCACGACCGAGTACGCCCCCCCCCCCCCCCCCCCGGCCTGCTGCCGGGGCCAGGATGCCTCTGCAGAGCTGATCCAAAGGGAACTGCCCCGTGGGGAGCTCTGCAGGGAGTGAATTAGTGGGTGTGTGTGCGTGTGGGTGGGTACTTGGTGGGGTCTAGGATGGCTTAGTCTTCTCCATTTGATCTATGTGTTAGTTTTTGGGAGTAGGTTAAGATGTGGGGATGGTTAATCAGTTAGGATGGGGATTGTTTAGGACTTAACTTTTTAATGTTTTTTTTTAATGTATGGGTTTGGTGGAGGTGTAAATTCCACCTAGCTCATTTGTTCACTATAGTCGGAATAGAAACATTTAAAAATAAATAATAAAATAAATTGATGTTTTGTTAGTTTGCTACGCAGTTTGTTTTAGCTCGCTGGTGAGACTGGGGGGCGGGGAGATTGTACTAGGGATTTGTATATTGACGCACTGTAGATGGATCTATTATTATGGCCTTGCATTGGATTATTTATATTGCTGTATTATTGTATGTTAGGCCCTTGGAGCACGTGTTGGGTGTGGGCTGTGCCCGCGGAAAGGCCGGAGTAAGCTGACACCACATTAGGTGCTGAGCAGCTCACTCCGAGCTGTTCAGGACCAGAGGTTGTGGACAGCTCCCTGCGCAGTTGTTCTGTCTCCCAGCGCTGCAGGTTCCCAGCTCAAAGCCCAGGCCTTCCCGCATAGCATAAGAAATGCAAGATCCTTTTACTAGGACTATGGTAAAACTCTCCCAAGCGTTTAAGGATTTGAGCTGCAGAGGAGGCTGAAGGGCGCAGGTAGGAAGTAAGCTGAAGCTGTTTAAAAGTTTAAGTCCAAGGGTGGGGGAGAGAGGACTGTGGTAAAAAGGGAGGAGGGAACAAGAAGGAACAGCAAAACGCCACCTCCACCTGGTGCTCACTTTTCACCCTGTACCCTCCCGCAAGTGAGATTGCAACCCCAGCACCTTTGAGAAGGAAGAAGGATCAATAGGGGAGGGGGGATGGGTGGGATTTCCCCTCATACTTTCTCTGGACTCCTCCTTCCCCCCCTATTGCCTCTTCTCTTCCCCCCTTCTTCTCTCAAATGTTCCCTTTTTCACCCGCTGCTGCCTTCCTCCTCAGGACACCTGCTCCTCCACCCTGTCTTCCCTCGTTCCTCCCACCGCTTACAATGTGGTTCCAACATCACCTGGCATGAGGGGGGCGAGACAGAAGACCTGAGCGCACAGGGAGGCAGGGACAGAAACATAGAAACATAGAAACATAGAAATGACGGCAGAAGAGAGAGCCCCCTGCAATGACAGGTACCAGAACCACCTGTCAGCCACACCCTGGGGTCTCTCCCGACCTGCGGCAGCAGGTGAGCCCCATCCCGGTGCTTCGGCTTCCCTTCCAAAGCAGAGCCGGAGTCTCTCAGCAGACCCAGGAGCTTTGGATTGGGAGCTGAAAAAACCAGTAGCAGCTCGCCGGGCGGTGCCTGATGCCCTGGAGTCAAGTGCGGTCACTGGATACCCCCCCCCTCTCCCACCACCATCCCGTGATCCATCCTATTAAAACACACACACACGACCTTCATGCCTTATGTAAGAGGATCTTCTCAGGAAGTCTGGGATGTTGGCCCAGGGCTCAGGGTTACCCCTACACCAGTGCTTCTGCCCCCCCCCCCCCCCAGTCCATGGGGCACACCTAGCAGGTCAGGTTTTCAGGATATTCACAACCAATATGAGAAAGATAAGATTTACATGCGGTGGAGGCAGTGCCTGCAAAACTCTCTCATGCATATTCATTGTGGATATCCTGAAATTTCTTATGTTCTTATGAAAACCTGACCGGCTAGGTGTGCCCCAAGGACTGGAGGGGGAGGAGCACTGCCTCACACCATGACTTGGAGGCGGGGAGGGTGTGACGGGGGGGGGGGGGGGGGGGGGGGATGGACAGCCCTGCCCTTGCCCTGTTTCTGCTGTAGCTGCTGGGGCAGACTTGGGTTTGACACAGTAGGGCAGCTTTTTTTTTTTGTTTTTGTTTCCGGGATCTTGTTTTATTAGGAAGGGCTCCTGGCATTGTACATTGGAAAGAAATTTCCGCCAGTATGAAAATGAGACAGAAATCTGACACATTCGGTGTGGTCCAAAAAGTCTGACACATTCTTTGTTGACCCATATAGGTAAGATTCATTTTTATTACATTTTTAATTATACAGTCTGGGGACAATGTACACAACTTGGGAGGGAAGGGTGAGGAGCAGGAGATAAACTTTAGTTCTTTTAGAATACATGTTCTAAATATTGTCTACATCCTGCATGTATAAGTCTCCTTTTATAGATTATATATATATATACACACACATACTTATACATACATTTAGAGGGCCTAGTAACACTGTGCTCCCAATTTTTCAACAGGGCAGTTCTCTTCCCCAATACTGCATTGGCTCTTAAATGTAAGGGTCTCTTAATAATCTCATAATCACACAAGTCATTAGGGACAGGCTAATCCAAGGCTATTTATTAATCCATCACTACATGCTGAGACATGTAGCTCTACAGTTGACCAGTAAGACTACAATTCCCAGCATACATGTGAGAAAGCAGAGCCTACTTCTGGGCCACATGGCAACCAGAATCTTCTTATAGAGAAGTTGACACCAATCCCTAGCAAGGGGACTACTCCAGGCTTTGCTGGCCAATGGAGTCAAATGCATTCTGCGAATTATAGTCCTGATTGCATGGGGGAGGAGGGTCAGTATCAAAGAAATAGAAACAACTCTTGCAGCCTGTTGACCCAGATCTAGTTGGGTTGATACTGATAAAAAAAAAAAAATCATCAAGGGATGCTGCTGTGCCTAAACACACAGCTGGAAAGCTACTTCCAGTCATGCGTTTGTAGCAAATCCCTCCCCCCCTCCCTGAAGTCCCCATCTCAATGCGTGATTACAGCCAGCACAGTGCATGGTGGGAAGACGATGATGGGTTGGGGATGACGCTCCATGGTGTCTTGCTATGAACAGAGGGATTACTGAAAATTATGGAGCCAACATATCTTTACAGATTAGTGAATCCTTGAAATACAGAGCAACCTACAGAGAAGGAAGGGAGACAGAGAGAGCTTGTATGTCCTCTCCAAAACCACGCAGCATCATAAGCCCCTCAGCTGCATGGTGGCAGAGAGGGAAAGGCTAGGAAATGGTAAGCATGCACAGCAGCACAGCAAGGCCGAAACGTTGTGCTAGGAGGCGGTCTTTCCAAAAACTAAGCTTAAAAGGAGGGAAGGGGAAGGGAAGGCCACCAGGACAACTCCAACAGGTCTTCCAAGCTCTTTGCCATCCCACCAGGCAGAAAACGGGTGACCAAGGAGGAGCGTGCTCCAGGGCACTGCCAGGGAACCGTCTGTAAGAAGCGAGCTTGCTGGCGAGAGAAGGGTGAAAAATAAGAAAAGAGCGTCTCCCAGCACAAGAATCATGCGGATTGAAATAATTACAGATGACACACACACAAAAGAAAACAACCCTGAACCATATAACACATCATTAAACAAAGAAAAGGTCTTATTCAAGGTTTTAGTAAAGAAATCAAATTCATTTCAATGCTGGTTTAATTCCCTTTGAAACTGGTTTGCGGGAGCCTTGGTTTCAGCGCGCCGGGTTGCATTCAGTGTCTTTCCATAGAAAGGAATGGGGACGATTCCGATACCAGGAAACAGCATGAGGCACCTGGTGAAGGATGGCGCCATGCTGGAGCCTGACCTGGTTTGGCTCCCATTGCATGCAGGGAGATGTAGTCCCTGCTTTTTATTAAGGGCATCAGAACTTCATCCCCACTTCATGCAATGGGGAAGAACCAGGACCAGCTCAGCTTGATCTTTTGACCTGGTCACCCTAGTGACTGCCTTAAATACGAGGGTTTCAGCTTCTAGGTCATGGGGAGATGAATGATATAAGGTCAGGTCCTCTGTAAGGCCTGCTGAGAGCTGCAAGGCCTATACATTATACCTTCAGTGGCTTCCTTTTAACCCACGACAACCTCTACCTCCTTGCATTGGCTTTGTTGAGGCTGAGGCGTGCCCCTCATTCTCCTTTAATTTCACGCTTGCCTTCCTCAATTCACCCGGTTTTCTCTTGGACCATGTCCTGACCCAACCCAAGTCCCTGTCTTGTACAAAGTGTTCTACAGAACACAAGTAGAAACATGGCCCGGTGGAACAGGGTCAGGAGCAGTGCAGGGTCGAGGTCCTTATAACGTTCATGCACTGCAGGGCCAAGAGAAAACATAAGTGAAACCATAAAATGTGAAGTAAAAACCTGATATTCTTCTTAACACTCCATGAGAACAGAAAACAGGAAGGTACAATCTGGCATCAAGCTGACCAACCCCCCACCCCAAAAAAGGGAATTAAACCAGCTTGAATCATACTGCAGACTTGCCTTAGTGATTCCAGGGCCTTAAGAGAACCTGAAGCCAGTTCTGATTGTGCCAGCTCCTTTACCATTGCATTCTGGGACTTGTAGTTCTGTGTCGTGACATCTTCACAACAGATTAACCAACAAAAGCCAAGGTAGTTGGGGAAGTTTACAGTTTAGCTCTATCCTGGATTTTTTTAACTCTTACCTTTAACGATTCTAGGATTTGTAGCTTTGCTTTTGCTGTTGAAGAAAAGAAGGCTACAAATCCCAGCATGCTCAGAGAAGGCAGTTTAAAAAAATCAAATCAAATGGTTTCTAATGGCTTGAGGTTAGTTAGGCCTCCAGACCTGTTGGAGCGCAGTTGGCCACTGCCGGACTACAAGTACCAGAAGGCACTGCAGCTGGAGTTCAGAAGATGAGTGAGGTCTTAAGTCATGGAGCAGAATCACTGGGCAGCTCAGCGATGGCCTCCAACAATACAAATAGATTTAGGCTTGGCTCCTTTTCAGGCTGAACATTATTCAGGCCAAAGCCATTATTAAAAGCATTTGGCAGTGGAAGGTACAAGATGGTGCATCGTTTACGGGATCACAAGACATTTGGGGTAAGAGGGTGATGGAGGTTGTGGTGAAACTGAAAAGAAATGCTCCAGTCGTCATGTTCAGTACAGTTCAAAGGTTGATGGGAGCTTTCTGCCATTAAGAAAATTCATTCTTATGAAGAGGACCCACAGATGGTAATGGTAGTTGTTGGCTTTACCCCTTCTTGGGTAAGAGAAGAAAGTGATCGAAGAGATGGCCAACTTCTCCACTTTAAGACATAGTCTTCATCTTTCCCTGGCCGGATATAAACCTCTCTCTCACCTTCTCCTAAGAGTTCTCTTGCAAAAGTGCGGGTGAGTGGAACGTTGACACCTCTCTGTGTTTATCATTCTATTTTTTCCCCTATTAAGAAGTTTCAAATCTTGGTACTATACTGGGACAGCGTAAAAACCCTAGTTAGGAAGAAGGTAGATAAACCAATCAAAAGCATATTGTTTCCAGGGTTTTGATTATTTTTTTCAGTACGATACTATTGCACTAGAAAAAAAAAGCAGTGCCATGCTGGGTCAGACCAGTGGTCCATTGAGCCCAGCATTTTGTCTCTGATAGTGGCCAATCTGAGTCACAAGCACCCGGCCAATGCTAATGGGAAAACCCATTTCTTGCAGCTCATTTCCAGAAGTAAGGGATATGAAGTCTGATCAGGGAATATTAATAGACCAACATCAAGAAGAGGCTGTTTTGTAAAACATTGAAACACATTGCAAGAACTTGTCTTTTTAAAGAGAATAAATGTGTTTTATGTCTGTGGGGGGATGAGATCTAAGTGAAACAAAAGAAAAAGGAGGAGAATGAATGCAGAAAGCAATATAATGAGCCGGTGATCTTATACAAAGTACAGGAGCTATTCTAAATATCGACACAAGTGGAATGTTAAGATTGCTCTTCTTCAAGGTTGTATTTCCATGACTGAGAAGCAGCCTCCATTTCCCGACTTGTAAGGATCATACACAACTAAAATTAAAAAGAGATGCAGGAGGGTTCAGACTGGTGAAAAAAATCTTCTGGCCTAAAGGGTTTGTCCAAGAGAGGTAATATGACCTCATATAGAAGACAACGTCTCTTATTTGTCACTTATGTTATCTGTGACAGACGTTGATTGTCCCAAGCCTTTGAAAGAATATTTGTAGGTTCTTAATGTTAATTAGATGCTATATACTCTTGTATATTAATTAGCCATCACAGAAACAATAGAAAGAAGAAGATAGTGCTAAGTTGACTGCACCTTAAGAATAATTCCAAATTTGAAAGAGAACTACCCATCAACCTTTGAGGGTCTATGTTATTTAGAGATGCCCCACTAATGGGTCTTATATTTTAAAAAAATTCAAGTATTTAAACCACCAACTAGTTGCCATCTGAATCAGGTGTACCCTGACAGACTTAGTCAGTCCTAGTTTTGCCCCCATCACATCTGTGGTCTCATAGTTTCCTGCTTTTCTTGGAGAAATTGGAATTGCAAGGCCGTAGATGCAATGGGGCACAACCGGGTCAGGGTTCAGCATGTCAAGGTTGAGTTGGGTTAGGTGGCAACCTTATGCCTGGCCTAAGTGGTCGAGTGATGCACTTCAAGTGACTTAGGTGTACATGGAAGCCCTCTTATAGGCACTTATTGAAAATTAATTATGCGTGCAATTCTTTTAGGTGTGTAAGTGCAGTTTTTGAATATGGTGCCCAAATGGTGAACACAACAAGGAGGTCTTTAGAGAGACTGAACAGACCGGAGGAAATGTAATCAACCTCCAATAAATACAGCGTCAAAGAAGACCACCCCTTCACACACTCTTCCCTCACCCCATAATTCTTGGTCTTGATTAATTGTGTTTATTATTCCGTGTCACTTTTGATTAAATTTTTCAAGGCGTTCTTGAGACTGGTCTTGCTGGGAGACTTCACCGCGGCTCTGAGAGGTTCTTCCTCGCCGGCCTTGTCCCCCTTCATTTCCAGCTCAATGGTCATGACGACCTTTGAACTGCGAGGGGACCCGTCTTCCGCCTCCGGGGTACCTTCCCTGCCTGCTAACTGCTATTTCCTATCCTTCCGGGAATCCCCGGCCTTGGATTTCTTCTCACTGGACGACTTCAGCCTGCTGGATTGATCTAGCATAGCATACAAGACCGGAGTCTGAAAGTAAATTGGAATGGAGAGAACCATCAGACATGTATTTTAACTACAGCAACAAAGTCAATGACAATAGAGATCAATTGGCGCATCCAGACTGCCCAGACTGAGACCTTTTCCTCCCTGGTTTAATGGTTTAATGGTTTATTAAATTTTATATACCGACACATCGGACAAACCTTCACATCGGTTTACATAATGTAAAAATCGGAAATACAATAGTCATAAATAGTAACAGCTAAAATTATATAAAGTAAAAGAAGAAATTTAGCTGTTAAAAGAAATAAAACCTAAAATTAATAAATACATAATCATAAAATTATTATAAAACACATTAAACTAAATAGAATAAAAGATCTAGAAGGTAACTCCTCGAGATGGTTAAATACATCATTCTTATACTGTGTTTCCATATATATTTTCCTTAAACTGTGTTTACAAATATATCATTCTTATACTGTGTGGCTTATTTCTTAAACTGTGTTTACAAATATATCATTCTTATACTGTGTGGCTTATTTCTGTCAAGGCTGGTCAACTGGTTCAACTTCACTTTTCTCATAGTCAAAGCGTGGTTATTCGCTCACTCTTTTAGTTCTCTTTTGTAAGGTGGCTGCTTTTTGTTGAAGTAGCTCGTTTTATTGTATATTACGGGATCTGAACCTTTCCCCTACATTGTAATTCTGTTTTGGTCAGCTATGATACTTTGTGGGAGGTGTAATAAAGTTTGTTTCGGTCTATTCTTTATTAATTAGAGAGGGTTTGTTTTTCATTTTTGTCTCTGTGTTTTAGTGTTTCTTACACTCGTCTTTTGGCGTTTTTCATAGATTGTAACTATTGCTGGTGTTTATGTTTCATATCTGATGATTCTGTGTATCACCTTGAATGCAGGCAGGGTGGTTTTACAAATAAAGTGGGATTCGCACAACCTCTCAGAATCGAGATGGAGGACCTCGGTTCGGTGTGACCCTGTGCCCTTTCATGCATCAATCCTTCCAGTCCTGGATTAGTTAATCTGGCTTCACTCCTTATTCCAGTGATAGTGAACTCCAGTCCTCAAGTGCCACAAGCAGGCCAGGTTTTCAGGATATCCACAATGAATATGCATGAGGTAAGATTTGCGTACAGTGGAGGCAGTGCATGCATGTTTATGGCACGCGAGGACTGGCGTTTGCCATCACTGCTTATTCTGTTCACACAGGGTGACTATTCCAAGCTTAAATGCTGGATCGGTTTTCTCTTGGGTTCAGATTTAGTACTGCTGTTGAAGCCAGCATTCCCACACAACTTGTCCGGTATTCACTGCTCCTGAAACGGGTGGGATTCATTAAAGCAGGACTGATGTGGAGCTAACCATCTGCTTTCATTCAAACGTGAGTGCAAGCAGAAGTGAGTCTGGGGTGAATGCACATTCATAGGGCCGGACGTCGAAAGCATCTCCCGCCACGGACAAGGAGTTGTAGGGAGCCGTACTGGTGCTGGAGATAACTGGAACCCGGGTAGACTGCAACTCCCTCTTACTGAACCAACATGAAAAAAAAAGGTGGTGCAGTACCCGAGCTTTTGAGAGCACTCAAGTCGGGAGAAGAAGAAGAAGCCACAGACACAACGGGCCTCATTCGCTAAGCTTTTGCTGCATAGACACAGATTGGGACAAAAAGGGGGACCAGAAGTGGGAACGCTGAAGGTAGTCAGTGACAGACCTGAATGAGCCTGTGCCCTCCGCTTCCTCCTAAGCAGTTACCTCTACCCTACTCAACGAGAATCAACGCTCTTACTTCTTACTGCCCTCAGATTACTGCCTCCCACTCTCTCCCTTCCTGCCCTGCTCTCCCCCTCCTCCCTGTGATATGGCCATGGCTTTCCATCCCTCCTGCCCCCACCTCCCCCTCACTTTTCTGTCCCAGGGATATGAAGTCCTCAGTTTGTTTTGGGGCTCGGTCTTTTCAGCGCCTTGGTTGGCCATCACCATGCTCTCTTTTCTCTTCCCCCTCCCCCCCCCCCCCCATCTTCACTTTCCCTCTGCACCCTCTAAAACAATTAGCAGGAGTCAAAAAATGTCGGTGCAACCCAAGCCCCGTGAGGTGAGATGTAAGGATTTCAACACTGTGAACCCCGAAGGACAGGTGAGGATGCGACAGAGGAACTCTAATGGCGCAAATGACACCCATAAAACAACAAACCCCTTTCAACAGGAAGACAGTTCTAGGTCACGAGACGAGGCTCCAATCGGGCAGGCTCGGGAGACATTTAAGGAACTATTTTGAATGCAGAGGAAGGGGTGGAGGCCTGGGGCACACAGGGTCCTTCGGAGGTGGGGAAGTGAGGGATAAAGCTGGAGAATATAATCGCGTTGAGAATGTGGTGATGCGACAAGAAGGGGACCCGGGGAGACAGGAGAGGCCTGGGGGAGCCTACTGACTTCACGTTCCACATCACGGCCTAATTATCTGCTTCAGGACCTGTGTTATTCTTTCCTCTCTTTCTCATACTCTCTCTTCCCCACCCCCCCTTTTCTTCTCTCCTTCCCTGCTAAGGATAATTCAGCTCTGGAGTTCCCTTTGCTCACCTGTCGGCCACGCTTTGAGTCTTTGCCTGATTTGTGAAATTTTCCTCTTTCCATGGCACTGAAAGAAAATGACCAGCACATTACTATCACTGGAGGTGAAAGACTCACCTGTGTCCTCTGCACCCCAGTAATAATCATCCCCCTCCTCACCCCGTGTCCTCTGCACCCCAGTAATAATCATCCCCCTCCTCACCCTGTGTCCTCTGCACCCCAGTAATAATCATCCCCCTCCTCACCCCATGCACCCCCACTATTTATTTATTTATTTATTTATAATTTTTATATACCGACATTCTTACATTAAAATGCAAATCATACCGGTTTACATAAAACAGAAAAAGCAGGAAAAAATATTTCCATAGTCAAATACAGAGAACATTTATAATAAAATTGTTAACAAATGCATAAGGTAGGAACTTGAAAAAAGGTTACTTAACAGAAAACGTAAAAGAAAAAATAGTAAATGAAGCACAAAGAGTTGACGTCGGGGGAGGGGCATGGTCACACAGCACAGTCACCCATTTCCCCTCACCTCCTGATGATAACCATCCCCCTCCCTTCTCCTCACCCGTGTCCCCTACACCCCCAGTAATAACCATCACCCTCCCCTCCTATCACTCCTCACCCCATGTCCCCTACACCCCCAGTAATAACCATCCCCCTCCCCTCCTATCCCTCCTCACCCCATGTCCCCTACACCCCCAGTAATAACCATCACCCTGCCCTCCTATCACTCCTCACCCCGTGTCCCCTACACCCCCAGTAATAACCATCACCCTCCCCTCCTATCACTCCTCACCCCATCCCCTACACCCCCAGTAATAACCATCACCCTCTCCTCCTATCACTCCTCACCCCGTCCCCTACACCCCCAGTAATAACCATCCTTCTCTCCCTCCTATCACTCCTCACCCTGTGTCTTCTACATCCCAGTAGTAACCATCACCCTGCCCCCTCCTATCACTCCTCACTCCGTGTTCCTTATACCCCCCCAATAATAACCATCACTGTGCCCCTCCTATCATTCCTATAAAAGTATTCAGATGCATTCACCTGAGCAAAGACACATAACATATCAAGATAGATGTACATAAAGACACATATATACATACATGCAGCAATAAACTCACACACAGATATTCCTAAGCACAAGAGGTCCATATTCCAATGCATTTAGCTGTTTAACTAAGAACTTATCTGGCTAAATGAAAATTTGTAACACAGCTAAGTGGACTCCACCACTAACAGTGATCTATATATACAATCAATCTAATAGAACATTAACGTCCTATCACTGTGATATTAAATCAAAACTTGCTTTTGACACAATTTCATGAAATATTTATGTTTTAAACTAACCAGCAATCTCTGGCTCTAGTGTACTTTTAAATGTGAAAAAATCTTTAGCTTGTTTGTTGAGAAAAAAACGTTTTGGGGGGGGGGTAGGTTGGAGGTTGCATAAGTTGGAATAGCGCCCCAGCACTGTAATGTATGTATAATCATTAACTTCCAGCCACCTCCATATATATATTTTTTTTATTTTCTTAATGTGCAAAAGTCCCAAATTCTTTTCAAAACAGAGGTGGTTGGAAGTTAATAATTATACATACATTACAGCGCTGGGGCACTATTCCAATATATGCAACCTCCAACCTACCCCCCCAAAACGTTTTTTTCTCAACAAACAAGCTAAAGATTTTTTCAAATTTAAAAGTATACTAGAGCCAGAGATTGCTGGTTAGTTTAAAACATAAATATTTCATGAAATTGTGTCAAAAGCAAGTTTTGATTTAATATCACAGTGATAGGACGTTGACGTTCTATTAGATTGATTGTAAATTAAAATGTGGCCACTCATCTGGCCACATTCTAGCCAAGTTAGTATTTCTACAGCTAGAATTTGACTGAATAAGGGAGATGCTCCAGGGACAATGCCGAGGTGTTCCAGTGATGAATGAGTTAAGCTTAATTGGCTAACTTCGATATTCAGAGTTAGCCAGATTACTTATCCAGCTAAACACTGGTCATCCCGTCAAGCTATCCTAAAGATAGCCGGATAAACTTATCTGTCTAACTTTAAGATAGGAGGGTATATTCAGCAGCATGACTGGTTATCCGGCTAACTGGCAGAGCCGCACAGTGGCTGAATATGCACCTCACATGTGCCTATACTTAGGCACAGACAAGTATCCAGAATCACGTGAACACTGTGTTTACACGCAAACATATACATATAATGGACACAGCACGGAGGAGTGTATTGTGGACCTCACCTGAGCTCCCGGCGCAGTCTTGCCTGCCTCTTCAGCCAGCAGTATCGGATAAGGCAGGTGATGACTGCCACGATGATTACTAATCCCAGTGCGCCTCCAACAATGGCACCCAAGATGACCCCGGCTCGGATGGGCACTGTGAAGAGGGAAGCGGGTCGTTATAGCACGTTGGGCGCCGGTGAGGACGTGGGTCGCCTTCACGGGAACACATTGAAACATCATAAGCATTGTTCTCTCACTCTCTCCTCTGGAACAAGAGTCCACTGCCCCAGTCCTTTGCAGATGAGGTGGTGGGACATTGTGGTATCAAGCTGGTCTTGCCCCTACTGCATCAAGAGAGGCTTGAAGCTGGAGCTACAAGTCAGTGGACGCAGTGTGGGTCAACTTGACCAGGTGGCCACCCTAGCCCCAAAGCCCTCCTTCTCCCTCACCTTTTTCAAAGACATAGAGTTGCACGGAGGAAGACTTCCCCACGGCGTCAGGCGGGTTCTTCACGTCACAGGTGAAGGTCCCGTTGTCCGCATCGTCCAGGTTGTAAATCACGATGGAGCCGTCCTTCTTCCGCAGGTTCCCCACCCACTCTATGCGCTCCTTAAAGATCCCCTTGTCGATGTAGGCCTGTCCCTTTGTGAAATGGAATATCTGTCGGGGGGGGGGGTAAAGAGAAATGGCAATGGAAGCGGAAACAGGGAGCGAGGAAGGCGGGATAAAAAAAAAAGAGGTGGGGTTCATCCACAATATTATGATTGCATCCGTCTAGACAGAATCCAGAAAATGTTTGAACAACTTCATAACGTTGACAGACAGAGAACTCTGCAGCTGATGGCCTGGAGGAACATCTCCGGCACTTGGACAGCACGAAGGTTTCCGAAAAGGGGAGAAAGAGAGAAGCAATGATGTCACAGTTATCCAGTTACGGCAGCCCTAGGTCACGGGGGGAGAGGGTAGGGGGTAGAGCCCGGCTTAGAACTGCGATCCAGGGAGAGAACGCGACTGGTGCTAGGGGGTCACAGGGAGTCGGCGGCAGAGCTGGGAGCACAGCCGAGGCGCAGGGAGCGACAGCGACTCCCTCTGGGGGCCCAGCGTGTCAGGGGGGCAGAGCTGGGGTGAGAACTCAGGCATGGAGAGGCAAAGAGAGCAACGGACTGTCTGAGAAACTGCCCAGCCCTTACCCGGCTGAAAGTAACTATGGGGGGATGAAGGCCACATCTACTTTAGCAGGATCAAAAAGGTTGGCAGGCCCGGAGGGGTGGGAATTAGATTTTAAAATCTGCGGGCATGGTTTTGAAGGGAATAAAGAATCTGTAGTAAAAAGCAGGTGCAGATCTCGGCAGGCACTTCGTTACGTACTTTTGCTTTGACAACCGAGGCAAAGCTTGGGCTACGAGGGCCAGCAGAGTCTGCCCCCAGAGATCACACAGAGAGCCGGCGGCACAGCCGGGATTGGACCCGAGATAAGCAGACAGAAATAGCAAGGCAAATAGGGACAGGTGAGAAGCGGAGGGGCAGGGTGGGTGCTGCTTACAGAATTACTGTCCTTGCTGGTCTGAGGCTTGAAGTACCAAGTCACGGAGACGTCATCAGAGATCCATTCCTCCGACCAGAAGGTGCAGGAGAGGGTGATGCGGGACCCCAGCGTGCCATGGACCTCTCGACTGGTGTACACTTCAATTGCCAGGGCTGGCGAGAGCGCTGTGGGGGACACAAACACACGGGCATGGCTGGAGCAGAGTGCAAGGTCGGTCAGAGGTCACAACTCTCCGGCTGACAAAGGAGCAGGCACCTCCCATCCCCTGGGACCAAAAACATTAAAAGGTCATCAGGTTAGTGGGTGAGAAGTGGTCCAGGGAGAAGGAGGAGGTCTAGTATATAGTGTAGGAGACTCTGACTTAGGAGTCCTCCTGGGATGCAAATTCAAGCCCGCACCTCTCTGTGACCCCAGAGTTAAAGCGGAGGAAGTGTCTCCCTCCTCTCTGGCCCTCCAATCTTCCTGGTTTCCTCCTTGGCCCCCGTCACCCTTCCAGCTCATATTGTACTATAATAGCAGAATGTAGTAATGACAGCAGAAAAGGACCACATGGTCCATCCATTCTGCCCAGCAAGCTTCTTAAGGTCGTATCTGTCACGCTGTGTAGGTTACCTTCATTTTTCTCTTAAGGGTAGCGACTGTCGCTCCATGCGGTTATCCCCAAGCCTTATGATAACCCATAAACAATGACTGCTGGCAACATTTTTACTGGGTGAGGAGCTTTCTTGAAAACTCAGACAGCGCTTGCTTGATGTGCTTTGCTTACAGACTTGGCCCTAGAAGCCGTCCTGTGCTTTTTCACTTGTGTGTGCGTATTGGTACCCCAGAGTGTAAAAGTCAGGGCCTGTGCTGTCGTCTGAATCCAAGCCCCTTTTCCCCCTGCCATTGAAGCAGAGAGCGATGATGGAGTTGCATCAACAGTATAAAGGCTTATGGTTAAGGGTAGTAACCGACGCACCAGCAAGTTACCCCCATGCACTCTTTTCTTCATTTCCATACTCTAGACTTTTGGGATCCACAACGCCCCTTTGAATTCTTTCACCACCTCCTCCGGAAGGGCATTTCAGGCATCCACCCCCCTCTCTGTGAAGAAATATTTCCTGACATTGAGTCATCCTCCCTGGAGTTTCAGTTCATGACCCCTAGTTCTACTGATTTCTTTTCCAACGGAGAAGGTTTGTTGTTGATTATGCATCATTAAGACCTTTCATGTATCTGAAGGTCTGTATCCTGTCTCCCCTGCACCTCCTCTCCTCCAGGCTGTACATATTTAGGTCCTTCAACCTCTCTGCATAAATCATTTGATGGCCACCACCCACCATTTTGGTCGCCCTTCTCTGGACCGCCTCCATCCTGTCTCTGTCCCTTTTGAGATACGGGCTCCAGTACTGAACACAGTACTGAGGGTGAGGCCTCACCAAGAACCTGTACAAGGGGATTATCACCTCCTTTTTCTTACTGGTTATTCCTCTCTCTATGCAGCCCAGCATTCTTCTGGCTTTAGCCATGGCCTCGTCACTTTGTAATCCCCCTGTCATCCTCTCTTCTCTTCCCTCTGTGACTTGTTGAATTCTTTAACCTCACCCCCTCCCCTTCATTTTTGCTTCTTTCCCTCACACTTTTCTCCTTCCCCAGTGTCCCCCCCCCCCCTTTTCTCACCCCATGTCTGCCCTCACCCCGCTCTTTCCTTTCTGATCCCTCCCCCACCTAACAGAGTAACAGAGTGAATGACGGCAGATAAAGACCGAAGGGGCCCATCCAGCCTGTCCAGGAGATATTTACGGTGTAACCGCCGCTCCACCCATGCAGGTTCTCTTCAGGGACCGTGATTTCTCTCCTCTTCTCTTTTTTTTTTTGGTCCCTCTCCCTTCCCGGTTCCTCTTCTCTTCCCTTCCCACTCTCTTTTGGTTCCTCTCCTCTTTCCTTCCCTCCACCTTTCAGCTGCTCCTCACCCTCCCTCACATGCTTCCTTTCTGAATTGGAAGACGAGGTGAGGACTGGAAGGGCGGGGGTGGGACAAAGGATGAGGGAGGGGGGCAAGCGATCATGAGGGACTGAGCGTGCATGTTCACTGTTTAGGGCTGCCACCTCACCCCGGGTCAGCTGAGCAGGGCTGATCCAGTCCTGGTTTTCTCCCAGTGCAAGCAGGGATTTGTAGTTCCCATTTTCCCCATAGATTTGTAAGGGGGTAAAACCAGGGCTGGATCAACTTGTTCAACTGACCCAGGATGAAGAGGCAGCCCTGTGTCGCCTGCTGCTGTCTTCTCTCTTTCTCTGCTGCAGGTTCTCTCCACTGACCTCAATCGCTTCTCCTCTATGGTCGGACTGGCAGGAGCAAAATCAGAGCCAGCGCAAGTGTATTAGGCACCCTAGGCGAACCTTCAGCCTCGCTTCCCCTCCCTCCCACCCATTAACTTTCAGATCACCCTTCCTTCCCCCCAGAGTAATATTTAAACTCAACCATTGTGATGACCTCACCCCCCCCCCCTCCCAGAACAATCCTGTGAAATAAAAAAGTAATTGGACATAGGAAAAACCCTAAACGTACAGAGAGCTCAATGGGAAATTCTGCCTCTACTTTCTCCTTGAGACTCGGTGCAAAGCTTGTGGGTGAGAAAAGAGCCAGGACCTTGCACCAAAATGCACAGTTCTGAAAATCCCCCTTCCCCCATCTTTTTCAATGTCAGACACACACGTGATACGAACGAGTTTCAGAAATCACGTCCCGGCATCCGATGAACCTGTCACCTGTGAGATTACAAAAAGGGAAAAAAAAAAAAACCCCAACCCTAGAAAGAGGGTTATTTTCAAAGTACGGAAAGTCTGCCAGGATTATTTCAACTGCAGGTGTTCCAGCAGTTTTCAAAACGAATGTGCGCTCACAAACTCTCTCGCCGCAAAGTTATGCCTGCTAAGGGCGAGGATTAAGCCATGCGGGCGGATATATGCATGCACCTTTGGCAAACAAAAGGATGTGTGCAAATCTGAACTCCGCCCCTCCCCCCGGAACGCCTCTTTTTTTTTGCGTAAATAAAAGGATTCGCAATCCTGATTTGCATGCATACTTTTTGGGGCAAAGACCGTCAAATTTCTAATGTAGAAATGTGTGTAAATGGCTTTGAAACTTCACCACAAAACTGATAAATTAAAATAAATCCACACCTAATTGACTGAAGGTAATAAAGTTGGCTGGGCTGAACTAGGAGGCTTCCCCTTACTACTCACCATACAAAAAAACGTCCAGGTCCTTTTGTCTCCTCAGTAGCAGTGTGATAAACTCCCTCAGACACTTTGTGAAATAACACAAACCCCTGCTTAAAAGACGCTCGGAACCTCCATAATAAATCTTCTATACCAAAACAGCACCGACACCCAGAACACAAACAGCAACAACTCTACCTATGGAAAGGCAGCAATGCAAGTTTTACAGCAGGCCCTAGAACAGCATTACTGTTCTTCCCTTCAGGGAAAAGGAGTGGCCTAGAGTAATGGGCCGAGAACCAGAGACACCACTTACTCCACTGTCATGCCTGGGAACCTTCGTCCAGACCAATCAGAACTGCCTACCAAGACACCTTGTACGCCCCACAAGCCAAAACATCACTTAGAAAACACGCCATCTCAACAGCTGGTCCACACCAATGGATTGCATTACCCTGTGACCTGAGACGAGAACCCTGCCCCACTGTCTTCAAAAAGAGACTGAAAACATGGCTTTTTAGCCAAGCCTTTCAAGACACCTAATCGCCCCCCGCCTTCAACTGATCTCTCCCAAGCAAATCCTACATCTAGTCACTCTCCCCCCTCGCCTTTCTCCTAACTCTCCCATTCCCTCCCTCCGGCTAGACACTGCATTCCTCTTCCTTGCCTTCTCTTTCCCCCCTTCTACCTTCTCCTCTGTGCCTCCGTCCCCTGAGCTTATTTATGCACATCAATTATATTGATTTATTTATATTATTTACTGTATTTTCTGTTAATACGAGTTTCATGAGTTTTAGATTATGTTAAAATGAGTCTCTAGAGTTTTAGGTTAAGTTTAGTGTTTCTACTGTTAACTGGCCTCATTGTTCCATGTACCGCCTTAGAGTGAAATTGAAGTTTCATTGTAAACAGAATCCGATATGATTTGTACTTTTACAGGAATGTCGGTATAGAAAAAAATAAAAATAAAAATAAAATAAATAAATAAATAACCTTGCTGATGATTCCGATGTATTCGATTTTGCAGGGATTCAAAATACCAGAGGAGGGTCTGGTAAAAATGCAGAGAGAGGGCAGGGGCTGAGGCTACCAGAGGAAGCTCTGGCAACACGCAGAGAGTGCAGGGGGCGGAAAAAGCCAAAAGAGAGACGCGAGCAAAGCCTCCTCTGGAGTCTCCAGCCCCTGCTCTCTGCCTTTTGCTGGGGTCTCCCTCTGATATTTTCCGCTCTCGTGCCCTCTGCGTACCAGAAGAGCTTCCAGCAAAATGCAGACAGGACGATGCAACGCCAAGCGCGAAAAAAATATGAGCTTCCAAACTGGGCGCACGTTTTTTTTCCAACGTGCACACAGCCCCCTTTCCTGGGTGCCCGATGTAGTGCGCAAATGAGCTGCTGAGCTAAAAAGGACACGCTAGGGATACACTGAGCGTCCCTAGCACATCCATGGCATCGGGCGCTCAGGAGATGTGGCTGTGCACTGGTTAGGAAAAGGGATGCTCAGTTAACAAGCGGCCGGTGCCCTAACCTGACCACCGGCAAGATTTTTTTTTCTTGCTGCTTCCTGCGGTTCCTCCTACTTAGTATGGGGGCGATACTAACTGGGAGAACCCCAGAAAAGCAGTATTTATGGCTTTTTTTGTGGCAGCTTGGAGCGTGTTAAGTTTCGCACGTTAAAACATGCACTTCAGGCGCACGGTGATTTTTTTTTTCCACCGGGGGTAATAGCCAATAGCCTCGTCCATGTTGCATTTACATGCGATGAGCGCCATCAGCTCCGCGCTGGTTTGGACTCGCTCGTCCCATTATTGCATGGGTAGTTATTGTCGCGCGTCCAAAACGCACGTCCGACCCCACGGCAAGCTGTGCGCTAGGCTGAGTGCACTTTTGTATTGCATCGGCCTGAGAGAGAGAGCGCGGATTGAAAATGCAGAGGAATAGCAGGAGATCTGTTCAGCTTCCCTTCTGCCCTCCGAGGCTTATCAAGAAACAGAGCAGGTTCATCAGTCACCAGAGAAATCCCGAGCCTGAAGGGAGAGAGAAGCCAGCCAGCTCTCTCTGCAGCCTTTTATTTATGGAGGTGTTTAGTGGTTTTCACAAATTGACTCATTTGCTTGACGGATGCACCCGTCCGATAACGGAGATGGAACGTCTGCCGCCTGGCCCGGGCTCCGGAGCTTCTCTTCTCCCAGCCATTTCGCGTAACTTCTCGGCTTCCCCTGCAAGTACATTCTGCCTCGTGACAGCTGGCACCGCAAGCCGAAACCCCGGTGAAGTACGAGCGAGTCAGATTCATAAATCCGCCCGACTGCGAGCATTTTCCGCCTCAAGGAGGACCCTGGCTAGGAAGGTTCTTCCATTAAACGCAGAGGGAATGGTTAAAAGGAGGTGGGAGGTGCAGGAGAGGGGGAGAGGAATCTGAAATCCGGACTCTGGGTGGGACAAAGCCCAGCTCCTGGCCCCAGATCCCTCCCCCAGAGCAAAAGATGCTCAATCCCTCGTTCCCCTCTGACAGCTCCGCTCCCATCACTTCCTTTGAACTGGAAATGTTCATTTTTTTTGCTGCTTTTCCGGGCCTCTGGAAAGCGCTTCTGTGCTGTTCAGGCCGCCCGTCCCTTTGGATAACTTTCCAGCTGTCTGGGACCGTCCCTGTGACTTACGTTTAGGTGGAAATGCATTTAAATGTATATTTTATAGGGGAGGCTTCAGGTGGTTTTGTCTTACACGTGCGGATGTACCTGGGCCCTTGTGGCATCCTTTCGCTGACGATTGCTGATGGAATCCATATTGTGAACCCTAACCCCCCTCTATGGGTTGTGCTTTATTTGCGTGCAAGAGATTTCTCGGTTGGATTTCTGTTCTAATCCTTCAAAATGATAATAAGAGGGGGAAAAAAAAAGATGCATCAAGTTCTCCCACTCTACGTCTTCGCCTTCCTTCTCCCAGACGTCCCTGGGCTGTGCTCAGCAGGAGAAGAGTTTCAGCTCCCTCTGCCGCTGCGGAGCAGGGGGGTTAAGCGCTCGAGGGCTGGGGCAGCCCACGGCAGACTCCGGCACACGCAGCCCTCCCCCTCGGCTCAGTGGCCGGGGACGGCCTCCTTTGGGATGGCGCGAGCTGCCCCTTATGTTTTGGGTGGGGGGGGTCGTTCGTGGCCCCCACCTCACGGACCTCCCCAAACTCTATCCCGTGCTTGGTTGTCCCGGCAAGGAGCAGGAGCACTGTTCAGGCTGCAGGGCCCGTCGCAAGCAGCTTTTTGCCGAAAATGCCAGGAGGGAGGCTGCATTGGCAAAAGGCAAAGAATCAACCTGCACAGAGGCAAGATCGCAGGTCGGAAGGAAGAACAAGCTGACTCGGACTCCACTTTTCCCGCAGGACCACCTCATCACTGACTTTATGGCCAACTCAGAATAATCCAAGAGGCCAAGACATTTCCAGTTTACAATGACCTGATATAGCAATCCTTAACAGAGCCTTGCTTCTTAAAACTCCCTATCAGACATAACCCTGCTATCACTCTGCAAACACATCAGCCACACACACGCAGGCACGCACCCTTCCCATTCACACCCACTATTGCAATGTGTTCATCTTCTGCTCATTTTATTTTGACCTGAGGAGGTGAGCGTAAGCCCCCTGGAAAGCTAAGTCAATAACAAGGTATCAGGGATCACCTTGAATGATTTGCGTTAACTGGCCTCGCCTTCCGTGCATTCGCCTGCACTGACGTGGCAACCACACTACTTTATCGCAGCGGTGCAAAACCAGTCCCAGCCAGCCTGCCCTTCAGGGTCAGTTATTCACATGACAGAGCTGAGGAAATTGCAAAGAGCAGCTCTGAGCACATTATCCGACCAGGTTACACCTGCGCACTTTGACCCTGACTAATACCACTGGTTGCACCAAACATGTTAGGACCAAGATCCTGATTTACAAATGGGAAAAAACTATAGGAAAAAAAAAATGTAAGAAAACCATAACTGAGACCCAATGTGTTATCTGCACGCACCATAACTCATCTCAGCATCGCACTCAGCACTTGAATATACCGTGATATTATCATCCGATTCCATTTTTCTGCACCATCTCACGGAATTGTTCTGCTTTTAAATATTGTTATCATATCTCTCATTTCTGTCCTTTCATTGCTTCCTAATCCTGAGAAACAGGGTTGGCATAACTTCACTGTGCAAGAGACCCATTGCTTCCTCACCAGGTTTCACTGACCTCCCAAGGAGGAAATGTTGCAGTTGGTATAAAAATGCATTTTCCAAGGCACTCCCCCGTAGGAGTGGCCTCAGTGGTTTAGCCCGGGGTTTAGTGGCGTGGTCCCAGAGAAGGTTACAGCGGGGGGGTTGGAACAGGAAGGCATTCTCCTCCTGTCTCCCTAAGCAGGCAGTGGGTGCCTCACAGACAGTCACATCGTGGTGGTACAACCTGGCTGGCCATTGCAGCTCTTTGATTGCTGCAACCATTAACAGGGCTTGGAATTTTCCCCATTCCGAGGGAGTGAACCTCTCTGCACCCTGGGTTCTTCTCCAAGGGTGAGAGGACCTCCGGCCCCAGTTCTTGGAAGGAACTTACCACCCGTAGCAGCGCACAAAGAGTTGGCAGGACCTGTGTTTGGAAGGGGAAGGAGACTTGGACAATTATCTTAGCTCTTGTTTCCAGTCCCAATCTGGTGCTAAAGATTTGGGAAGGAGAAGTAAGAAGGAGAATGTGCCCTTCAGCACTCATCAAGTGGAAGAGGGTTGGAGAGACTGGATACTAAAGGAGTTACAAGGTGCTATGGAAAGTCCAAACAAGTTCAGGATAGTCCGCTGTGGTCGCCTGAAGGGAGTCCTAAAGCCGAGGGCAGCCTCTGCTTGTGTCAAGCTTTGTACCCAGAAGGAAATGCGCCATGTCGGATTGTCTCTATTCACCACTCTCCGTGTGGCTGGCGATTATTTTCTGGACTGCAAGTAGGTCACAGAGGCTCTTCCCTCCTGTTGGAGGAGCCTAAGGCAGTGTATTATGGCCCATCAGCTCCCAGAAGGGTCCCCTTGTCTGGTGATAGATTGGGGGGAAGGGGGATGGGGTTATGCCTAGGCAAACAAAGGAGACGCAACATAAAACTGAAACACTGTAAGCGACTGGAAAAGCAATAGCAAGTCGGTTATGTACTCCTGATCGTGGAGCAACAGCCGAGCTACCTAGCAAAAGAAGAATCAAAGAAATTTGCTCTCATAATATCCGGGGTTCTGATAAAAAAAACAACCAACAGAGTAATCGTAAACCTCCCCCCCCCCCCCCCCCACCCCAAGAAATCCCACCCAGAACTGCTGGAGTTTGCTGTCCTGAACTTGCGCACACTTATGTGTGTATCTCCAAACTATAGCCGGTCAGGATCCTCTCTGATCCCGTGACATGTCCTGAAAATTTGATGTGGATTGGGCACACACACTCTCTCTCTCTCTCACACACATACACACTCTCTCTCTCACACACACTCTCTCTTACACACATACACTCTCTCTAACACACTCTCTCTCACACACACACACATACACATGCTGAGCTCACAAATCTTCTTTCCTTTGTAAAGTAGGTTACAAAAGGAGACATTTCTAAGAAGTTTTTCATAGTTTCTTTGCGCCAGTGACTGCACTGCTGTTCCCTTTCCCAGAACCCTGGATGATAGGTGAGTGCCTTCCTTTGATTTAGCCTTTGCAAGCGCAGCCTGGCTGTTCCTCCACCATCATTAGTTCATAAATGACTTGCTGCCACTTTTCTGTTCCCACTTTCCTTGTTTCCTGGATGAAGGATGACCCCCCAAGGCATTAACACCCAGAGTCAGGACTAGGAATGGAAGAGAACCTCAGGGGTTCACCCAGAATCACAGAAAGACCTCAAGAGGTCACAGGGTCAGAAAAAGGCAGCAGTGGCAGGTACCTGAAGATTTTGTCTAAAACCATGGAAAGACGGGACCAGGAAGGACCTCAAGAGAGCCTGTACTCCACCCCCCCCCCCCCCCCCCCACCGCCTGCAGGCTAGCATCCACTGAACCTCTGCAGCTCACATACATCACGCTGATGTCCAGCCGACCTGAATTTACAATCCTTTGGTGATGGAGATTCCACTGCCTCTCTGCATGGATAACCTGCTGCATTTCTTTTTCGGCATTGTAATTGCCTCCTGCGGTTTGGGGGCATTCCCCTCAATTGGTATGGTCTCCATTAGGCTACGGTGCCAGACTCTGGGTGTTGCCACTGGGCAATAACCAAAACTCCCCCCTCCCACCGCCCCCCCCAGGCCCTGGAGACTGTGAATGTTGCCTCTGTAATAAGCTCATTCCTGGCTGACCCGGGGACCCCCCCCGTCAACCTGTTTCAATTCTTAATAATATTACTTATGGTTATACTGCTACTGGACGAATGGCGATAAGTATTCAGGTTCGAGAAGTTCCTGCCCCAAAAAGCTGCTAATCTAAGTGGGTACCTGAGGCGAGGAGACATTTGCTCAAGAACACGAGGAGTGACGGTGGGAGAAGCAGGATTTGAACCCTGGTTTCCCCAGTTCTCAGCCCACTAGGCCTCTTCTTCACGTTACTAACGTCACTGTGCTCCCTGAAGGCAATCACTTGGCATACAAATGCAGGAGAATTAATCAGAGAATAGATTTAGTTGTTCCAACCCTCTCCCCCCGAATTGGCTGTCCCGGGGGAGGGGGGGTGGTTTCTCTGCCACAGGAATCAAAGTTGGTGCAAAACTACTTACCCATTAACATTAAGGAAAGAAGAGAGGTCAGGAAGGCAGCATTTCCCCAACTGTTCTTAGGAGCCATGTCTCCGCCGTTCAGATTAAATCCTTGGATACATTGGGACATGGAATCACAAAACCCAGGTTCCCTCAATGAAGGACTGAGGGTGAGGTCCAGCCTGTAGTTGGCTTAAAAACCGCCCGTGGTCGGCGGGCGTGAGGTTTGCAAGCCGCCCGGCCAATGGAGGCTTGGCATTCAATTAGTGGGAGCCTCGAGGAGGGGAAAAAAAAAATATCAGGCAGCAGAAAGGAGAATTTTGTTTTCTGTTTGGAAATGTGTGGTGGCAAACATTCAGTGGTGAAATATTTTGACACACAGCGGGGCCTTTGTCACGCCTGCATTCTCCCTGCAGATGTAGGCGAATGTGTAGCCCCCAATAGGAATGCGGTGACAGACACACAGAGGATAGAGAGAGGGCGAGAGAGACAGAGAGAGAGGGGAAGGAGGGGAAGAGACAGAGAGAGAGAGAGAGAGGGATACAGAGAGAAGGGGACAGAGGAAGCGTGGAATACAAAAAAAAACCACCCAAGCACTTTTGTGCACATAAAAGATTTGTATCCGCAGAAAGCATGCTTTGTGTGCACACATCCTGGCTACTGCCCAGAGACTAATCTTAGCCCTGGAAGCTTGGCTTCATCTCTGGCTAGGAGGTAAGTTTCCAGGGCTGAGTGAAAGCAGCGCACCTCTCTGCGTTGGGATTTGCACGAGAGCGCGCTAACTTGCACGCACCTCGCTGTGCGCGTGTGCTTTGCGCACAAAGTTCATTGCTGCAAAACATTTGGCACTAAGGTTTGCACACAAAAAAAAAAAATGTGCACCCAACTGCGAGTTAAACTCTGTTCAGCAGGACCTTGTTACATTGGCCCTAGAGAGAGGGGGAAGGGGGGGGGGGGGGGCAGAGAGGGATACGGATTCAGAGAACGAGAGAGAGGTGAGCAAACGGGAGGTAAGGGAAGAGAGAGACAGAGAGAGGAGGATCCAGGAAAAAATGGTGCTACAAAGAGGGGAAGAGGGGGGAAGAGAGAAGAAGGGAGAGAGGTACAAAGGGATATGAATAGAAAGGGACAGAGAGAGAGGGGGGGGGAGAGAAGGAACTGGGTCACACTGGGACTTTTTTCTGGGAGGATAGGCCAGGTTTGAGTCTATGAGACCATGAGTATTGACTCTGGGATGGAAGGCAGGGCTGGAGTGAACCATCTGGCTCTGTCTCTTACGTCCTCTCGTTCTTGGAGGTTGTTATTGCTTTTTCACAACTGCTCTTTGGTGCACCGCTGCGTGCAGATTATACCTGCTTTAAATAAACAAAGGGAAAAGAGAAAAATAGGGTAGAGATTGCTCAAACATTGCAACTGATTTCTCCCTTAAAACATCTCCATTGTTTTCTTTCACCTTGGAAAGCCGCCAGGGCAGAACTGGACCAAATCTGTCCCTTAGGGTCTCTTAGGGTTCTTGGAGGAGAAGTCCATTACCTGCTATTAAGTCACTTAGAGAACAGCCACTGCCATTAGCAATGGTTACATGGAATAGACTTAGTTTTTGGGTACTTGCCAGGTTCTTATGGCCTGGATTGGCCACTGTTGGAAACAGGATGCTGGGCTTGATGGACCCTTGGTCTGACCCAGTATGGCATTTTCTTATGTTCTTATGTTCTTATGCAAAAGGGGGCAGCCCATCTGCCGTGAAGTCTTATTACACATAAGGTGGATACAGCAGCCTTCAGGGTTATGTGGGAATAACTTCTACAGTATCAGCACCTTTCCAACCGACCGCAGGCTAGAGCACAGAAGATCAAGGCAAGTAGACAATGCGGAAGGTCACCCAGAGCCAGTAATAGTAAGTAACTTCTGCTCTGTCCCACCACCAGTCAAATGCATCACACTGCGCTGCTGGGCCCCAGTTAATGTCAACTCATGGTCATTCACCCTCTTAATCTTAAGTGATAGCTATCAGCCCTCTTAATAGGAACTCACTGACATTGAGCCTTTTAGTGTGAACTGATGGTTTTCTAGGAATTAATAAGAACCCATCCCATTAGGGAGTGATAGGTCTGGACCCTGTTTGTGTGACCTGCCTTAACATGACCCGCTGTGCATCCTTCCTGTCAGCACAAGCAGCAGCAGCACATCCAGGACTCCAAAGACAGCACTGACATAAGACCATAAGAAATTGCCATACTGGGTCAGAGCATCCTGTTTCCAACAGTGGCCAATCCAGGCTACAAGTATCTGGCAAGTACCCAAAAACTAAGAAGATCCCATGCTTCTGATGCCAGTAATAGCAGTGGTTATTCCCTAAGTCAACTTGATTAATAGCAGGTAATGGACTTCTCCTCCAAGAACTTATCCAAACCTTTTTTCAACCCAGCTACACTAACTGCGCTAACCACATCCTCTGGCAACAAATTCCAGAGCTTAATTGTGCCTTGAGTGAAAAAGAATTTTCTCTGATTAGTCTTAAATGTGCTACTTACTAACTTCATGGAGTGCCCCCTAGTCCTTCTATTATCCAAAACAGTAAATAACAGATTCACATTTACCCATTCTGGACCTTTCATGATCTTAAAGACCTCGATCATATCCCCCCTCAGCCGTCTCTTCTCCAAGCTGAACAGCCCTAATACACTCTTATTTAAGCCAGCAGCATTGGTATATGTGTTACTGCTCAAAATGGCTACAATGTCCCTTCCCCCAGGAGCTTACAGACTGGGTTTGAGTTCATGGAGAGCAAGTGGTTTGTTCGAGGTAGCACTGTGAGTGGATAAGGGGAGTGCACCTGGAGTCTCCAGATTTGTGGCTCTGTGCTTTAATCAAGAGACCACCATACTGCCCCCCCCCCCCCCACACACACACACCAGCAGCTCACCAGCTGAGCCATAAAACACACCAATCCCATGCCAGTCTCAGGAAACATTTCTGACTGCATTAAGTGATGTAGACAGTGGTGGCTGGGGGGAAATAAATATGTTATTCCTGTTAAAGAGCAAAAAAATGTATTTCCTGGGAGGGACACACAACAAGCCTTGTGCTGGCTTCTTCCGTAGCCCAGGGTTCAGAGGATGTAGCTCTGCTATTGACTGATGCCCAACCCCTCTCGTAGGCACGACTGTGGGAGGCTAAAGACCAGGACCACACTTTGTCCATTCTGGGAGGGTCTGAGATCCCTGCTGGGATGCTTTTTTAGCTGAATAAGGGGGATGGGGTTAAGAACTTTCATAAGAATTGCCGTACTGGGTCAGGACAAGGGTCCATGAAGCCCAACATCCTGCTTCCAACAGTGGCCAATCCAGGTCACAAGTACCTGACAGGATCCCAAATAGTAGATAGATCCCGTGCTTCTAAAACCCTGGGATGAGTAGTGGCTTTCCTCAAGTCTATTTGGTTAATGTTTATGGACTTTTCCTCTAAGAACTCCTCCAAACCTTTTTTAAACCCAGCTATACTAACTGCTTTCACCGCATCCTCTGGCAATGAATTCCAGAGCTTAATTGTGTTTTGAGTGAAAAAAATATTCCTCCAATTTGTTTTAAATGTGCTACTTACTAACTTCATGGGACGCCCCCTAATATTTGTATTTATTGAAAGAGTAAAGCAACTGATTTACATTTACCCATTTTATTCCACTCATGATTTTATAGACCTCTATTATATCCCCCCTCAGCCGTCTCTTCTCCAAGCTGAACAGCCCTAACCTCTTCAGCCTTTCCTCATAGGGGAGCTGTTCCATCCCCTTTATCATTTTGGTTGCCCTCCTTGGAACCTTTTTCCAGTTCAGCTGTATCTTTTTTTGAGCTACAGTGACCAGAACTGAACACAGTACAATTCTCTATTATTATTCCCCCCTGTTTTTCTTCCTGGGGCCCGGTGAGAAGCCCTGTGGGTTGGATTTAAAGATGAGGTCGAATTCCTACTGCACAGATTTTTTTTTTTCTCCACCGGAAATTGCAGGAAATCAAATCCTTGGGAAGCGATGAGCAGGTACAGAACGTGCCCTCATTTTTTTCCAGACGCTTGAAACTTTGGTCCTAAATGTCAAGCAGAGGTCATTAACAACATCTGAGAATACTTGTGCCTATTCATGTCCTTTCAACTGAAGCTAAGAAGCTATGAGAGGGATTCAACTGAAGCTAAGAAGCTATGAGAGGGAGGCAGAGCTAGGGAGGAAAGAGTGCACTGGCAGCACTCAGCTTCCAGCTTTTCTTTTCTAGCCTGGGACCCAATAAAATAATAAGAAGAGATAAACACTACTGAGGAATGATCCTGCTTAAATAGCATCGCTGGAGGCTCTCTGCCTTCCAAGAGCTGCATAAAAAAAAAAAAGAGTTTTCAAATAGATGGCTCTCTCTCTCTCTCTGAATTACCCATCTGCTTGTCCTCTGCAGGCTTGCATCAATCTGTGCTGCTCCCATACCGAGTACCTCCCCTCCCTCCCTCCCTCCCTCCCTCCACCCCTCCATCTTCTCTCAGACTGTAGACTTGCCTCTAGCTGCTGGCTCAGCACAAAGACAATAGGGGTCATTGAAGGAGGCTGTGGGCTGCCTGCAGCATGGGGGGGGGGAGGGTCATGGGGGGATGTGCCCCTTCTCTGCTGCACTGCACATAGGGCTGCTGTCATGCTGAGCTCAGCACCAAGCGGCCGATCCGGGCCTGGTCCTGTCGCATTGCATGCAGAGGCTTGTAGCTCTGATACCTTCAGTACCTGCAGTGTAATCTGATATGTCACAAAAGTTGGAACATAAATAAAATATATTATTATTATTATTATTTGAGTTTACCTGAGGGATGTGGCCATCCACCTACAGGGAGGTCACACGTCTCCCAGCTAGAGATGCACAAAATTGTTAAAGGCTTGTGGAAAAAATGTGCAAAGCGTTCTCCCCTTCTGCCAATTATTTCATCTTAGAAAGCAATGGCAAATTACTAGGTGAAACCAGGGCAAAATCAGGACTGGCTGTCCCTGTCCCTGATGACCTAAATCTATCTGGTGACCCTAAAACCAGCCATCACAATGAAAGTCCTCAGTAAGGGGCCAGAGATCAAGGCTCCATTAGAAACACAGTACACAAGTACCCACCTATAAGTGTCACTATTGAGCAATGACCAGGGCATCTTCTTTCCCAGGGGGTATCAGCATTGTCCCCAAAACATATCCAGCCCTTGCTGGCCTGGGGAAGCAGAAGCTGAGCCCAGGAATCAAACCCAGATCTTCTATGTACCAGCCTGTGGCACTGCTACTGGGCCCTCAAGCCTCTGCCCAGTTTCTGCAAGTTTACAATACTTGATCTTCTAAAACCATGATCTGCCCTTAACAAGAATCATGGCGGGATCTGTACCAGACGTCTAGAGTAGGGAAGGGTGACACTGGGCAGGATTAGAGGGGGGAGGAGTCGCTTGAGGCCAGAGGTGAAAGGATCAAGGTGGGATCACAGGTGATGATAGGCAAGGCCAAGGGATAGGAAAGACATGGCAAGCTCAAGGGGGCAGAGCGTGAAGACGAGAGTGGTGAGACACCTCTGGCCAGTGGTAGGAGCAAAGAAGACCTGGGAACCGAAGTAGTAAGAGAGGAGCGAGTCAGGGAAAGGGTCAGTTAGGAGAGAGGGGTGCAGATTATATTCTGTGGGTGTTCAGATATTTGGTTTAAAGAAGCTTCAATATGACACAAGAACTGACCAGTAGAATTGTGGCAGCCCATTATTTTAAGGTCTGGGGTGGTGACAGGTAAACTGAAATCCCCCTCTCTCCCTAATGATAGGAGATGGAAACTGCAGCTGAAGAAAGTATCTCCCATTGCTTGGCCAATGGGTGGATTCATCTCTGGTCAGCGTTTCCTAGTCTTCTCCTAGAGGCACACCTATCCAGTCGGGTTTCAGGATTGCCACAATGAATATGCATGAGATGTATTTGCATACACTGGTGTATGCAAGTATATCTCATGCATGATATTTGTGCTTCAGCCTTGGACTTGTTTTCCTAGACACACAGATGCTGTAAGTTAGATAAAGATGCTGAACTACAAGGTTATAGAACACACACCAGGCCAGCTGACATTCCAACTAAGGTTATAGAACATTCTTAAACAGATACAAGGCCAGCTGACATTCCAACTAACTGTGAGCCATAGATAAAAATTGTTTACATTCAAGGCAAAGGTAATTAGCATGGAGACCAAGAGCAAATTACTATATGGCCATTCAGATTACTTGTTTGTAATAGAAAGCCAATTACAGAATTCTTTGACAAGTATGTAACCATGAAAATGTACAAGTAAAAATTATATATAAAGCTGTGTTATCAGTACAATTATTTGAGAGGGAGTTTATACTGATGCCTTGCATGGCTCCACTCATCTCCATAAGGTGCCTTATTATTATTATATAATATTTAAGATTTATATTATTTTATAGCATTTAAATAAAAAGCTTTTCTCCACAGCTGTTGGTTCTATTTTCAGAGAACCACAACAGTGGCAAGACTCAGAGGTTCACAAACCCTTCCTGGAGGCCCCCCAGTCAGTTAGGTTTTCAGGATATCCACAATGAATATGCATGTGATAAAATGTGTATGCTATAGAAGCAGTGCATGCAGATTTATCTCATGTATATTCAGATTTATCTCTTGCATGTTGATTGTGGATATCTCAAAAACCTGACTGGCTGGGGCTCCTCCAGGACAGGTTTGGGAATCACTGCCTTAGGTAATCAGCAGAGCTGTAGCTTGCAGATCAGAGGGTCTCTCGCCCTAATGCTGGGCTAGGACACCTCTCCTCAGTCATTCTTATATTGGGCATGCATAAAATAGACATGCAAGCTTCGATTTCTTGATCTCTGAGAAGATACTAGAACAGGTTGGTCCAGATGCTGACTACCTCAGGTACCAGGCATTTGCAAAAACTCTGTGGATGGACTGGCAGAGTTCATTTTGAGCAACATAAAACAAAAACTGGTTTACAAAACTATTTGGCCTTTAAGGTAAAGCTCCATGTCACTGTGTGAAACAGTCACACACACACACACACACACACACACACACACACATACACCTCAGCTCCCTTCCACAGTGCACAAAGGTTACACAGCTGTCTCCACACCCTGCTCTCTCTTCCATCTTCATATCAGGATGCAGTGAATCAGATCATTCAGCAGATAACAAAACCTGCAGGGAGGAGAAGAATGCACCACAGCACCTCCAGTTTGCCCATCCTTCTTAGTCTGAGCAGTTCACTAGTGCTTTGGGAGGCAAGCCCAAACGTCATTAAATCAGCACCTCCTGACCTGGACAGCTATCTCCCCAGCACCAAGCCTGGCTCCTGCAGCTCTGATCTAACAAGGGTTCCTTCTGTCACTGTCAAATCATAAGCAGGGACCTTCTCGCCCTGTCCAACTATAGAACAATCCACATGCAGAAATCAGAAACCACAATAGAGATTGCATCCTGAAGCTTTGGCAGACTATTAAAAGTGAAGCTTTATCCCTGGGATTGGCAAGGAGAAAAGAATGCTGGAGTGCTCTGGGACAGCCCAGAGATACAGAGCCTGTCACCTCTAGAACCGGAGGGCTCAGGGGATAGGGATGAGGGACACAGAGCCTGTCACCTCTAGGACTGGAGAGCTCAGGGGATGGATGCAGGGATACAGAGCCTGTCACCTCTAGGACTGGAGGGCTCAGGGGATGGGCGCAGGGATATAGAGCCTGTCACCTCTAGGACTGGAGGGCTCAGAAGGATGGGAGCAGGGATACAGAGCCTGTCACCTCTAGGACTGGAGGGCTCAGGGGATGGGCGCAGGGATACAGAGCCTGTCACCTCTAGGACTGGAGGGCTCAGGGGATGGGCGCAGGGATACAGAGCCTGTCACCTCTAGGACTGGAGGGCTCAGGGGATGGATGCTGGGATACAGAGCCTTTCTCCACTAGAACCAGAGGGCTCAGGGGATAGGGATGAGGGATACAGAGCCTGTCACCTCTAGGACTGGAGGGCTTAGGAGATGGGAACAGGGATATAGAGCCTGCAGTCTGTAGGAGTGGTATAGAGGGTATCTGTGTTAAAACACACTGTCAGACCTAGAACAGATTTTTATACTAGTAGATATTCCTAAACTGTCCCAGTCCATCAATTTAACCCACATCCGAACATGAAGCCGCCTTTTTCATGCATTCTTTGGCAGGCACCTCAGCTCTTAAACTGAAGACAGCAGAGCCTCAGCTTGCAGAGCAGCATTCACTGCTCTGTGAGTGGGTGGGAGATTAAGAAAAATCCACAAGACTCAGGAGGATTTCAGCTTCAGTTTACAAAGAGAAGGCTGTTGTCTCCTGGGCTGGGTATTTGCATGTGGGTAGTAAAGACCAGTGCATATGTTCCCAGAATAAATATATACAGAGAGCCATGTACAGAGATACTACATTCTGCACAGCCCAGTGCCCACATAGGAAGCCATGCAGAAAGATGCCATGAGCTGCACAGGGATACAAAGTATTAAATCTATAGGCAGGATAGACACAGAGATACAGAGCCTGTCACCTCTAGGACTGGAGGGCCCAGGGGATGGGAGCAGGGATACAGAGCCTGTCACCTCTAGGACTGGAGGGATCAGGGGATGGGAGCAGGGATACAGAGCCTGTCACCTCTAGGACTGGAAGGCTCAGGGGATGGGTACAGGGATACAGAGCCTGTCACCTCTAGGTCTGGAGGGCTCAGGGGATGGGAGCAGGGATACAGAGCCTGTTACCTCTAGGATTGGAGTGCTCAGGGGATGGGAGCAGGGATACAGAGCCTGTCACCTCTAGGACTGGAAGGCTCAGGGGATGGGTACAGGGATACAGAGCCTGTCACCTCTAGGACTGGAGGGCTCAGGGGATGGGCTGTTACCTCTAGGACTGGAGGGCTCAGGGAATGGGAGCAGGGATACAGAGCCTGTCACCTCTAGGACTGGAAGGCTCAGGGGATGGGTACAGGGATACAGAGCCTGTCACCTCTAGGACTGGAGGGCTCAGGGGATGGGAGCAGGGATACAGAGCCTGTTACCTCTAGGACTGGAGGGCTCAGGGGATGGGAGCAGGGATACAGAGCCTGTCATCTCTAGGACTGGAGTGCTCAGGGGATGGGAGCAGGGATACAGAGCCTGTCACCTCTAGGACTGGAGTGCTCAGGGGATGGGAGCAGGGTTACAGAGCCTGTCACCTTTAGGACTGGAGAGCTCAAGGGATGGGAGCAGGGTTACAGAGCCTGTCACCTCTAGGACCGAAAGGCTCATACAGGCCGATTCAGTAAAGTCTGCGGGAGAGCGGACGAACGCCCGCTCTCCCGGCGCGTGCACCGGCCACTTGCTGGTGCACGCGATTCAGCATTCAAATTAGGTGGGGTGGTAGAAACGGGGAAAAGGAGGCGCTAGGGACACTAGCGCATCCATAGCGCCTCCTTTTAGCCCGGAGCGGCAGCTGTCAGCTTAATTTTGCCAGCGTCGGTTCTCGAGCCCGCTGACAGCCATGGGCTCGGAAACCGGACGCCGGCAAAATTGAGCATTTGGTTTTCAGCCCGACAGCTGCGGGCCAAATTCAATTTTTTTTTAAATCTTTTTTTACTCTTTGGGACCTCAGACTTAATATCACCATGATATTAAGTCGGAGGGTGCACAGAAAAGCAGTCTCCCGGTGCCGGAAGAAATTAGCGCCTACCTTTGGGTCGGCGCTAATTTCTGAAAGTAAAATGTGCGGCTTGGCGCTCTGTCGGAGTGCACTGTACTGTATCGGCCTGATAACTGGAGGGGTTGGCCTAATGATCTCACACTGTGGGTGGGGCTTCCAAAGTGGAGTAGGGCTCAGATGTTGCTTCAGTTTGGTTCCCCTAAGGATGATTCTGGTTTTGCTCCATTACATGCATGGAATTGTAGTCTTGCTTTTCTTGGGAAACTCAGAATTACAAGGTCATGTATGCAATGGGGTGAAACTAGGACAGTGCCTGATAAACTGGAGCCAGTTGGCCACTTTACTTCCACCATTGTATGTGCTTTCTTTGTAATCTGGACTTAAAGAAGGGGGAACAGGTGTGGCCACAGACATGGAAAGTGCATGCTTAATGTGTCTCCAACCTGTCAGTTTGCTATCACTGTGATTAATTTAGGAGATGGAGGAAGGGCGATATTCACAATAGGTTTTACCAAGGGGACGTTCTGTATTCTGGGATGCATCAGAGGTCGCTCTGTGGCATCACAAAGAGAGAGCTGAGGGTGCATATGTGCTCCCAGACCCTGCAGCCACTGTCTCCTCCACTTCACAGCACGTCTGGCGAGGAGGAGGTGGCAGACATGGGCATGCTCGCTGCTCACTGTGCAGTCCCCACTCCTAGGCCATGTGGAGTGAGGAAAAGGACTGGAGAGACTGGGGAGAGGAGGACCCAGGGAAGACGTTTTAGGGGCACAGATGGGACACGGAGGGAGGAGGGTATAGGGTGCAGGACAGCAGAGAAGGGGAGAGAAGTGGGTGCTGATGGGGAGGAGAAAGCAATCGGCATTGAGGGAAGGGGCAAAGGAAGCATTGGATTCAAGGTAAGAGAGGGAACAAGAAATGGGAAGGTGGGAGATGGAGGAATGCAACAGAGGAAGTAAAATAAGGGATAGATATAGGGAGAGAGGAGGAAGAAAAGTGAAGTTAGCGATGGAGGGGAAGAGAGAAAGGCAGAAAAGAGAAAAAGGTGGAAAGTGACATGACAGAGCATGTGTGCAGACAGGGAAGAGAACGGAGAAGAAACAAAGAAGGAAAAAAGAACTGGGGAAAACGTTTAGTATAAAAGAGAGAAGAGACTGAGAAAACTGAAACAGGCAATAACGACAGTAAAATAAAAGTGATTATCAGATTGTGATTTTTGGCCTTCATGTATTTTAATTGTTTGTTTTGTTTTTTTTGAAGCGGGAAGAGAATGATTTTCAAAGTACTTGGGTTGTACTTGGGTTTCACTGCAGTGCTAGTGTATCTGATCTCCACTTTCACTTCCTTTTTAGTTTTGCAATGGTGTGAGGTCTGTGTCGCCAGACCTAAGAGGAGAGGCTGAAGGATCTGAACATGTACACCCTGGAGGAGAGGAGGTGCAGAGAAGACAGGATACAGAGCTTCAGACCCCTGAAAGGTTTCAAGGATGCAGGAACTTCAATCCTTTTCTGCTGGAAAAGAAACTGTAAAACTAAGGATCACAAAATGAAACTCCAGGGGAGGACGATTCAGAAGCGACTCAGGAAATATTTCTTCACAGAAAGGGTGGTGAATGCCTGGAACACCCTCCCGAAAGAGGTGGTGAGGATGCAAATGTATTCAAATAGGCATGGGATAAGCAGTGCAGATTCTTAGAGGCTAAGAATTAGAGTAAACCTCATTAACTTTAGATGTAGCACTTCTGCATGGAAGGGACTTAATGTGCATGGAGTGGCAGTTACCCCCCCCCCCCCTTAACGGAAGGCATGGAGTGGGGGAGGGGATACATGCACAAAGCAGCACTTACAACCATAAGTAACTTGCTGGGAAGACTTGATGGACCATTTGGTCTTCATCTGCCATCAATTACTATGTTGCATATTAGCTCAATGTATTTATTTTCTATATTTTGTTTTAACATATTCTTAATGGATTGGAATGTTTATTTTTCATGACTTTCTTTTTCCGGAGGGGGAGATTTTATACTAAAAAATGCAAAGTCATTTTTGTGGATTGCAAAAATCCAAGGGAGTGAACCACTATAGGGGCAAATTTCTTTTATGCCCAAAATAAGCATGGGATCTGGGAGTGATCATTTCTAATGATCTCAAGGCGGCCAAACGTGTTAATAAGGCAATGGCAAAAACCAGAAAGATGCTGGAGTGGAAAAGGAGGTGCAATTGCCCCTGTACAAGTACCTGGTGAGACCTCATTTAGAATACTGCCTACAGTTCTGGAGACATTTAAATACCTCCAGGGTTTCCATGCACAGGAGATGAGCCTCTTTCAGTGGAAAGGAGGATCTGAAATGAGGGTTCATAGGATGAGGGTGAAAGGGAGTAGACTCAGGAGTAATTTTAGAAAACATTTTACAGAAAGGGTAGTGAATGTATAGAACCGCCTCCCTTTGGAGATGGTGAAGACAAAGACAGTATCTGATGTCAAGAAAGCAAGGAATAAACAGGGGATTTCTGAAGGAATTGTAAACTTAATTAGTTGGTATGTGTGTTGGGGAGAGAGGGGGTGGTGTGGCAGGGCCTTAACCTCCCATATTCTACATGTAGATGGTAGAAATTGACCCATCCATGCTTTCCAGGTTTTGGTGCCTACACTACAAGTATAGATCCCAGTTGCCAGTTTTTGTATTTTTCCTCCTTAGTTGCCTACCCTCCTGGCTGCTAAATCTCAGGTCAAGAAGCAAAAAGATCATTTTCTGCTCACAGAACATAACATAAGAACATAAGACTTGTCATACTGAGAACATAAGAACCAAGGGTCCATCAAGCCCAGCATCCTGTTTCTAACAGTGGCCAATCCAGGCCATAAGAACCTGGCAAGTACCCAAAAACTAAGTCTATTCCATGTTACTGTTGCTAGTAATAGCAGTGGCTATTTTCTAAGTCAACTTAATTAATAGCAAGTAATGGACTTCTCCTCCAAGAGCTTATCCAATCCTTTTTTAAACACAGCTATACTAACTGAACTAACCACATCCTCTGGCAACAAATTCCAGAGTTTAATTATGCGCTGAGTGAAAAAGAACATTCTCGATTAGTTTTAAATTTATTTATTATTATTTATTTATAAACTTTTCTATAACGATATTCGTAGCAACATCATATCAGTTTACATATTTATTTATTTATTTATTTATTTAAAATTTTTATATACCGACGTTCATCCGGGATATCACATCGGTTTACAGTGTAACTGAAACAGGCGCCTGGGATGGCGGTTTACATCGAACAGATATAACGAATTTAACATATGAACAAATGAGGAGGGGGAAAAAAGGAGGGAAATAATTAGACAAAACTTATGAGCAAAATTTACAAATATATATAGAGTATCACTATGTACAAAGTATTCATAAATACAGCAATGCCATGGAAATACAATTGTGTAGAGTTATAAGAGAGGAGGGGGGATGGGGAGGGGGTGAGGGGTGTAGGAGGGGAGGAGGGGTGGATGGGGTAAAAGGAGAAGGCGAGCTGAGAAATCAGGAGAAGGTAAGAGGACTGAACAGGTAGGGGGCAAAGGAGGAATTTAGAGGTGGGAGTGAGGAATGGGGGAGAGGGCAGGAGAGTATGGGTGTGAAAGTGGGGGAATTAGGTGTATGCTTTGGTGAAGAGCCAGGTCTTTAGCTTGCATTTGAATGTTTTTGTGCATTCTTCTTGTCGTAGTTCGACAGGCATTGCGTTCCAAAGGGTGGGCCCGGCGATAGAGAGCGCTCGGGCTCTCGTGGAGGTAAGTTTGTAATGTTTGGGAGAAGGTGTAGGCATGGAGGCGAGGTGTTGGTGTCTGATGGGCCTGTTGGATTGGTGGAGGCGGAAGGATTCGTTGAACCAGTTCATTTCAGGGTTGTATAAAGCCTTGTGGACAAGGGAGAGAGTCTTATATTGGATGCGTGATGCAATTGGGAGCCAGTGTAGGTCTTTTAATACCGGTGTGATATGGTCATTTCTGCATGAGTTAGTCAGGATCCGGGCTGTTGTGTTTTGTAATATTTGAATGGGTTGGATGGCATTGTTCGGTAGGCCAAGGAGGAGAGCATTACAATAGTCGGTTTTGGCAAAGATGGTGGTTTGAAGAACTGTGCGGAAGTCGGGGGGATGTAGTAGGGGTTTTAGTTTTTTTAGGGAGTGTAGTTTAAAAAAGAATTAACAGCAGTAGGAAATGTGCCACTTGCTAACTTCATGGAGTGCCCCCTAGTCTTTCTATTATCTGAAAGAGTAAATAACCGATTCACATCTACCCGTTCTAGACCTCTCATGATTTTAAACACCTCTATCATAACCCCCCTCAGCCATCTCTTCTCCAAGCTAAAAAGTCCTAACCTCTTTAGTCTTTCCTCATAGGGGAGCTGTTCCATTCCCTTTATCATTTTGGTCGCCCTTCTCTGTACGTTCTCCATCGCAACTATATCTTTTTTGAGATGCGGCGACCAGAATTGTACACAGTATTCAAGATGCGGTCTCACCATGGAGCGATACAGAGGCATTATGACATTTTCCATTTTATTCACCATTCCCTTTCTAATAATTCCCAACATTCTATTTGTTTTCTTGACTGCCGCAGCACACTGCAGTCCATCAAGCCCAGTATCCTGTCTCCAACAGTGGCTAATCCAAGTTACAAGTTCCTGGCAAGTACCCAAAAATTAAATAAACCTCAAGCTACTATTCCTTATTAATTAATAGCAGTTTATGGATTTTTCTTCTAGGAACTTATCCAAATCTTTTTTTAAACCCAGTTTCACTAACTGCTGTAACCAAATCCTCTGGCAATGAATTCCAGAGCTTAACTATGCGCTCAGTGAAAAAGAATTTTCTTTGGTTTTAAATGAGTTACTTGCTAACTTCATGAGTGCCCCCTAGTCCTGTTATCTGAGAGAGTAAATCACTGATTTACATTAACTTGTTCAAGACTTTCATGATTTTGTAGACGTCTATCATATCCCCCCTCAGTCATCTCTTCTCCAAATTGAACAGCCCTAACTTTCTTAGATTTTCTCATAGGGCAGCCTTCCATGCCATCCATCAGTTTCACTCTTTTCTGCACTTTCTCCACTGGAACTATATCTTTTTTGAGATGCGGGGACCAGGCACAGCTCAGGGACTGCGTTTAGTTTCTGGCTACAAAGAGGCTGTTTAATCTATAGAAAGACCAAAAGAGGTGGTGGAGATGAGCAACTATGAGAATTCAAGAAAACACAGGAGAAGCAGAAAGGATCTCTGAGAGAGAGGAAAGGACTATAAAGCTGAGCAGGAGATGTGGATCATGTTCTAGGTTTCTGTGTGTATTTGCTGACGACAGATATGAATGCTTCTGACTACCAACATGCCGGCCGAGCCCTTTAAATGTACGACGTCAGCAGGGCCGACTTCCGCCCTTAGCCTGGCAGGCGGACTCCACGCCTCGCGTCAGATTCGAGTCCTCCCCCTGCCTCTTTTTGCCCTTTGTCTTTCTCCTCAGGGATTAATTTATTTTCCGGCTCTCGCTCGGGCCGCAGTTTTTTGTTTTGTTTTGTTTTGTTACGCTCGTTAAATACAGCCGGTTTTCTTGAGGAGGACAACAACATCCCCTGCAGGCGCTCGACGGGGGCCCGAGAGTGAGGCGGTTTGCGGCTACGTCATTTCCGGGCGCGGCAAGTGAAAAGATGGCGGCGCTGCTATTGAGGTGACTTTTCTGCTTGGGAGGAGGGATGGGCAGAGGGGTGCAGGGAGCGTAGTCTGGTGTTTCTGGGGGTGGGGGATAGGGGAGTCGGTATACTCCGGGGAAGGGCTGGTCTTTTTTTTTTTGCAGAGGGGGCGGGAGGTGTAGGGAATGATAGGCGGGGAGTGTCCTGCTGCCTCCGGGCCTCTGCTTTAGGGTCCTCTCTCTGCCTTGCCCAGGCCACTGCTTCATCCTTCCCCCCCTCCCTTGGCTTGCCTACCCTCGGCTGTACGATCTACCAGAGATTTGATTTCTCTGGGCCCCTGCGCGAACCTTCCCCTGCTGGGACGGACCCTCTTCCAGTTAATCTGCGTCCCGGAAAATCTGCGAGCAGGGCACTAGGAGTCTGTAGGATGACCTTTAATTTCCTTATCGTTCCCTTCGTTAGCCAGAGCAGAAATTACTGATTAATCCTTACAGCGGCCCCACTAATGGTGCTTTTACGTGTCATTAGCGGGCGGTTCTGAGTTCAATAGGACGAGATCGTTGTTGTTTTTATCACTCCCATCTCGTGTTTTTTTTTAACGTGTGTACACAAGTTTTTGGATGCGACCTGGTGTCTCTGAGTTAGTTTGCAGCCGTGCAAGTTTGTGACCTGGTCTGCGAAAAGCGCTTTCTAAATTAAAGCTGAGACTTGGAAAATTATGTTGGCGTACCAGTTGTTAAGCAGATGTGCTGTTCTGAAGCTCTCCCTTAGGCTCAGATGGAGGTCATCTGGGTGCTGTGCTATTTGAGCAATCATGAAAAAAGGTCCAAGTTACAGAAATCAAGTAATCTTTAAGTTAAAAGGTTTATTTTTTTTAATGTACATTTTACACTTGTTCTTGGCCAAAAGGTTGAGAAGCGAGCAGTGCTACGTTTAAACATTATCCTTTCATGGGCACTGAACCTAGTGGAAGTCCCTCTTTGCGTGTCTACTTGTTTTGCCTCCTGACAAGTTTTAGTAGACATAAATTTTAAGGAATTGCCAGGATGAGCAATAGTATCAGATTGTTGTATTGGCATGAAGCAGGTATGCAAAAACATGAGGTCTAGCACATTTCAGTATGAAGTACTATTTTTATATATATTCCACCTTTTATGCTACTTCAAAGATTACATACAGGTATCGTAGGTATTTCTCTGTCCCCACAGGGTTTACAATCTCAGGGCCAGATTTAGTAAATCTTTTCTCCCATTCTGTGTGTATAGGAAAAATGCTTAGTAAATGAGACCCTAAGTTTGTACCTGAGGCAATGGAGAATGATGTGATTTGCCCAAGGTCACAAAGAATGTCAGTGGGATTTGAACCCTGGTTTCCAGACCAAGTAATTTGTGTCCATACTGCAAGGATATAACTCAGCTGCCAACCATAGAGCATGACTGCTTGTAAGATCTTTCTCCTTATCCAATACAGTTTTTCTTGTCTTCCATCTTGGGCAAAGGAGCCTCCCACTTAATTCACACTTCCTTCCCCCCCCCCCCCCCCCCAATATGTCTATCCACAAAGTTTGTAATAATGTACTTTAGCTATTGTCCAGACATTTGGTCTCCAAAAATGGTAAGGGGAATGGAACAGCTCCCCTATGAGGAAAGACTAAAGAGGTTAGGACTTTTCAGCTTGGAGAAGAGATGGCTGAGGGGGGATATGATAGAGGTGTTTAAAATCATGAGAGGTCTAGAATGGGTAGATGTGAATCAGTTATTTACTCTTTTGGATAATAGAAGAACTAGGGGGCACTCCATGAAGTTAGCATGTGGCACATTTAAAACTAATCGGAGAAAATTGTTCTTCAGTCAACGCACAATTAAACTCTGGAATTTGTTGCCAGAGGATGTGGTTAGTGCAGTTAGTATAGCTGTGTTTAAAAAAGGATTGGATAAGTTCTTGGAGAAGTCCATTACCTGCTATTAATTAAGTTGACTTAGAAAATAGCCACTGCTATTATTAGCAATGGTAACATGAAATAGATTTAGTTTTTGGGTACTTGCCAGGTTCTTATGGCCTGGATTGGCACTGTTGGAAACAGGATGCTGGGCTTGATGGACCCTTGGTCTGACTGTGTCACAGTTGGTCTGCAGTGGTAATATTACATCACAGAATAACACTAACACAAATATAGTTCAGATAGTTTACTTGACAATAGTATAATGATAAAAGCCAATTCACATAGCATTAGAATGTAAAAATAATACAAATAGCATAAGCATATATATAATACAGATAGTTCCCTGTTATGAGTCTAATGTATCCTTTAAGCCTGCGGAACACAGTGCTGAAGAACAGGAGCATCCCTTCGGACACTGGGTCTCAAACAGCTTTCCCCTGGGTTGCTCGGTCTCTGCACTGGTCTCCAGTATTACCACTCTTTTTCTTACAGAACCTCCAGGTAAATTAGTGTCAGAACTGTTTCATTTTGCCTGCAGGCATCTCTGTAGCTATACTCTAACAGTTATCAGATCATCTGTCCATCCTGAGTCCTGTTTTTCCTCTACATGAGACTGATTTATTGCCCCTCTGCCTTCATAGATGTGCCACTGCATGTACCCTGCTACGTACACTTGTGGCACCATTAGGGGTGTAATTATAAAAGTGTTGTAAGCAGTATCATGAATATATATATTCATGGACCATAATGTCTACATTGTTCTGCTACCATTTCCCTAACTTGTACAATTATAGCCTTCACATCCGCTTAGTTTCTCCCTCTCAGCAATCACCACAGCCTGCCAGGTAGATCTGGCTGTATGAGCACCCTGGTTTTTAAAGGATTTCTAGTTATTATGGAATTCCAGCCTGCCAGACAGCCACTAATTAAATTCTCTGATTACAGCCTATCTAAATTGCTAACAATACTAGTGTGGCTGTTGCTGGACATCTAGCTTTTTAGGTTCCCAGTGTAGCCTGGCAATGTGAGCACCTGAATTTCCTGTAGGACTTCTAGTTATTACTGTACTTGCAGCCTGCCAGACAGACTTAGCTGCATGGTTGCCTGCATTTCTGCTAGGACTCCCTAATATTTCATATTATTAGCTTTGCTGTTCATTTTATTTCTTCAGATTAATTACACAGCAGATATTTTAAAAGTAAATGCAATCCACATTAAAAAAAACAAAACAATACGAACACAAAACAAATGTGGAATAAGTCCAAATGCCACCCTATAGAATTCTTAAGTCATGTGTAGACTAGGTTCCTAAATGAGTTTTCAGTAAATATATTAAATACCCACAGTAGTACAAACCCTAGTTGGGCCCCTAACTAGGTCAACATTAAAATCCCCAGCCTTCAAAATACCTCCCCATAAAAAGCCTCATTTTCTTCTAAAAGTGAATATAATTGAGCTCATGATGGAGTTCCAGAAAGTAGGCCCATAAAAAATTGAAAACCTGGCATATTTTACTTGATAAGTGTGGTCTGTATAGTGCTGGAATACTCAGTAACATGTGTTAGAATGATCTTAATAATCTACCTGTATGTTAGACAAGATGACTAATATTCTGGCTCATCCCTATGCAAAGAACATAAGAAAAGCCATACTGGGTCAGACTAAAGGTCTGTCAAGTCCAGCATCCTGTCTCCGGTGGCTAATTCAGCCCTCAAGTACTTGTCGGATCCCATAGAATAGGGCCAGTCCTCCTTGCTCATAACCAGGGGTAAGCAGTGGCTTTCCTACGTCTACATGGCTAATAGTGGTTTATGGACCTTTCCTCCAGGAACTTGTCTAGATCCTTTTTAAACTCAGTTTACTAACTGCTTTCATCACAAGCTCTGGCAACAAATTCCATAGTTTAATTGTGCACCGAGTGAAAAAAATACCTTCTCCGATTTGTTTTAAAAGTGATATCTATTAACCCATGAGGTGTCCCCTAGTTCTTGTGCTATTGGAAGGGGTAAATAACTGCTCCCTATTTATGCATTCCATCCCACCCATGATTTTATAGACCTCTCAGCTGTCTTTTCTTCAGGCTGAAGAGCCCTAACCTGTTTAGCCTTTCCTCATGTTCCATCCCCTATGTCGTTTTGATTGTCCTTCTCTGCCTTTTTGCTATATATCTTTTCCCTGTACGTACCCGGATCAGTCCAGACAGTGTATTTCTGTATTTCTCTGTCTCCAGCAGATGAAGGTAGCAAGGTATGGTCGCAATATGGATTGATACAGAAGCATTATGATACCTTCTGCTTTTTATTTTCCATTCCCTTCCTTACAAAACCTAACATTCTATTTTTTATTTTATTTTTTTTTTACCACTGCCACATACTGAGCTGAAGGTTTCAAAGTATCGTCCACAATGACTCAGATTCTTTTCCTTGGTGGTGACTCCTAATATGAAACGCAGCATCGTGTAACTATAGCATGGGTTATTTTTCCCTATATGCATCACTTTGCACTTGTCTATGTTAAATTTCATCTGCCATTTAGATGCTCAGCCCCATAATCTTGCAAGGTCCTCTTGCAGTTCCTCACAATTGCTCACAATTGGCTTCCTGCCTCAAAGTTAGAAGGGGTGGGGTTTACATTTATTAAACGTAAACTTACTTTGAATAACTTTTTGTCATCTGGAAAGTTAATAATCCCACTTATTGTGCATTAATACACCACTTTCTCAACCAGTTTGGTCAAAAAGGCGAGATTAAACACCAGATGATAGTTTGAGTGGTGTTCCTGTACATACTCAGATCATTCCAGACCAGTGGGTTGTGTATCCCTACCAGCAGATGGAGTCAGAGAACAAAAGCTTTGGGCACTGCTACATAAGAGAGTGTGCCACCTGCAGTCCCTCCGTATCTCTCTGACTCCAGCAAATGATAGAGATGCAAACCTGCGGTCTAGGGTTTAGTTTAAAAAAAAAAAAAAAGTGTAGTTAGTCCTGGCAAAACTGGCTATGAAAGTCAACTTGATGCTCTCTTCAAGAAGTAAGAAAATCTCTGGCTAATAATTATATTTGGATCTGGCCTCCAGAACTGTGTCCAGATCTTTAAATTCAGTTGTACTATTGCCTTAATCACATCTTCTGGCAGCAAGTTCTGTACCTTCATTATGTGTTGACTGAAAAAAATCTTTCTTAAATTTTGTTTTAAGTCTTCTATCTGTCAGTTGACAAACCTGGTCCCACTGGAGCGCACTCAAAAAATGTCAGCAATTTAGTAGTCCTAGGATCTAATTTCTAAGTAATAGGGTTAATGGCCTTAAGAATGAAAACCATCAAAAAAAGCCATTAGGGTGATGGTATTCACTCCCAGCCCTCAAGGGCTATTAACAAGTTGGGGTTTCAGGATATCCCTAATAAATATGCATGAGATAGATGTGTGTACAGTGCAGGCAGATGTGCTTGCAAGTCTATCTCATGCATATTTATTAAGGTTATCCTGAAAGCCCAACCTGTTGGCAGTCCTCGAGGACTGGGCGTGAATATCACTGCATTAGGGATTGTACCTTAGAATCCTTTAACATCAAACCATTGCCACTCAGCATCTTGATTATAGTCTCCTCTGGTCTGTAATTCTAGAGGGGATGCCTCTGACAGGTCAGTGACAGCTCTTGATGATGGTGATGTACCCTCCTTATTCAGTTCCTTAAAATCAAAGGCCCTCTCCCCAGCGTTAAAATCGTCATTGGAGACGGAGACTAGAGTGGAGACTGTAGCAGCAAAAGATGTCTGGATGATCTTTACTTTGTCAATAAAAACTAGCGCAATTATCATAGGAGAGATGTGTAAGATCTAAACTCTGCCCCATGAATTGTCCGAGCAACTGATAGAGCTTTTTCTAGCAGTTATCAGATATCGGAATATGCTGCCTTAGAACCACAGTACTTACTATGGGCCCCTCTTTATCATGATTATCCTTACTGCACCACTTTCTCTCTAGCTGGTGTAATTGTGTAACTCAGAATGATACTAAGGGGCACAGTATTTGATCTTTTTTTTTGGGGGGGGGGGATCATTACTGGCTTCCATTCTGGCAGCTCCAACACTAGTCTCTCATTCGAGTAGGACCCTTTAAATGCACGTAGCTAGGTTGTCTTTCTGCTAGGTCTTCACTCTTTGCAAGTAAAGGTTCTCCGTGCTTAGCCCATGCTTTCTTAAAGTCTGCGCCTCTTTTGTCCTCCATTGCCTCGGGGTGGGGAGGCATTCTGCACATCCACTGCTCTTTCTGTGAAAACATATTTCCCGATGTTGCTACTGGGCCTTCCCGCTCAGAGCTTCGTATCACAATCCCTTGTTCTAAAACATTCTTCCTGTTTGAAAAGGGTCATCTTATCCATAACTTGTGCAGGCCCTAGCTTCCGGGCATCCCCACCCCTGACCACGAAGATGCAATACGAGGTAAATAATGCTCTTTTATTGAGTGGAAGCCACGGCCAACAAACATTAACTCAAACATCAACAACCAAGAAATACTTTGAGCAAGCTTAACATTCACTTTTCAAGTATTTGAGGGTCTCTGCAGTCTAGGGTTTGCATTTTACTTCTGCCTTAACCATTTTGGTGTTCTCTTTCAGACATGCTGGTCGGTATTGCCTTCATGCTCGGCTGCGGCCAGTTTTCTGTGCCAGAAAGTAAGTTTTGGTTTTTTTTTTTTTTTGTTTTCTCCCCCAACAAAATTTCTGTTGGCGTACTCTATTGCCACAATAAAAGCTCAAGCCTTCGTCTGCCCGCTTTCGTTGGTGGGCAGGTAGGTGCCGAGGATCTTCCGTGTGTCGTCCTACATTTCTGATTTTTCTCTTTGCGTTCTTGGCTTTGTTTTGGGCCAGAAGGGAACATTTTTTTTTTATATTGAAGTTAGATGTGGCTGTTGGTATTGTTGCAAAAATCACAAAGCAGAGTGGTGAAAGCTGGAGGTTTCAAGTTGCAAACCAACCCTCCACCAGCCGCTCTGTGCCGTGCTGAAGCCTGAATTACTTGCCTTTTAAAGTGCCATTGTGACCGTGAGACTCGCTTGTGCAGTGCTGTGTACACTGATTGCTCTAGGTATGATAAATAGGTCAGCAGAGCCACACTTTTTTTTTTTTTTCTAGCCAGCGTGCTGCTGAATCTGAAGCTCTAGCTAAAGAATTAATTATTCTTTCATCGGGTATTTAATAGAAACTCCGATTTATTGAATAAGGCTAGCTTCAATTTGGCTGGAAACCAGAAGGAGCAGAAGGAAATTGCTGGCTGAGTCAGTACATAAGTAGATAAAATAAACAGATTACAAGCAGCTCATAAAAAAGGTAATCACAGTGTCTATAATGCCAGCAATTACCAGAGTCCACATATCTTTTGTAACTGAACTTACCCACATGGCTCTTCATTAGGAACAAGCTGTCAGTCCTGGTTTAACTTTTATCACATTCGGTAGCAAGCATGTGACAGCTTGCTTTATTTTATTTTTTTTAACTTTTATGCTTCTCCAGCCAGGAATCCCTCAGCAGACTGGATGGGCACACCCTCGGCTGCTGGAGGGTCAGAAGCGGCCACGATGTGTTGCCAACTCCTTATTTGTATAGGACTGTAATTGCAGCTATAAGCGGAAGTGGTGCACACTTGGCTTGAATTTAAGAGTCTTATTGCTTTGTCCTAGTGCTGTTCCCATGGGCACAACAGCAAAAGAAGAAATGGAGCAATTTTGGGACAAGAATACAAAGTCGAACCGCCCCATGTCTCCTCACGTTACCATCTACAGGTAAGGTGTCCATTTTCTTAATCCCCTGAGGTCTGTAGTTGTTGGGGGGGGGGGGGAGGGATGGGAGTAATGATCCTGAATCAGAGGCCCATATGTAACACTCTGCAAATGTTAAAAGTTAATCGACTTTTCCGTACAGTTAGGAGTAACTGATCAGAGTGCTCTGCTGTCTGACTGAGGTGATATTTTCACTTGGCTTCCTGTCCTACTGTCAACGGATGTGCTGCTTACTCCTGGTGTTCCTAGAGTACCGGGCTGCTGCTGCATGGGGGTGTATTGGTGGCTCAGATGTACACCTGGACAGGTGCATGTTTCATTAGTATTGCCTGCCTCTCTCATCACACCCCCCCCCCCCCCCCCCCCCCCCCCCAAAATCTGTGTTTCAGATGTGCTTTTAGATACACAGTGTGCATATCGGTCACCCCCTTTTGGTAATCTGTTTGTTCTGCTTTCCTTTATAAATGACGACTAAGTGGGCTGGTCTAGCGGTTATGGTCTTGTGCTGGAGGCTCTGTTGCGTACCTCAAATGTCTTGTGTTTTTGGGCCCCCCCCCCCCCCCGGGTCAGTAGGAGCTGGAGGGATGGCCCTCACAACCATAGAGGGAGTGTGCATCAGGCTTTAGGCAGCTAGCAACGCCTGCTGTCCAGTACAAGATCAGCACTGATTAACTATCACATGTGCTGTCACAGCCAAGGGAGCTCCGGGTGATGCCTTTGCCAGAGTGATCATGGAGGGGAGGAACTAGGTGGCTGCAAATGATGGATCTCAGTGCCCCAGCTCTAGGCCGCCTCAGTCACAGGATGGTGCGCCTGAAGCCCAAGATAAGAAAAAAAAAAACAAACCTTGCAATACTGAAAAAGGTGGGCTGAAGAGGCCAAATACGCAGGCGTTTGAATAACACGTTCAGTCCATGGTCACTAGGGCAGAGAGTTTTCTCTACTGCGGGTGTCTCTGGCCCGGCAGCCTCCTCTTACTCCTCCAGGCCATAGGGTCATGATCTTTCATTCGCGTTTCTATATTCCTGTGCCCCCCCCAACTCCTCCCTGCTGTAAGAGCATAAGATGTGCCATTTCCCTGTACGTACCTGGATCAGTCCAGACAGTGGGTTATGTCCCCAATCCAGCAGATGGAGTCAGCACAAGCTTTGAGGGGGCGTCACCATATATACTACTACCCCCTCTGCAGGAGTTCAGTATCTTCTGACTCCAGCAGATGCGAGTAGGGGAATCAGGCTTCCCCTCCTTTTCCTTCACTTTCTTGCTTGATTATGGCTTGTTGTTGTCTCTTTCTGTGGATCAAGTTTGTATCAAGTTTGTATTAAGTTTAAAAAAAAAAAAAAAAAAGGCAGAGTTCTTTCAACTTCTGGGGAGTGGCTTATCTTCCTTGTCTCTTCTCTGCGGCCTTGCTGTTTATTTCTCGTTGCAGCCAGGGGTAAGTTTGTTTTTCCTTTGTAGTTTTTTCCTTTACAGCTCAGCCCCCGGTGCCCGCAAAAGCCGGTGGAGCCGGCCTCTTCGCTCTTTACTCCCTCACCCGCGGCCATTTTACAGCTCCTCATGGGCTGCTGAGCCATTTAGGGAAAGATGTCTGGGGCGGGTCGTGTGGCCAGGAAGGCCCCCCCCCCCGCGGCACCCTCCTCTATTTTCAGACAGCGGGCAGTGCGGGCCGACCGGGCCCCCCCCGCAGCGGCGCCTTTGTGCGCGTGGCCCCCCCCCGTGGCTTTTTCTTTTCTCCTGCAGCGATCCCGATGCCGCGGCCGTCCCGCTGAGCGGCCTGCGGAGACCCGGGGTCCCGGATTTCCTGGGAGGGCATCTGTGCACGATGCCTTCCCGGGGGGGAAGGTACCTCACAGTCCCTGACTGATTTCTCTTTTTTGCCCGGGCGGTGCGGGCCGGCCACTCCGCCATTTTTGGCGGGAACGGCGGCCATTTTACATTCTGAGCGCCCTGAGGCGCAGGCCACGAGGGAGAACGGATCCCTGGAGGACTCTACCAGCGGGGGTGTTCCCCCGATTTTGGTGCAGGAACCAAGCACCCAGAGCCAGGGAGCAGGAACCACGCCGCCCCCGAAGCGCACCCGAGCAGGCCGGGGTTCTCTCCGGAGTTTATCCTGCTCATGCATACCGCTTATCTGCAGGGGCTGGAAGCACCTGTGGGACCCCCCCCCCCTCCTAAGATCCCTCGGATGTCGCCCTCGACGCCGGCCCCCCCCCGACCCTCCGGGAGTGGGGGCCTCCCGCCTTCCTACCCGGGTCCGATCCACGCCCGCGGCAGTGGGGGCGGTGCCAGACCCAGCGGGACATGGACTTGACCTCCCGGACGGGGGACAAGGGGACGGCACACAGGAGGGGGATGATCCGCGTACCCTACGCCTCTTCCAGAGGGAAGAGCTGGACGACCTCATCCCGCAGATCATCCAAGAATTAGATTTGGATCCGCCACCAGACCCGCCTGCCCCAGTAGCTCCCGCTGTCATCACTTCTTCAAGGAAGGGAGATCCTGTCCTGGCGGCACTCCGGCCGAGGGCTCGGGCTTTTCCCATTCATGACTCGTTTTTACAACTTCTCACCAGGGAATGGGACACCCCGGAGGCCTCCCTGAAGAGCAGCCGGGCTATGGAAAAGCTGTACCCTCTCCCCGAAGATTTTCTGGACCTCATCAAGGTCCCAAAGGTGGACTCCGCAGTGTCGGCGGTCACGAAGAGGACGACTATCCCAGTGACGGGAGGTGCGGCGTTGCGGGACACACAGGATATTAAGTTGGAAGTTTTCCTTAAGCGGGTTTTCGAGGTCTCCGCTCTGGGTATGCGGGCGGTGATGTGCAGTTCGCTTGCCCAGCGGGCTAGTCTCCTTTGGGTGCAACAACTCCTCACGTCTCAGAACCTGCCGTCCGATGAGGCTGCCCAGGCAGATCGGCTAGAAGCCGCAGTGGCGTATGGGGCGGACGCCTCGTACGACCTTTTTCGGGTCCTCGCAAGATCCATGGTTTCGGTAGTGGCAGCACGACGACTACTGTGGCTACGCAATTGGGCGTCTGATACGTCCTCTAAGTCCAGTCTGGGCTCTCTTCCCTTCAGGGGCAAGTTCCTCTTCGGGGAGGATTTGGACCAGATCATCAAGTCCCTGGGGGAGAACGCTGTTCATCGGCTGCCGGAGGATAGGTTTCGACCATCCAGAGCGTTTTCTTCTTCTCGGACCAGAGCCAGAGCGCAACGGCGCTACAGGGGCTACAGACAGACGGGCTCCCGGCCATCCGCCCCCAGGTCTCAGCCCTGGTTGCGCGCCTTCCGCGGGCATCGGCCCGCACGCACTACTCCCGGAACCGGGAACCCCCTATACCAAGTCTTCACAATGATGCCAGTCTCGCCCACTCCCCTGTCCCCAGGATTGGGGACCGACTAACGTATTTCTAAGCGGAGTGGGCACGGATCACCTCGGACCAGTGGGTCCTGGATACCATAAAACACGGCTACGCATTGGAATTTGTCCGCCCCCCCGCAGGGAAGGTTCATCTTTTCCCCCTGTGGCTCGGACCTCAAGAGAGGAGCGGTGCAGCTGACTCTGGACAGACTCCGGGAGATAGGCGCTACTGCGCCCGTGCCCTTCGGAGAGGTGGGCTCGGGCCACTATTCCATCTATTTCGTCGTACCAAAGAAGGACGGTTTCCTTCCGGCCTATCCTAGTCCTCAAGGAAGTCAACAAATCCCTTTGAGTCGTTCGGTTCCGCATGGAAACGCTCCGGTCAGTGATTGCGGCGGTGCATCGGGGGGAGTTCCTCGCCTCCCTGGACTTAACGGAGGCCTACCTGCACATTCCCATCCGCCCGGACCACCACAGTTTCCTTCGTTTCAAAATTCTGGACCAGCATTTTCAGTTCACGGCTCTCGCGTTTGGATTGGCGCCGGCGCTGCACACCTTCACCAAGATCATGGTAGTTGTGGCGGCAGCTCTCCGGAAGGAGGGCATCCTGGTTCATCCTTATCTGGACGATTGGCTCCTCCGGGCGAAGTCATTCGATCATGGACGCTCAGCGGTGACTCGAGTAGTACGGTTTCTACATTCCCTGGGATGGGTAGTGAACTTCTCCAAGAGCTCCCTCATGCCCTCGCAACGCTTGGGTTTTTTTTGGGGGCAACTTTCGACACCCTACTGGGCAAAGTTTTTCTGCGCCAGGACAAAGCTCAATCCTTGCGGGATCACACACGACTGTTCTCTGCGTTACCAGAGCCCACCTCCTGGGACTACCTGCAACTCCTGGGAATGATGGGGTCCACCATCGACCTTGTACCTTGGGCTTTCGCGCACCTCAGGACCTTACAGTGGGCGCTCTTCTCCCGTTGGAAACCAGTATTGCAGGACTATCAGATGATTCTCCCGCTCCCACAGAATGCCAGGGACAGTCTGGGCTGGTGGTTGGATCCGCCGAACCTGGCCCGTGGCATGTCCCTCGATCTGCCAAATTGGGTGGTGGTGACCACCTATGCCAGTCTAGCAGGCTGGGGTGCAGTCTGCGATCGAAGCGCCACGCAGGGGACGTGGTCCACGGTGGAGGCGAAGTGGTCAATCAACCGTCTGGAAACCAGAGCGGTCCGGCTAGCTCTGCGACATTTCCTCCCGCTTCTTCGGAACTGAGAAGTCAGAATCCTATCGGACAACGCTACCATCGTGGTCTACATCAACCGACAAGGAGGCACGCGCAGCCCGCAGGTCGCGCTCGAGGCGGCGCTGCTGATGCAATGGGCGGAGCGTCATCTCGTCCGGCTAGCGGCCTCGCACGTCGCCGGTGTGGACAACGTCCAGGCGGACTTCCTCAGTCGTCAACTGCTGGACCCGGAGAGTGGTCTCTCTCCGACAAAGCAATGCAACTTCTCGTCCATCGGTGGGGGGCCCCCCACTTGGATCTGATGGCGTCCGCTCTCAACGCCAAGGCTCCACGCTTCTTCAGTTGCCGGAGAGAGCGCGGAGGGAGTGGATGCCCTGGTCCTCCCGTGGCCGCCATATCTTTCTTTTCCACCATGGCCCCTGGTGGGCAGGATGCTCCGCAGAATAGAAAGCCATCAGGGGACCGTGGTTTTCGTCACCCCAGAATGGCCCAGGCGACCCTGGTTTGCGGACCTGCTACAGCTGGTGATCGACGAGCCAATCAGGCTGGGGCACCTCCCCCAGCTCCTACATCAGGGCCCGGTATTTTTCGAGCAGGCAGAATTCTTCTGTCTTGCAGCCTGGCTTTTGAGAGGCGCCGCCTCCGGCGTCGGGGCTACCTGGAGGCGGTAGTATCCACGCTATTGCGGGCACGAAAGACATCGACGTCGGCGGCCTATGTTCGGGTCTGGAAGGTGTTCGAGCTGTGGTGTACCAGCCAGGCCACGAGACCCGCTAAGGCTTCTGTACCTCAGATCCTTCAGTTTCTACAGGTGGGGGTGGAAAAAGGGCTCGCCTATAATTCACTACGGGTTCAGGTGGCCGCCCTTGGTTCGCTGTTGAGCGATGGGGGCTCTCTTCTACAGTATCCTGACATTGCTCGTTTTCTCAAGGGTGTCAAGCATATGCGTCCTCCGTTACGGGACCCTTGTCCCTCCTGGAGTCTTAACCTTGTGCTTTGCTCCCTGTCGGGACCACCGTTCGAGCCGCTGCGCAGCGCAACGATAAAGGATCTCACTCTCAAGACTGTATTTCTTGTGGCCATCTGTTCCGCTCGACGCATCTCGGAGCTGCAGGCTCTGTCGTGTAGAGAGCCCTATCTCCGTTTCTCCGACTCTGGAGTTTCGCTTCGCACCGTTCCCTCCTTTCTTCCGAAGGTGGTTTCTGCATTCCATGTGAACCAGACGGTGGAGTTGCCATCCTTCTCTTCCTCAGAGCCGAAGTCTCTCCGTCTCTTGAATGTCAAGCGCACTCTGCGCCTCTATCTGGAGGCTACAAATGAGTTCTGGACCTCTGACCATCTCTTCGTACTCTGGGCCGGTCCTAAGAAGGGGTCTCAGGCCTCGAAGACTACCATTGCCAGATGGCTGAAGGCCGGCATTGCTGCTTCTTACATTGGGTCGGGTCGGACTCCCCCACCCGGAATCATAGCGCATTCTACACGTTCTCAGGCGGCTTCCTGGGCGGAGGTTCGCTCGGTATCCTCGCAGGAAATTTGTAGGGCAGCCACCTGGAAATCGTTACACACGTTCTCGAGGCACTATCGTCTGCACCTCGCCTCTTCGGTCTCTGGACACTTTGGCGAGCAGGTTCCTCCGAGCAGGCCTCGCAGGACCCCACCCGATTTAGGGAAGCTTGGGTACATCCCACTGTCTGGACTGATCCAGGTACGTACAGGGAAAAGAAAATTATTATTTACCTGCTAATTTTCGTTCCTGTAGTACCATGGATCAGTCCAGACGCCCACCGCGTTTGGGTTCTTGATCCTGCTCAGCTCTGCGCTGCTTCTTGCTCGCAATGTTCTGTGTCTTCACAGTTGTTTCTTTTCGCTGTTTTTCACAGCTCCCTACAAGTTGGTAGGATGTTTGCAGTTACTTGTTGCGGTTACAATTGTTTTCATTATCTGTTTCCACAAACTTGATCCTTCGGGGGTTTCTACTCGGGCTTTGATATACTCGATACTGAACTCCTGCAGAGGGGGTAGTAGTATATATGGATACGCCCCCTCAAAGCTTGTGCTGACTCCATCTGCTGGATTGGGGACATAACCCACTGTCTGGACTGATCCATGGTACTACAGGAACGAAAATTAGCAGGTAAATAATAATTTTCTTATCGAGTCCACCCGGTCTCTGACAGGGGCCAATCCAAGTCACAAATCCCCAGCAGGTCCTAAAGAGTAGATCCATTTCGTATTGCTCATTCTTGGAGGTAAGCAGTGGCTTTTCCTAGTCTGCCTTCGTAGTGACAGCCCTTGGCTGGAGACCACAAACTGCGGTTCCTTGCAGAACCTGGCTAACATGGACCTTAGGTCTGACTATTAGGTGTCACTGTTGAGCAATGGCTGAGGCTTCTTTTTTCCCCCATGCATCCTGAGGGCTGTGAACGCTACCTCTCCATCATCCCCCAGCCAGCTTGGCCCAGGAACAGAAGCTGGGCACTGGCCGTTGAGGCAGTGGGCCGACCCACTACAAGCATGCATTAAAAAGAACGAGCGTTTGAGATGACCTTCGCTGTGTCAGGAGGGTTTCATTCCTCTCTCAGGGAGATCAGCTCCATTCCTCCAGGACAGCACAGAAGTCCCAATACCCACGATGAAGATTTATAGCCATTTTTTTTCTCCTTTGGATGAGGGCTGCAGCTGATCATGCTGTTGATCTGTATTATGAATCCAGCCTAGCAAAGGCCCAGAGAACCCTCTTGGGACCCGAGCAGCAAGGCGCGTGCTGAATGGTGCTTTGCAATGCAGTTCCTGTTAAACACCCCAGAAAGCCGGGTTGTGTCTCTTGCACCCTTTCTAACACAGGGGCGTGGGCCTTCGTAGCCATTTGTGTTCTGCCATCCTATTCCCAGCTGGAACGAGTCTCCCAAATAGCAGTGATGAAGCTCGTGCCCTCTCGCTCCCTCACAGGGGCCTTTGCATTTCTGCATCCACCCACACAAATACTGCAGCCTCTCCCTCCGCCTGGTTCTGTGAATACTTCCAGCTGCAGAAACCTAGTACATAGTGGTTATAGAGACAAATAGTACCGCTAAGGAATGATGCATGCTCCTTTTTTTTAGCTTTTATTGTATCTTTCAGCCGCGAATAAAGCCCACATTATGTATGGCCTGCTTCAAGGGCTTTGGACGGGGCTCTGAGCTGGGAAGAGTTGATGATTGTAGCGCTGAGAATAGCAGCCGACTTCTCACAGCTGTTAAACAGAAGCGGCATCCCCTGCCACAATGGCCAGCTCCCTCCATAAACTGTGCACTGACCCTCAGATATATTAATCCTTTTGTAAGCATTAGGCACTTGTCTAAGAGAACCTTGTATACTAAAAAAAATCCTTCTATCAGGGACTCGGAGCTCTCATGAAAAAAGTAAGAAGGTGGGGTGCGGTCATTGTTAGCCTTGGTTCAGTAGGACGGAGAGGTTTCCGGATTAGATGGTAAAATGGCTGTGCATGTGGTGCTTTTTTTTTTTTATAACTTTGGAACGAGCTCCACCAGACTTTATGTGAAGGTTGGGTCCTGGAGAGCTTGGGGGTGGGGCACCTGACTGTCCCACTTTTACAAACTGAGGACGTGGTAAGGGGGGCAAAGTTGGCAGTTTCCCCCCATAAGAAATGCATGCGGTTTGGGGCGGGATCTCTTGCCTCACTCGTGGACCCAGCTGTACTGAACTTTGTGTGGAGCTAAGAACTCGGGGGACATCGGACTTTTCCACTTTTCAGAGTTGGTGAGTGGTTGGCGGGGGGAACAGGAAGGGCCACTTTTCTGAGGAAATGGATGGGGGGGGGGGGGAATTTGAAATGAGCCTTTTTTTTAAATTTTTTTTTTTTAAGAATGTTGCACGTTCTGCTTGTTTGAAATTTGTTTCGGGTTTGTCTTTTCATCTGACCCTTAGGGACAAAGTGTCTTGAGGTGGAAATCCCCCCCCCCAAATCTCTGCTGCTTAATGCATCTAATCTCATTCTCTCTGTTTGGAGTCCCAGCTTCTTCTGTTCCTTAAAACAGGAAAGATTTCCAGACTTTCATTGTGAATCAAGTTGCACCCCTTTTAAAACAGGGCCAGGCAAGTCTGATCTTGAGGCCTGCAAACCACTTTCGTTTTATTCCAGTCGATTTATCGCATTTCTTACAAAGAAATCAAAGCGATTTTTTTCTGCATCCCCAGACTCGTGCAGATGACCCTGTTTCCCTGCACGTACCCAGATCGGTCCAGACTCCTGGGTTTCATCTCCCCTCCAGCAGATGGAGACCGAGAAACTTGCACTGGCATCTAATCCGAGGTGCCACCTGCAGTCCCTCAGTATTTCTCTGTCTCCAGCAGATGGTGGTGGTGCAAAACCTGCAGTCTATTAAAAAATAAAATAAAATAAATAAAGTTATTGAGGGATTAGGAAAGAGGAGTTCCTCCCAGAAGGTCGGCAGGTCCTGGTGGGGCCATCCCTGACGGTCTTGAGATGGACGAGCAGGGGGTTGGAGGCCTTTTGTGGCTCAGTCTTTTTCACGGCTGGGGGTGGATAACCGGTGGTGCCTGCTCCCTCACCCCCAGGAGGACGTCCTGAGCTTGCTACCCAGCTGCAGGGAAGCGTTCATAGTTTTAAAGTTTAAAAAAAAAAGTGTGTTTTTTTTTTTCTTTTTGGCATGTTGTCCATGCGGGGCAGATTGCAGGTGACCCAGTGGGTGCAGGACTATGGCCTTCGGCGTCCTTGGAGCGGCGGTCGGGTCGTGCGCAGTCGAGCTGGTGGGAACTATGCTGAATGGCAGCCGGTGCGCGGCGGGCGGTGATGCGCACACGCCTGTCCTAAACCAGCCTGCGTTCCCGCTGCTTCTCTGGAGGGAGAGGGCAACCTCGCAACACTTATGAAGGCATCAGGGAGGCATTGTGTTGCTGCGGGGCTTGCAGGTGATGCCGGCGCGGCTGCGAGCTCCTTCCCAGTTCATGCAGGGAATGGCGGCCATTTTGGCATCTTTTGCAGCTGCATCGGAGACTGTGGGAGGGAGAGGTGGATCTCCCTCCACTGCTATTCCTGGTCGATTGGAGTCCCGGCAACCTCTGTCTGGATCCGACAGGTTTATCTCCTGACTTTGTTCTGCTGCTTCATAAGGTGTAACTCGCCAGGAGGGCCCACAGGGTCCACGGCCTAGCAAGAGGCCCAAAGTTGCGCGTGCCAGTGTGGCTATCAAGATTCGGCAACCCCCGGGTCAGGCTGCGCATTCGGATGCTGCGGACAAGGCTTTGGGAGAGTCATGAAGGGGAGCCTTCTCTGGAGAGACAGGATCGGGATGAGTGGTGGGGGGGTCAAGCTCCAACTGTGGAAGGGGACAATTCCTGTGTCCTTAAGGAACTGGGAATTCAGGAACCGCGGGAGGAATTTGATCAGGAAGAGGTGGACCCAGTCATGGATGGATTAAGAGGTCTGGCGATGGCCTTCCCCTTCCATAAATCAGTAAAGAAGCTAGTGGTTCGGGAGTGGGAGACTCCAGAGACCTGTTTAAAGGTTGGTGGGGCAATGGACAAATTATATCCGTTACCGGAGGACATGTTGGAATTGATGCTGCCAAAGGTGGATGCCTCTGTGACTGCTGTTACGAAGAAAACAACCATTACCGAGGCCGGTTCTGCGGCGCCTAAAGATATGCAGGACAGGAAGTTAGAAGATCTTTGAGTTATCTGCTCTGGGCATTTGTGCTGTGGTTTGCAGCAGTTTTATGCTTTGTGCTAGTTTGCGCTGGGATCAGCAGCTGCAGACTGACAAGGCGATGTCCGTGTCAGAGGCCGAGCGGCTGGAAGCTGTGCTGGCCTATGGAGCAGATGCGTTTTTATTTATTTATTTATTTATTAAAACTTTTCTATACCATCGCTAAGTTATATACCATCGCAACGGTTTACAAATAGGCACATAGAGTAAGGTAAGTAAATGTAGGATATCTTACATTCTAACTGGTGCCAATAAAGTTCGGTTACAATTTCATAAATAAAATCATTATTTGAGTAATGTTGGTCAAGTCCGGTATATTATTGAGTTACTATCTCTTTGAGAGATTACTTCTTAAAAGTAGGATTGATTAAATTCATTCTCATCTGCATTACCTTGTACTTTCATTCTCTACCCTCCACACTCTTTAGTGAAGGCTTTTTTAAAGAGCCTGTTTTTAGATTTTTCTTAAAAGTTTTGAGATTATTCTGTAATCTGAGTTCGGGGGGCATCGTGTTCCATAGTATGGGCCCAGCCAATGATAAAGCCCTTTCTCTCACTTGGGTTAATTTTGCTGACTTTACTGAAGGGATTGTTAGTAGTGCTTTGTTTGCTGAGCGGAGGTTTCTTTGTGGAACGTGTACTCGTAAGGCTGTGTTTAGCCAGTCTGCTTCTTTATCATATATTAGTTTGTGTATGGTGCATAAGGCTTTGAATTTTATCCTGTATTCGATGGGTAACCAATGTAAGTCTGCTAGAGTTTCGGTTATATATATGACCTCATCCGAACGTTCTCCAGGACTGTGATGTCAGCGGTCTCGGCCAGGCGGCTTCTTTGGTTGCAGAACTGGTCGCCGAACGTTTGTTCTAAATCTCAGGGGTGTTACCCTTTAAGGAGAAACTGCTTTTTGGCGAGGACTTAGGGGAGCTCGTGAAGCATCTGGGCGAGAATAAAAGGCATAAGTTGCTAGAGATAAGCCAAAGGGTGGCAAAGGATCCTTCTCTACATGGCCTCATTTTCAGATGACTGCGGTTTTGGCAGAATCGGGCTTCGGGAGGTAGCCCAGAGACAAGGCACTGGGAGGCAGCAGTTCTGGAACCAGTTCTTTCTTGGCTGAAAGCCGAACAGAGATGGTTCTGGCCAGGGGGCGTCTGGGTCTAAGTCTGCCCAATGAATCAAGGCCGGTCCACTCCTTGGTGCCGGCCATGGGGGGGGGGGTTGGTAGACTGTTTTCTTCAAGGAGTGGACCAAGATCACGTCTGACCAATGGGTCCTAAGTGTGATAAGACAAGGTTACACTTTACAATTTGCTTGCCCATTAAAGGACTTGTTCATGGTGTCTCCTTGCACCTCCGCAAACAAAAGGTGGGTAGTTCAGGAAACCATCAACCCTGTACCTGTGGAGAAAAGGGGAACGGGAAGGTATTCCATATATTTTGTGGTCCCAAAGAAGGAGGGGACCTTCTGTTCGATCTTGGATCTAAAAACGGTGAATGTGGCTCTCGGAGTTCCTCGTTTTTGGATGGAGACCCTGTGTTAAGTGATTGCAGCGGTGTGCAAAGGAGACTTTTGGCCTCTCTAGATTTGACTGAAGCATACTTACATACAGTGATCCGGCCGTATCATCAGATATTCCTGAGGTTCATGATTCTCGGGACACATTTTCAATTTTGCGCCCTTCCCTTTGGGTTGGCGACAGCTCCAAGGACCTTCACCAAGGTGATGGTGGTGGCAGCAGCTCTCAGGAAGGAGGGCATTCTAGTTCACCCGTATCTGGACGAGTGGCTTATTCGAGCAAAGTCAGAGAATCTTTGCAGGCAAGCTGTGGCAATGGTACTGTTGGGTCGTGAATCTGTCAAAATCAGCTAACTCCTTATCAGATGTTGGAGTTCCTGGGGGTGTGATTAGACACCAGGATTGGAAAAGTGTTTCTCACCAGGGAACGCATCTGCAGACTGCAGAGGCCTGTTTGCAGTTTGGAGAGTGCGGTTCCCAAGGTGTGGGATTACCTGCAGGTTCATGGCTCCATGGCTTCCACGTTGGAAAAGCCCTAGCCCCTTTCCTCATAGGGGAGCTGCTCCATCCCCTTTATCATTTTGGCCGCCCTTCTCTGTACCTTCTCCATCGCAACTATATCTTTTCTGAGATGTGGCGACCAGAATTGTACACAGAGGCATTATGACATTTTCCGTTTTATTCACCATTCCCATCCTAATAATTCCTAATATTCTGTTTGCTTTTTTGACCGTTGCAGCACACTGAGGCGATGATTTCAAAGTATTATCCACTATGACGCCTAGATCTCTTTCCTGGGTGGTAGCTCCTAATATGGAACCATGCTATAGTTACACAATGTTAAATTCCATATTAGGAGCTACTACCCAAGAAAGAGATCTAGGTAATTCTAGTGGCACCGGAGTGGCCTTGGCGGCCATGGTTTGCGGATTTGATCAATCTAGTGGTGGACGAGCCGCTGCACCTTGCTCATCTTCCCAACTTGCTGCACCAAGGTCCCATATTTTCAGATCAGGCGTCTTGCTTCTATCTCGTGGCTTGGCTTTTGGATGTCATTTCTACTCTGCTGCAAGCTAGGAAGACCTCAACATCTTTAGCCTCTGAGGGTGTGGAGGGTTTTTGAGACTTGATGCACAGAGCAGGGGATTGAACCTACTCGAGCATCTGTGGCACACATTTTGACCTTCTTACAACGGGGGTTGGTGAAGGGTTTGGCCTTTAACGTCCTCAGAGTCCAGGTGGTGGCATTGTGCTGTCTTAGAGGAAAGGTGCAGGGAGCCGTCCTAGCTGCTCATCCAGATGTGGTGTGTTTTCTCTGTGGGGTGAAGCATTTGTGGCCTCCGATGAGGAAGTTGTGTCCCCCACTGGAGCCTTAACATGGTCCTCCAGAGGATTCATATGGCTCCGTTTGAGCCACTTAGAAGGGCAACTATGAAGGATCTTACCTTAAAGGTGGGTTTTTTTGGGTTTTTTGGTGGCAATTTGTTCTGCTAGGAAAATTTTGGAACTACAGGCTCTCTCATGTAGGGATCCTTTTCTGAGGATTATGGATTCTGGAGTCTCTTTTGCGTACGGTTCCTTCCTTTCTTCCGAAGGTGGTATCTTTTCATTTGAATCAATGGGTAGAGCTTCCAGCCTTCCCCAAATCTGGACGCGACGGAGGCTCACGGGAGAGAGTTATGACCCTTGGATGTGAAACGAGCCTTGTTACGGTATCTCAAAGTCACTAATAGCTTTAGACTATTGGATCATCTCTTTGTGCTTTGGAGTGGCGCAAAAAAGGGACATAAGGCTTCGAAGTCCACCATAGCGCGGTGGTTGAATGAAGCGATAGGCTCGGTGTACATCTGTCAGGGTCGGCCCTATTCCCGAGTGGTTAAGAGCTCACTCTACTCGATTGCAAGTGGCATCCTGGGCCAAATGACAACAAGTATCGTCACATGAGATTTGTAGGGAGCTGCTTGGAAGTCATTGCACACTTTTTTGCCAGACATTGTTTGGATGTGCAGGCTCCAGATGCCATGGGCTTTGAAAGTGCTCGAGCGGGACTCTCGCAGTCCCACCCTGTTTAGGGGAGCTTGGGTACATCCCAGGAGTCTGGACTGATCTGGGTACGTACAGGGAAAGGAAAATTTGGTTTTCACCTCTTAATTCTTGTTCCTGTAGTACCACAGATCAGTCCAGAGTCCTGCCCAGTTGATGTGGTGAGGATTAGAGAGTCCGCTCGATCTGTTATTGTAAATAGACAGAAGAATGGCACAGGTTTTGTTTGGTTTCTTCTGTTAAGGTTAGAAAGGATCGTTCCCATTAGGGGGTTCCACATCCTAAGCCTTGTTCACAGGGATGTGTTTGTTTATGTTCAGAAATATCTTGGCTTGGGTACAGGTCAATATTGAGGGACTGCAAGTGGCACACCAAGTTAGATGCCAGTGTCGGAGAAACTTTCTCTGTCTCCATTTGCTGGCAGGGAGGCAAAACCCAGGAGTCTGGACTGATCTGTGGTGCTACAGGAACGAAAATTAGCAGGTGAGGACCAACTTTCCTTTCTTAGACCCAGCTGCTCTGCGCGCCTTCCTTCCATGATGTCCTCAGAGGGGACCTGGTTTAAGGATGTCTTCTCATTCGCAGGTGGTCTCTGCCCATGATGATGTCCATCACCCATCGGGGAACAGGCATTGCAATGAGTGCAGGTATGTACTTTATTTTTTTTGCATATAGTCATTTCCTTCTCTTTATTTATTTATTTATTTAATTTCTTTTCCTATACCGATGCTCAAGACTAGGTCTTATCGTACCGGTTTACAATGTAACTGAGGGGAAACCAATTAACATCAAGGTAGAAAGTAAAGTTACATTAAACAGGGAGCATAAAACCTGGGCAATGGAAGACAGTACAGAGTTTAAACTAAGAAACAATTATTTATTTAATACTTTTATATACCCAAGTTCGTTTGTACATCACATCGGTTTACATATAACGGATAGAGAGGGGGAAAAGGGCAGTGTAGCTCCCATTAAAACCAAAAGCCCTCATTCACCACTAGCCCGGGGGATCTTTCTGCCAGTTTATATCCCCTCCCAACTCAATCGGCCCAGTCGTTGCAGCGAAAGCCCTCAGCCGAGGGCCGTACACCGGGGCACCTTTCAGAGCCCTGCACACATGGGACCCCCTAGGCCCGTCTCTCGCTGTTGCTGCTGTCCGATGACTGAGACTTCCTCTCGGCAGGTGCTGTGTCTCCATAGCATCCCCGAGCCTGGCTGGCCCCAGGATGTGCTTGTCGCTTCACTCGCTCATCTGGGCGGAGATGCTGGCAGCCAGATGGGCTGCTGTTGGGGAAAAAAGAATAACTCAACACACCTTGACCGTCCCTGCTGTTTTGTGACAGAGATAGTTGTTATATAAAAATTAAAAAAGCTTCCAAATATATAAAATAAACAGTGCTTTGGAGGAGTCCGTTTTAGAGCCGATCTCCTGCCCGTTTATTTATCTGCATTTTGCTAGCGATGGGGGTCCGAGAAGCCGAGTCTAAACTGATCTTGGAAAGGTTCAGTACTTGGCAGTGCTACAGCTGATTTTTGGCAAGTGGGGCTCTCAGGATCTGAGCTTGCAGCCTTCAGGCTTCAAACTTAGGGAATCTACCACTCAGCTAAAAGCGCAGCTTCCTTAGCTCAGGCAGTATTTATTTATAGACCTGATATTCCGCCTTTTACCAAGAATGGCCTCCAGCAGATAAATCAATTCAAATAAAATAACTTACAGTGGAGATCAAATTTACAGGTGGTCTAGCATTGGGGGTCCAGGGTATATAACTTAGGAGATCCTGGTCTGCTTGAGCCAAATTGCTCAGATCCCTCTCCTTGTTACTTTAACTTGTCACATGCACAATTTGGCTGAACATTAAAAAAAAACAAACCAAAAATGCTTTTCAGATTTCATTGAAAGAACATATAATGTGCAGGAAGGCCCTTGTTGTGCACAGGAGCAAGATCTCTGCTGGCCAGAGAAGAATATCTCTTTATGTAGCAAGTGTTAAAAAAAAAACCCAAAAAAAAACTGCCACAGGCTGAAGACATTCAGCTACTGCCTTTTGTCAGAAATTTCACAGAATTGTGGCCTGAATGAAGAGTGAAACAGTTTAACCTTCCGCCTTTTGTGTCTAAATGCTTAATACCAAGACTGGTTCTCTGTGGCAAGTCTCTTCCATTTTAGAAACATATCAAATGGACAGGCCATCTATGAAATTAAGGGGGGGGGGGGGCGGGTAGAGAGGAAATCCGACCACAAAGGATAATTAAAACATCTAACTGGTTATATTCAAACATGGTTGGGGTTTTTTTTTTGTTTTTTTAATTATCTGGCTACATATAGCTGGATAATTTTAGGCAACAGAGCACATGGGCGTAACCTACACGGAGCGGCGGTTACTGCCCTTAACGGATACAAGGGGGTAACCTGCACGGAGCGGCAGTTACTACCCTTAACAGAAACATGGGGGTAACCTGCACGGAGCGGCAGTTACTACCCTTAACAGAAACATGGGGGTAACCTGCACGGCGCGGCATTTACTACCCTTAACAGAAACATGGGGGGTAACCTGCACGGAGCGGCAGTTACTACAATAAGCAAATTGCTGGGCAGACTGGATGGAGCATTTGGTCTTTATCTGCTGTCATTACTATGTTACTGTACAGCTTACAAGTATATTCAGTGGGACCTTTATCCTTCTGAATGTACGGGACAAGTTATCCAGCTAACTTTAGCCAGATAACTTGTCCACTCACCGGCTTACTGAATATTGTCCCCCATTGTAGATGATGGCATAAAAAGATCAATTGTCCCTTCCAGTCTGTCTGTACTGCAAGGATCTATCCCAGCTGCCAGCCATAAAAGCTTGACTTCTTGTAGAGTATCACTCCGTATCCAAATCTTTATTTGCTGTCTTCATCATTGGTTCTCTGCCGTTCTGGGTAGATGCGCATTCAAGACCCCCATACTTGAACCAACACTCTGCATCCTCTCCCCAAATCATGTTTTACCACCAAGCTTTATAGGAATCTCAACAGTTACCAAAACCAGCCAGGCTATAGGCCAAATATCCAGCCTTCTGTGTTTCTGTGGCCTTGCCGGATGACTGCCACCAACCCGATTGGCTTCTGGAGACTTTATAGCCTGCAGGTACCAACCTGGCTACCCCATGGGTCGTGCAATTGCTAGGTTATGCTTCCTTTTATCCACCTTTTGTTTTCTCCTCATCACCTCTCCTCCTGTCTCTACTTTCGGCGCAGTGATTGTAATATTGCAACCTCCCACCTCTGCTCTTACCACTGCTCTCTATATCTGACCCAAAGTTGCTTGAATGCTATCACAGTGCTAGTTTTCACCACCTCTGCTAGTAGGTTATTCCAGGCCTCTGCTACCCTCTCAATATAGAAGAATTTCCTTACGCTGTTCTCCGAACCTTTCCTTCCACACCATGACTCTGACCTTGAAATTCATTTTCTATGAAAAAAAATGTCCCCTTATTGAATACTGACCAATGTTGGGACATTTCTATCCTATCCCTTCTTTCTTCCAGGAGGTACATTTTCAGTGTCTTAAGCCTCTCTTTGTAGAGTTTGTGCTGCAGGCCTTGTATGCTTATAGTGGCTCTTTCCTGAACTGCCTCCATCCTCTCGGAATCCTTACAAAGGCGCGGCCTTCAGAACCGAACACGGATACTCATGGTGGCAACATCTCCTCTTTCTTCCTGCGGGTGAGCCCTCGGCTTGTAGCTTTCCCAGTTGCTTTATCGCACGGCCTGGCTGCCCTGAGCTCATCCGAGATGATTACTCCTACATCTCCTTGTTATTTGACAATTTTCAGATCTTGTCCTTTAAACTGGTCATGTAGCTAACAGATTTTTGTGGCCCAGCTTCACAATTTATGCTTTTTTTTTTTTAGCTGTGAAGCTCGTTTTCCAAACCCTTGACCAGTGCTTTCAGTTTATTCAGGCCCCCGTTCATTTTTGTTTTTCATCCCTTCTGGTGTGCTTTCTCTGATAGATCCCTCCATATAGGTCTATAAACGTGAACAGCTTTCTATGGTTTTCTTTCTTGTGCGGATCAGATACTCGAGCATTGATCTCGTCCTCGGGTGCCACAAGTTGGTCACGTTTTCAAGAGACCTGCAGGAGATGCATTGGCATGCTTTGGAAGCGCTGTATGCAAAGACATCTCAAGCAGATTTAGTATAGATATCTTGTAAACAGGACCGGCTTGCAGCACTCAAGGACCCGAGTTGCTCTAGACCTTTTTTCGGTTTCTTTTTGCAGTGGTTGTCCAGCTCATGTTCTGAAGCTTGTTAAAAATGACCGCCCGTTAACTGTCTCTGGGATTATTTTGAAACGGCGTGATTAGTCAGGGTATTGAGAGCACTGTCACAGAGTCGGCCGCTGGCCCCGGTTTCTGGGTGCTCTATTTCGTTGTCTTATGGAGCAAGAGATTTTCTTTCTTTGTATTTTTTTGTAGGTTTAATTTCAGTTTTATAGTATTTTTCCCGTAAAACTGAAAAGGGAGTTTGATGTGCAATCTGCTGCTGCCATGTTCATGTAATATTGTAGAGCCCTGCTTCTTTCACTCCAGACAGAATGTGATACCGCAGATGGTGACACTACCTCCCCTTCGGTTACTTCTTTGGCTGCCTTCCCTTTCACCCCCTTCTCGTGTCTCATCCCAGCCCTCTCGCAGCAGACAGAAATATAACAGCAGAGGCTGATGGCTCTGCCTTTCATTGGCGCTCGGTGTTCTAAATCCCTGGTTCTGGTTTGGGTGGTTTCCCTCCCCCCACCTCTGCTGCAAGTCTTGTGTACCCTCTGAGCTAATCAGTTGCATGACAACTAGCAATTAAGCTTGAGCCTGCCACACACAGAGCACACAGCAGCCTCTGAGAGTTTGCAGGCCCTGCCAGGGCCAGATGGCAGACTTGGCACTGTGCCAGAAATGAGGAAAATGTCAAATGAGCACTTTCTGATCCAGCTCTTGTACGGTACCTGCAGGCTATAAGCAATTATCACTCGGGTTTCTTCTTTGATTTTTTTTTTTTTTTTTTTGTGCCTTTGACATTTCTACTCCAAAGCTAGCAGACTGAACACTGCTAGCCATCCCTGTGAGAGAATAAGGCTTGGGCAGTGAATTTGTTCACATGCATTCAGTGTTATGATGCTGTGGGGGGAGGTAGGAGGAATGCATGCTGAATCACAGTGTCCAAGGAAGGCAGTGTAAAAACATAAGATGATAACTTGGTTACAGCTCCAAGGGCAATAGAACCTTTTCAACAAGCAAGCGTGGAGAGGCAGGAGCAAGACGCATGTGTAGGGTCACGCTGGGATTCCAGTGTCTGCAGATACGCATACGCCAGCCAGCGACACATTTATAGCCACTCCGTGTTGTAATGTGTTTTCCAGTATGTGGATTAGAAATTGCATTACTGTTCATACCTGGATCAGTCCAGACTCCTGGGTTTATGCCTTTTTTCCAGCAGATGGAGACAAAGTTGCACTGGCATATAACCCAGAGTGCCACCTGCAAGCCCACAGTATTTCTCCGTCTCCAGCAGATGGTGGAGGTGCAATCCCTGGAGGGGGAAGGAATAGAGGATTTTAAAGTGCGTGGATTTCTCCTCCCCAGAGGTTGCTAGGCCCTGCTAGGGCTATCCCTCCTGGTGAGGAGTACAAGCAGGGGGTCGGGGACCCTGGTTTGGCTCGTTCTTTCACTGCCCAGGCGAGTTTATAGCTGGTGCGTCCGGTTCCCTCACCTCCTAGGAGAACAAATTGAAGCCCAGTAGCTCTTCTATCAGGGAAATATTTATTTCTTTGCCTTTTTCTTCTGGCTCAGCAAAGTTTAAAAAATATAAAAAGCTTGGAGCGGCAAGGTTTTTTAGTGGCTGGGAAGGCTGTGCTGGTCCTTGACATGGCTGTGCAGGGGTTTTTCTGTGCGGCGGTGTTCCTTAGCCGCGTAGTGGTACTGTTTTTTGCCGCGCAGTTGAGTCTAGTGGCGGTCGGCATGGCGCGCAGCAGTGCATGCCATTCATGCGGCGATGCGCACGTGTGATTGTCACGTGCCAGACTGTACTCCCGCTGCCTCTCTGGAGGAAAGAGTGGGTTGGGACTGCCAGAGGTCGCATTGGAGCGGCATCCTAGAGCGAAATCAGGTGCAGGAGCATCTGGCATGTTGGCGCCCCCTCCCCTGTCGGGCGTGGGAAAAGCAGCCATGTTGTCCAGGAATGGAGGCTTGTCGGGACTATTTTGGGGGTGTGACAATCATCCCCCCCACCCCCGCTATTGCTGGTGGACCAGAGTGTTACCAACTGTAGAGACCCTGATTCTGATGGGGAGGGGGATCCCTCCAGAGTCTGCTCTGAGGATCCAGCCCCTTTCTCCTCAGTTGTCCTCTTGATGGATGAGGCATATTTGGTGTGTAAGGCGGCTGGAACCAGGCAGTCCACGTTCAGAAGCCGGGGGCTCCGTGGCCAGCTAAGAGGCCTACTGGTTCTGGGGGTCTGGTTCCACGAAGATGAGGTCAGTGATGGGCGGTCCGGATATAGAGTCCGATGAGTTGGAATCAGCTCCATGGGTTCCTGACCTTCCGGGACTTGGCAATGATCTGGCTGTATCCAATAATAACAGAGATGCTCTGGATCCGGATGGCGGGTTGGATCAGGTGCTGGTGGCTGAAGGGGACCACCCTAAGGTGGTGGTATGGTTGTTCTGGAAAGAAGAGCTGTGGCCCTTAAATCCTCATGTTCTGGAGGAACTTGGGATCAAGGTACCTCAAGAGAAATATGATCAAGAGGGTGTGGATCTGGTCATGAATGGCTTGAGAGGGCCAGCGAAAGCCTTCCCTTTTCACAAGTCTGAAGAAACTTGTGGTCATGGAGTGGGACACTCTTGAGATGGGCCTCAAGATAGGCCGGGAGATGGTGAAGTTGTATCCATTGCCTGAGGACACACTTAAGTTGTTGGCGAATCCTAAGGTGGATGCTTTGATGTCTGTGGTCACTAAGAAGACCACTATTCCTTTGGCGGGCTCAGCAGCACTGAAGGAGATGCAGGATAGAAAGTTGGAGTTTAATCTCAAGAAGATATTTGAGGTGTTGGCACTTGGCATTCAGGTTGCTGTGTGCAGTAGCTTCATGTAGAGGGCCAGTTTGCACTGGGTTCAGCAATTACAGGCTATGAGTCCGATATCTCTCAGAGGCCAAACAGGCGGACTGTTTGGAGACAGCCGCAGTTTATGTGGCAGATGCTCTGTATGACCTCGTTAGGATGTCATCTGAGTTATCGACCAGGAGGCTCCTTTAGTTGAGGAACTGGCCAGTGGATATTTGGGAGCATTACTTTTTAAGGAGAAGCTTCTGTTTGGGGAAGACTTAGAGGAGCTTGTAAATGTCTTGGAGATGCTAAAGGGCCTAGGCTGCTAGAGAATAAGCCCAGAGGAAACTAGTTCCTTTTTCAGGGCAGCCGAGTAGGCCTTCAACGGGAACTCCAAGGCAAGGCACCAGGCCGGGAATCAGTCCTTTCGAGGCTGCAAAAAATCAGGCAGAGATGGACTCTGTCAGGGCTCTGGTGGAGCCAAGTCCTCCCAATGAAGCGAGTCCGTTCTACTATCTTCCTCTGATTGGAGGGCGTCTGGCTCTGTTTATCAAGATCATGTCAGACCAGTGGGTTCTCAGCATGATAAAAGAAGGTTACATGTTAGTTCTCTCATCCGCTGTGGGACTTGGTTTCCCCTTGTGCTCCGTTCGGCAAGAGAAAGGTGGTTCAGGAAACCGTGGACCGTAGTTTTCGTTCTATTGGGGTAACGAGGAACAGGAAGATATTTCATGCTTCCAAAAAAGGAGGGATCCTTCTGTCCAATTTTAGATCTAAAGAAAGTGAATGTGGCTCTCAGGGTTCCTTGCTTTCGAGTGGAAGCTTTGTGTTTGGTGATTGCAGCCGTGTGCAAGGGGGAGGGATCCTGGCTTCTCTGGATTTGTCCAAAGCATACCTGCACATTCCAGTCCGCTGGATCACCAGCGGTTTCTAGGCTTCAGTTTTGTGCCCTCTTGTTCAGACTGGTGACAGTACCTCGAATGTTCGCCAAAGTGATGGTGGTGGCAGCGCTCAGGAAGGAGGGGCATCTTAGTTCATCCATATCTGGATGACTGGCTCATTCGGATGAAGTCTGAACTCCTTGGGACTCAGGTGGTGGCTCAGGTCCTCCAGCAACTGAGGTCCCTGGGATGGGTGGTGAACCTGCCGAAGGTTCATATCTTCCCGTCTCAGGTTCTGGAGTTCTCGGGCATGCGCGTGGACACCAGGATAAGAGAGGTTTTCCTCACAGAGGAGTGTATTCTCAAGCTGCAGAAGCGGGTGTGCAGGCTGTTTGGAAGCTGCAGTTCCCCAGGGTCTAGGTTTGGACTCTGTGCTCGATTGTTGGAGTTGGTCCCTTGGGCATTCGCACATATGAGGCCTCTGCAAAGGTCTCTTCTTTCCTGATGGGAGTCTCTGTCAGAGCAGTTTCATCTTCCTCTGTCACTCGAGGAACCTGCCAGGTCCAGTCTCTCATGGTGGCTTGGTCAAGAACAGTTGAGACATGGAGTGGACTTGGAGGTTCTGGATTGGGTGGTAGTTACCACCGATGCCAGTCTTTCCGGCTGGGGGGGGGGGGGTGGTATGCCAGAATCAGTCTGCCTAGGGGCAACGGTCCAAAGAAAAGTCCTGGTCTATCAGTTTGGAGATGAAGGCAGTGAGGTGCACCTTGGTGGCTTTTCTGCCTCTGAGCGGCTGCTCGGCGTGCAACCTGTCAGACAACACGACCATGGTAGCTTATATAAGCCGACATAGGGGAGCCAGGAGTTGAGCAGTGGCCCTGGAAGCTCGGGAGTTGTTTCTTTGGGCAAAGCAGCATCTAGCTATGCTAGCGGCATCTCACATTGACAGGGTGGACAATGTGCAGGCGGATTTTCTGAGTCATCAGAAGCTGGATCCTGGGGAGTGGGAGCTGTCAGACGAGGCGATGGCTCTGATATGTTGCTGGTGGGGAACCCCTCGCCTGGACTTGATGGCGATGCGGAAGAACGCCAAGGTGCCCCAATTCTTCAGTCGCAGAAGAAAGCACGTAGGTGCTCTAGTTCTGTCCTGGCCTCGAGGGATTCTTCTTTACGTGTTTCCTGTGGCTGCTGGTGGGGAAACTGATACAGCGAATAGAAAATCATCCCGGAGAGGTGGTTCTGTTGACGCCAGAATGGCCAAGGTGCCCGTGGTTCACAGACCTGGTCAACCTGTCCGTGGATGGTCTGTTGCAACTCACATTTGCCAAGGCTTCTTCTGCAAGGTCCTATATTTTCAGATCGGGCGGATCTCTTCTGTCTCGCAGCTTGGCTTTTGAGAGGAGGCATTTGAGAGAAAAAGGATATCCTGAGGATGTCATTACCACCTTGTTGCAGGCTAGAAAGACTTCCACTCCCTTATCATATATAAGGGTCTGGAAGGTGTTTTGTATCCTGGTGCACGAGTCTAGATATTCTCGCAACATAGGCCTCGATAGCTCACATCTTGGTTTGTTTTGGGGTTTTTTTTGCAAAAAGGATTGGTTAAAGGCTTGGCTTTTAACTCTTAAGGTTCAGGTTGCGGCATTGGATTGTTTACAGGGCAAGGTGCATGGAATGTCGTTGGCTGCTTACCTGAATGTGGTGTGCTTCCTCCACTGAGCTAAGCATCTGTGCTCCCTTGTGCGGAAAATATGTCCCTCATGGAACCTCAATCTAGTCCTTCGGGGGTTGTGTGTAGCTCCTTTTGAGCCTTTGAGAAGGGCAATGATAAAAGATCTCACTTTGAAGGTGGTGTTTCTTGTAGCCATTTGTTCCACCCAAAGGATTTCGGAACTTCAAGTGTTATCGTGCAGAGGACCTTTTCTGAAAATCTCTGATTCCAGGATGTCTTTGAGGACGGTGCCCTATCTTCTCCTTGAAGGTTGTGTCTGCGTTCCATTTGAATCAGACCGTGGAACTCCCAGCTCTTCCAGATTTGGACGTGTCGACTGTGCATGCAAGAGACTTGCGTTGTTTGGATGTGAATAGGGCTTTGTTGCGTTACCTCAAAGTCACCAATAGTTTCAGGGTGTCTGATCATCTCTTTGTGCTATGGAGCGGTCCTAGGAAAGGGCAGAAGGCTTCAAAGTGCATGATAGCAAGATGGTTGAAATAAGCCGAGCATATTGCCTCTATCTGTAAGGGGCATCTGGTCCCGGAAGGATTGAGGGCACATTAGGTTCAATCTCAGGTGATGTCGTGGACCGAACGTCAGCTGGTGTTGTCATAAGAAATTTGTCGGGCGGTTACCTGGAAGTCGTTGCACACTTTTGCTAAACATTGTCGTTTTGGAGGTCTAGGCCCCAGAGACTATGGGCTTTGAGCGTGTTCTCCGAGCGGGACACTCAGTCTTTTATGTGCCACTGTGCACAGCCTACAGTATTTTCTGCTTTCCTGTACATACGGATGCAGCGGTGCAGTGACCTCCTGCGGTCCAGAGAGCAGCCTTCTCAGAGCCGCCTCCAAGGCTGGCCTGTGACTGTCCAACCCATATCACTAGATCCCAATACCCCTCTCAATCCCAGAGTCTGTGAGTAATACCTCAGCAGTGTTCCCAGGTCAAGCCACGGATCAAATCCAATTCTCCTGGCCTTGCACTCACAATCTTCTTCTCTTTTTTTTTTTTTTTTTATTTAGCTTAAATAAAATGGCATCTGTAGTTAAATAATACCCCTGTGACAGCACCGGATTCCTTTACTGGTGGAACTTAATTCATCTGGGTGTGTTTGTTTTTTTTGTCTCCTCCTCAGGTGTCTCTCTCTTTGGATTGGCTGCTTTGAGCCTCCCAGGAGACTACGCTTCTTACCTGGAGCTAATCAAGTCCTTCAGCTTTGGGCCGATGTTTCTTTGCTCATTAAAGTTCATCCTGACTTTCCCTCTCATGTATCACACCTGGAACGGTGTCCGACATCTCGTGAGTAGGAACTATTTTTGTATTTAAGGTTGCAACTAAGTTAAATGCCAAAAGCTTTGAAGTGCTAGTGCTGCATCTTGCACTTGTGGGGGCTCCGTCTTACAGAAGTCATCAGTGACACATGACAGGCCTTCTTTTCTCTGCCTATTTTTTTTTTTTCATTATCGTCCTGCTACACCAGTCCAGACGTGTGGGTGATTTCTCCCTACCAGCAGCTGCAGACAAGACACAGCTTTTCCGGTGGCATCATGACATTTCCTGTACATACCCAGATCAGTCCAGACCAGTGGGTTATGCCCTCCCACCAGCAGATGGAGGCAGAGAAACAAACTTTGAGGCACTGCTATATACCAAGTGTGCCACCTGCAGCTCCTCTGTCTTTCTCTGTCTCCAGCAGATGGTGGTGGATACCTGCTGCTCTGAGCTGAGTTTGGATTATTTGCTCCTCGGGATGCCAGGTTCAGTTTTCTGGGCCATCCCTCGAGTAGATACCCCCAGCAGTGTTAGCCTGTGTGTTCCTGGACTCCTGATAGCCAGGGGATTGGCTCCCTCTTCGTGACCACAGGTTCAAGGAAGTATCCCCGTTAGGGAAAGTTACTTTTTTTCTCACAGGACAAGCAGGATGGTAGTCCTCACGTATGGATGACATCACAGGATGGAGCCCAATCACAAAACACTTCTGTCAAAGTTTCCAGAACTTTGACTGGCCCCTACTGGGCATGCCCAGCATGGCACTAACCCTGCAGCCAGCAGGGGTCCCCCTTCAGTCAGCAGGGGTCCCCCTTCAGTCGTCTTCTTCCCACGCAGCAGTAGCCACGCGGTTAAGGAGCTCTGCAGAGATTCCTGACAGGAATTTTCCTCATGGAATCACTAAAAATTAATTTACCCCACAGGGGTCCCTCCAACTTTTTCAAGCCGCGGTACTCCGGTAAGTGTTTTGTCCATTTTCCGTCGATTACAGTCAAGTTTGGCCCTCGCGGCCTACTGGCCGTCGACCATACCGCGGCTCAATTTTTTCATGACCATGGCACTACTTGTGTCGTGGGAAGGGAAGGGTCCTCCGCTAAGGGTTCTAAGCCTCGGAAGGCCGCATGCAGCTCGGGCGCCGGAACTGGGTCCAAAGATAGGGCTTCGGTGTCTGCTGCTCCCCCTGTGGGAAAAGATTCCCAGGATGACCCTCCTCCGCTGTCTCCTGCGGTCCGGGAGCCGAGACAGGAGGACTTGAGGGACGCGGACCCAGATTCCAGCAGTGATGAGGCTGGGCGGTTTTTTGCCTGAATTTGTGCTCCTAATGCATAAGGCTTTCCTGGCAAAGAAGTTGGCGACGCACAGATCCCTGGAGGGGAGGGGAGGGGCCACAAAGTGGCCTTATCTATGAGTGGACAATCGTGCTTCCCATGCTGCCTTGGCGCGGGAAGATTTGGAGGGTTCGGACGACCCGTTGGGGGAAGAAGGTCCCCCCTCCCCGGGTGACACCGCTGACGACCAGGGGGAGGTTCCCCAGGATTTGGATGCGGGCGATGGGGACCAGTGTCAGGTGGACCCTGGCCCAGAAGGCGACGATCCCCGTGTGGTCCGATTGTTCAAGAAGGAGGAGTTGCGGCCCCTTATTCCCCAGGTGCTGGAGGAGCTGGGGATAAAAATCTCTCTGGAGGAATCAGACAGCAACGGCATGAACCAGGTCTGGATGGTCCTCCAGGGACCACCTAGCGCCTTTCCCATCCTGAAGAAGATTCAGAAGCTCATCAGTTGTGAGTGGGAGTCCCTGGACGCCGGCCTTAAGGTCGGACGGGCGATGCAAAAGTTGTATCCGCTACTGGATGAACATGTGGAACGCCTTAGGGTCCCTAAGGTGGACGCAGCGGTGTCGGCAGTCACTAAGAAGACTATCATCCTGGTAGCGGGGGCTGCAGCACTTCGAGATGTGCAAGACTGCAAGCGGGAATTGCAGCTGAAACGCTTGTTCGAAGTCTCCTCGTTGGGCCTTCGGGTGGCGGTGTGTGCGAGCATGATGCAGCGGGCGTGTTTGTTGGATTCAGAAACCACAGGAAATGACGTCCACAGGTGTCCTGTCCATGGCTCAGGCGGCCCACCTGGAGGCAGTGATCGCTTATGTGGCGGATGCCTTATATGACCTGGTGCGCACATCTGCCTGGACCATGGTTTCTTCAGTAGCGGCTCGACAGCTTCTGTGGCTCCGCAATTGGGCGGCGGATGCTTCCCTTTCGGGGGAAATTTCTTTTTGGAGAGGATTTGGACCAGCTGATGAAATCTATGGGGGAATCCAAGGGCAATAAGTTGCCAGAAGATAGGCATCCCTTTAAGAAGTCCTTCATTCCACAGACCTGGTTTCGGGACCCCCCGAAAATACAGATCGGGGAGGGGTGTTCCTTCGTCTTGTGCCAGGCAGTCCACTTCTCGTCCACAGTCCTTTTGTGGCGCCGGCTGGTCCGCAAAAGGTGGCCTCAGGCAGGGAGCTGGATCTGGTAAACCTGCCCAATGAAGTCAGATTCGCCCACCCATTGTGCGGGATGATCGGGGGCAGGTTGTCCCACTTTTACGAGGAGTGGGCCAAGATCTCTGCGGACCGCTGGGTGCTGAACATGGTTAAGGACAGTTACGCCTTAGAATTTTCTCAGCCTTTCAGGAAGATCTTCCTGGAATCGCACTGCATTTCCTGCAACAAGCGGGCCATGGTGGAAGGCACCCTACAAAGATTGTTGGACCTGCAGGCTATCGTCCCTGTACTGCATGAAGAGCAGGGAAGGGAGCTGTATTCCTTTTATTTCGTGGCTCCCAAAAAAGAGGACTTTCCGCCCCATTCTGGATCTGCAGTAGGTGAATCGCAGCCTGAAGGTCCCTTGCTTTCAGATGGAGACTCTCCGCACTGTTATAGCGGTGGTCCAGAAGGGGCAGTTCCTCGCCTCTCTGGACATCACCGAGGCATACCTGCACATCCCGATTCGCAGCAATCACCGGCAGTTCTTGCGTTTCAAGATTCTGGGCCATCGTTTCCAGTTTTGAGCGCTGCCATTTGGCCTGGCGACGGCTCCGCGCACTCTTACCAAGGTGATGGTCATGGTGGCGGCAGCCCTTCGGCAGGAGGGGGTGATGGTTCACCCGTAATCTCAACGACTAGCTGATTCGAGCCAAGTTGGAAGAGGACTGCGTGCGGGTGGTTCGCTGGGTGACTCATTATCTTCAGTCCCTCGGTTAGGTGATAGAGGCGAAGAGTCATCTGACACCTTCCCAGTCCCTGGAATATTTGGGAGCCCGCTTCGACACCTTACTGGGCAGGGTGTTCCTGACAACGGACAGGATGTGCAAATTGCACCAACAAGTGCGTCTCCTACTGCATCTCCTGATTCCCAGAGTGTGAGACTACAAGTCCTTGGGTCCATGGCATCGACATTGGAGTTGGTTCTTGGGCCTTCGCTCACCTGAGACCATTGCAGAGGGAACTCCTGTCCCGGTGGAATCCAGTGACTGAGCAGTACCAGTTACCATTGCCATTGTCACAGCAGGCCTGGTCCAGCTTGGAGTGGTGGTCATGTCGACGGATGCAAGTCTCCAGGGCTGGGGAGCGGTGTACCTAGGTCATGCGGTCCAGGGTCTCTGATCCCTGCCCGAACTGTCATGGTCCATCAATCGCCTAGAGACGAGAGCAATCCGCAAGGCATTGGTAGCTTTCCAGTCCCTGGTTCAGGGGAGGATGGTTCACGTCTTCTCTGACAATGCTACCACGGTGGCTTATCTCAATCACCAGGGAGGAACCAGGAGTCCGGCCATGGCACAGGAGGCTCATCTCCTGTTTGCTTGGGCAGAGCTTCATCTGGAAGGAATCGCACCCTCTCACATGGCGGGCGGGGACAACTTGTAGGCTGACTTCCTCAGCCGGCAGTAGCTGGACCCTGGAGAATGGGAGCTGTCCCAGGAGGCTTGGAATCACATTTGTGCCAGATGGGGAGCCCCACAATTGGACCTCATGGCAGCCCGTGTCAACGCAAAGACTGATCGATTCTTCAGCCAGAATGGTGGTGGGAATAGACGCCCTCATTTGCAAGTGGCCAACCGGAATCCTCCTGTATGACTTCCCGCCCTGGCCGCCGATTGGTCGGGTCTTGCAGCGCATAGGTCATCCCAGTCCGGTGATCCTGGTGGCACCGGAGTGGCCATTGCGGCCGTGGTTTGCGGATCTGGACTGCCTGGCTCATCTCCCAGACCTCTTACATCAAGGTCCCAACTTTTGATGGGAGGATCGCTTCACTCTCACGGCCTGGCTTTTGAGAGGCGGAGGTTGTGAATGAGGGAGTATTCGGAACAGGTGATTTCCACCCTGCTGCAGGCCAGACGGCCCTCGACTTCTATGGCTTACGCCCGGGTGTGGAAGGTGTTTGAAGCCTGGTGTGATCAACAAGGTTTAGTGCTAGTGTCTATGCCCATTCCTCAGGTTTTGGCTTTTCTGCAGCAGGGATTGTCCAAAGGCTTGGCTTATAATTCCCTGCAGGTTCAGGTTTCGGCCCTAGGATGTCTCCAAGATCAGGAAGCTGGTGGTTCGGATACTCCAGAGGCCGGCTTGAAAGTCAGCAGAGCAATGGCAAAGTTAAATTTGATGACAGAGGACACTTTGGAATGCTTAAGGCTGCCTAAGGTGGATGCGGCAATGTCTGTGGTCACAAAGAAGACCACTATCCCGGTACTGGACTCAGCTGCATTGAAGGATATGCAGGACCGCAAGCTGGAGTACCAGTTGAAGAGGATCTTTGAGGCATCATCTTTGAGCCTCCAGGTAGTGATTTGTGGTAGTCTGAGGCAGCTGGGTGCAGAAGACACAGGAGAGAAGGATGCTTCATCAGAGCATTCTAAGCAGACAGCTCGGCTGGAAGCTGGGATGGCCTATATGGTGGATGCACTTTGACTTGGTTCGCATGTTGGTGAGGATTATGGTTTCCACTGTGGCAGCTAGAAGGCTGCTGTGGTTGTGTAACTGGTTGGTTGGCGGATATGTGGTCTAAGTCCCAGCTGTGAAATCTTCCTTTTAAGGGGAAGTTACTATTTGGTGAGAACCTAGAGCAATTGATGAAGATCCTGGGGGGAATCCAATGGGTTCAAGTTGCCAGAGGATAAGGCTGTAAGGAAGAACTTTCCGCCGTAGGCTCATTTTCGAGATATGAGGCATTTTTGGCCAGGCAAGATGTCCTCGAATGCAGGGCCAGAAGCAGGCTAGCAGTCCTTTCAGGGTTCCCACAGGACTTCCAGGGAAGAGGCCGGTGACAGGTAAGACTTTGCAATGAAATCAGGCTAGTTCACTCTTCAGTCGAAGCTGTAGGAGGAAGATTTTTCCCTATTTTACGAGGAGTGGACCAGGATCACTTTGGACCAGTGGGTTCTAGAGGTGATAAGAGAAGGTTATGCCTTAGAATTTCGTGTCTGGTATGGGACGTCCTCTTGACATCCCTTTGCATAGCTCGAGCCAAGCGAGAGGCAGAATAGAACACATTGCTGCACTTACAAAGCCTGGAAGTTATTGTACTGGTTCCGCCTTTGGAAAGGGGAAATGGAAGGTACTAGTTTTATCTTGTGATTCCGAATGGAGATACTCATTGGTAATCACTGCAGTATGGAAATTTTCTAGCAGCCCTAGATCTATCAGAGGCCTATTTGCATATTCCCATTTGGCTGGCGTACCCGAAGTTTTGAGGTTCATGGTGCTTCAGTTTCAGGGTCTTCCCTTCGGGTTGGCCATGGCTGCACGTACGTTCACAAAAGTGGTGGTGGAGGCGGTGGCGGCAGCAGTGCTAAGGAGGGAAGGGATTCTGCTTCCTCCTTATCTGGATGACGGACTAGTGCAAGCAAAATCCAAAGGGGCATGTTGCCAGGCCGTGCATCAAGTGATGGAGTTGTTGGTCGCTCGAGTAGAGAGAGAAACTTGGACGAAAGTCTTCTGGTGCTGACCCAGTTGTTGGACTGTTTGGGACCATGTTTCGATACCCGGGCGGGCAGAGTCTTCCTTATCCTAGAGAGAGTCTCAAAGATTCAGGTCGAATTTCCAAAATATATGGCTCACACTGGAAACTGTGAGGGGAAGTATCTTTGTATATATTCTTCATGCAAAAATCTAATTTTGTGTGCTCTCATTGCTTATTCTCAGACTTATAAGTAAAACTTCTGTACTTACAAATAAGTGGGTTGTATATTCTTTGACATAATTACCATTCAGCCTACCCACTACATGAATCCATTTTAGAAGTTCAATAGATTTTGTTTTTATTTGACGGGCCATGCAAAGGCAAGTCAACCTCGGAAGCTTCTCTAGCTAGTTGGATTAAAAAATTGATTGTCAGCTTGCTAATTGGAAAGTTCTCAAGCTCCAGAGGGTATTCGTACCCTTTCAACGAGAGCTCAAGTGTCTTCCTGGGCAGAATCTTCAGCTCTGGATCTAGCAGGTGTTTTAAAGCAGTCACTTAGTCGTCTTTGCGTGCTTTTACGAAACGCAGGTTGGCTGTCCGTGCCAAGAAGGATGCGGAGTTTGGAGCTGGGGTCCTCAAAACAGCCCTGATTTCCTCCCTCCTTCATTAAATTGGCTTGGGTGCTTTCCACATGTCTGGACTGGTGTAGCAGAATAAGGAAGGAGAAATGTATTCTTACCTGTTAGTTTCCTTTCCTTCAATCCTGCTACACCAGTTTGGGCCATCTCTGTAAGTTATGGTATCTTCTAATTACTACCAAAAACTTGTTCCCTTCAGAGAGGTTGTTTAGGTCTCTTGTTTCTAAATATTTACCTCCTAAGTTATCATCTCTCTTTCTTAGGAGGGTTGTAAGGTAATTACTCTGAAGGGATCCTTTGGCACACCTGTGCTACTATTTGTTTAAAAAAAACAAAACTGTTTATTCCTAATTATTTACTTTGTCGTGTGAATACTGATTGACTGACTAAGCTGTACCACTGCAAGCACCCATAATGATGTCACAGGCATCTGCTGGTAGGAGGAAATAACCCACGTCTGGACTGGTGTAGCAGGAATTCAGGGAAAGGAAATTAATAGGTCAGAATAAATTTCTCCTTTCTCAGATGAAAGTATTCCCTAGCCTGATTTCCATACAGAGCTGTATGGAGTTCCTTTAAGAGAGCAAGTAAATCTTGCTACAGGGATGTCCTCAGTTGCACAGCTACCTGCTTCATGGTTCTCTTAGCAAACGTGTGCATGCTGACTCTTATATGATCGAACACTTCCCCCACCCATAGACTCCCTTGCAGGCAGCTGAGCGTTTTATGACCTCACTTCCTGTTTCTAGATTTCCTAAGTTAGGTTGTGCTCTTGTGACTCTGACCCAGACTAGTAACGGAACGATTTGCTATTACCACTGAGCAATGGGTTCTAAAGGACTTTTGGGGGGGGGGGCTTTTAGCTGAAGAGGCAAAGCTCACTCTACTGTTGTTCATGTTACCTGGGCCGATTACATCAGGCTGTAGAATGCCCAAGATGAAAGCTTGGGGTTTAGGAGAGGGAAGCTAAAGGTGGGGGGGTGTGTGTGGGGTTTTTTTTTTGTTTGTTTGTTTTTAATTTCCTGTCCTGTGACTATAGGCACATTGGTTTGAAAGTGGCAGACTATGGACCTGATGCTGCTTGTTGAGTTAATGCGTTATAGGTTTAGGCCAGCGTTTGGCCTGGTGGCCTTTATCTGCCGTCTATTTCTATTTTGCTGTATATCTGTTACATTTCATTCATGTGATCATTTCCTGCATATGTTTAGCTGTGGGCGGGTGTGAATGCATCTGTGCACGTTTCTAGGACTAAGCTCTCGTACGTTCACTCACTGCTGTTTGTTTGTCTCTTCTATCTCTTTGTAGGCGTGGGACATGGGCAAAGGCTTTAAGATCCCCCAGGTGTATCAGTCGGCCTATATCGTCCTGGCTCTGACCATGCTGTCTACTGTCGCCATTGCTACGATGTAACAGGGGAAAGGGACCGGCCCAAGCTCCTCCCTCACACCAAAGGAACTGCACTCATCTGAACCACTTTCAGCAATTTAAATCCATTCCCGGTCAGCAGTGGTAGGGGAACATCACAAACCAGCAAACACTTTTTTTACTCTTGGGAATGAGTTTATGGTTTTTTGTAAGAAGGGGGTGTCTAACCCCAAGCGAGCTCCTCTTCAGTAAACAAACTAGACCAGAGCAGAGATTCATTCAGTGTGGCCCTCGACTGTTTAGGAAATATAGAATTGTAATTTTGTCCTTTAGAAGGAGTTGTAATCACTGCATATGCATACCCCACCCCCCCTCTCTCCCTGGAAGGCTGCAGTGAAAACTGCTGGATTGCTCTTCTGTCGACAGGTGGAGCTGTAGATCCCTGGGCCTCAGCCCCTGGGAAAGCTGCAGCGACTGCAACGGGAATGGGGGGTCTTGTCTTTTGGATGGAGTTGTATTCCCTAAAAGGCTCTGGTGCAGATCCTAGGACAGTGGTACAATTGAGAGGGGGTGGCTGTCTCAGCTTGGGCCCCTTGGATATCGCTGCGGTCCCTGGATATTTACTCTGACTCGTGAGCACCTGCCTGACGAGGCCATTTCCTGCCTGACTCAGTGAAGCTGTAAAGCAGATTCTCCTTGCATGGCAGCAAGGCACCGGAGATCCGGTGGCCACCCAAACCTATTTGGATGGGAGTAAGAAGCCCTGAGGCCACCTGTGGCTGGAGATTTCCGCCATCCCTGCTATAAGACAGATAGCGGTGAAACTGCAAGTAATGTTCTTTAGTGCCCCATGGTGGCAAATCTTCACGCACCCTTTAGGGGACTGTCCCCCCCCAAACTATTACGTTCTAGGTGAATGAGCAAAAAAGGTTAGATAGGCAGGGAAGGAGGAAATGAATGAGCAAAGGTGGAACTGTTTGAAATGTTTTGGGGGTTTTTTGTGGGGCAAGGATGCTGGGCTGAGTTTTCTGCTGCCCTTTTACCTCTGTGCCCAGACTCTTCTTTCAGAATATCTGTTTGTGTGCGTCTGTAATATTATAGCCTGCTGCTCCATGTGTTTGAGGTCTCTCCTCGCTGCCACGGATGAACTTAGAAAGATCTGCTAGGGGGGAGGTTGGGTGTAATCGGCTTGCACGTTGCCTCGTAATCCTGGTCAGAAACGGCAAGCCCTGCAATACGGCAGAGACAAATGAGTCAGGCTGAGCCCTTTTTTTTCTTATGGACCTCAGCACGGCTGTGATTTGCCACAGCTCTTGAAGAAGTCTGTCGGAAAGCCATCACAATTAGAGAGGTCTTGGAGGAATTCCCTAGCAAAATATAGCTTGATGCGGCAGATAAAGCACTTCACAAACCAGTATAGAAAGCTTTTTGGTACCCTCTGTTAATCCCCTCCATCCTTCTAAAACAGCCCAGTAGAGCCGGAGTTCTGAGCCTAGGCCTTGGAACACACTTCACCCGTCAGGTTTTCAGGATGTGCACAATGAATATGCATGAAATAGGTTGCATACGGTGGAGGCAGTGCATGCAGATTTATTATGGGCAGCCTGAAAACTGGACTGGCTAGATGTGTCCTGAGCAATATCTATTCAACCCCCTTCATTCGTAAGCAGGCATGGATCTTCACCACTCTTAAAGGTGGCGGTGTGACCCACGGATGTTGACTCCACCTGCATGCTTTGGAATTTCGGCCTTGATCTATCTTGTGAATGTCACTGCACATTTCTCCGACACCTGCCTTTGCTGGGTAGGGTGATTTTTGCAGATGGGGGGGATGGATCCTTGAGCTGCTGTTCACAGCAGTGCTAGCTAGCACTAGCGCTGTTGTTTTTCCCAGCGAGTGGGTCCTGCTGCGGGGGAAGGCCTAAGACAATGCTGGCCCTGTCCGCCTGCTGGCGGGGGAATGGAATAGGACAATGGATTCAGCCCAGTCCACTGCAGTGCATGTGTGTAGGCACAGTGAGTCTCTGTGCTGCTGAAAGTCTCTTTGTGAACATGACACTTTTGGGGGTTGACTGTGTGTGTCCTGTGATCTAGTTTGCTGTAATTTTGTCTTTCTCTTACTGTTTCTTCCTACCAAGCTTTTGTCTGTCTTTCAGTTTAAGCTGGAGCTAAGGGCAGCCAGTGCCACCCTGGAGCCCTTCTAGCTGTAAGAGGGGTGGGGACTGGCGTATGTGGTGCTAATGTTTTTTTTTCTCCTCTTCACCCCTCCTGCCCTTCCCAGGAATCACAGGGTGGGGTAAATGGTTCCCCCCCCCCCCCCCCCCCTTATCCGCAGGGTCTTCCCTTAGGAATGCGTGCACATGGCATGATAATGAGTCAGCAGGACCCCCGAGAGGGTGCCGCCAGCCTTCCTGTGCTAGAGCTGCCCTCGCTCACTTCGCTCACTTGTCCATTGGGCTGGTTTTTAATACTCGGAATTAAGGGCCAGTCCTTTTGTCCACCACCCGCTGTCTTTCACTGTCATCTTCCTGGTCTCATCCGCAAGAAAACTGTAGAACGCTTTGGTGCAGGGCTTGTGGGTAAAGGAAGAGAGAAGGCAGGCCTAGCCTGGGCCTCACCTTTTTTTCCCTTTGACAGTATCGAAGCCGTTCTACAGGGATTTTTAACTAGGAAGCCAAGCGGAAAGGAGCTTGGACGCAACAGTGTGAAGTAAGCATGCAGAGGTGTCGTGTTTGCACAGGGCCTTCCAGCAGCACCGCACCGGTGGTTTAAGGGCCCAGCGCTGAGCTGTCCTTTGTGTCAGCCCCTGATGTGAAATATTAAGCCTGTGTATTCTGTGCAAGGTGTCCTCTATAAACCAGGAGCCCAGACTTTCACTTCACAGTGCACTTACACAGATGTCTGCCTCTGTTTTAACTATGCACCAGGTGTTGTGCCTGCCTTGGTTCCAGAAAAGCTCTTAGTGCTTTGCCACAGCTCTAACAGGGGGAGAGCATTGTCTCCATTCGTTCCCTCATCTTACATGGGACACAAAACAGTACATGGAGGTAGCCAGATGCGTGAGTGGACAACCGCTACCAACTAGCATAGCTGGGGGGGGCCAGCACTACTCTCACCCTCCAGCACTTTCCCAGCCTAACTGCAACGCGAGGGGGAGTTTTAACCCCAGTCCTGACTGCAGGCCACTCGAAAGCAGCAGGACGGGCATTAAAAATCTTAAGTGACTTCAGACTCCGGAGCACTGTTCCCTCTAAGATGTGTCTGTGCACACAGATCGGGAAGCTGGGCACACGGCAAATCTCGGCGTGCACAAGAAATCCCAATGTTACTTGCATTGGCCTTGCTCATAGCGCACAAATTTTAAACTCGGCTTATAAAAATGTGCACGCAGCCTGTCCAAACTTAGAGGGAACATTGCGGTGGAGAATAAGCCTTGAGCACAGCCCAGCCTCTCTGCGCCAGTATTGTCCAGCCCTATCCTGCAGGTACATCCTGAATCCGGGAGTTGTGCATGCGTTGGAGTGCCAGCGTATGTAAATCTCTCTCATGCATGTTCTGCAGTTCAAACTTTTTCAGGAATGTTGAAGGAAAGATTTTAACTGTTCAAACTGTTTTTTTTTGTGTAATTAAATAAAACTATGGTTTAAATAGCGGTGGTAGTCTTTGTTGGTACGAGCCTGTTTCTAGGTAGGGGGTAGGCTTAATCTCGCGTGCATGTGGCTGCCTCAGGAGAACAACGTGCACCTATAGTTGTGGTTCACGATGGACAGAGTCCATGTGGCTTTGCTTATGTAGCAAAGATCCATTTAAGAAAGTTTGTATTAATGCCACCTTTCTGTTGGTAAAAGGGAATTTTAAGGAAAACTTAACCTGGCCCGACTCAGACACTCTCTCTCTCTCTCTTAGTGGTTCTCAGCCTGGGCCTTCCCTCTCCCATCCGACACCCAGGTTCGTGGAATTTTCAGAACCTCCATAATGAATGTGCATAAGCTGTACGCACACCTACTTCATCAATCTAGCTCTTAGAGCCAGTGTATGCAGATACGTCTCTTGAGTAGTCAGGGTGGTGGTCCTGAGTGGAAGGGAGAGACCCTCAGTTGCAGCTTGAAGTAGATACTCTGATCCTCAGACTCTCCCAAGTGACAGTGCTTAGCACCGTCAGTAAGGACCTGGCTGGCCCTTAGCTCCCTTGTTCAGCCTGCCAGTTCCTACCTGGCTTTAAACATACAGGCAGAAGGATGCAGCCCATAAAACTGCAGCTCCTGCGCTATCCATTGTTCATGTTGTTTGTTTTTTTTTTTGCAATGTTAAGCGTTTGGCGTGAGCTCTAGCCTATAGGCTTTCCCTGCAGATGAATTGACAGAGAGCCAAAAGTCCCTTCCAGCTGTGAGGAAGGAGCGTGGCAGGAGTCCAGCCTGAAGCAAAGGCCATCCCTCGACTTTCCGCTGGCTCCTATGAGCATAGCCGCAGTACCTGGATGTAATCCACCCTGCAGTATTACCAACGTGGCCAGAAGATGGTAATGTCACTGCACACGGGGTTAGAGGCCTCGCCGGCACATTCAGCAACGGGAAAACTGTGACTGTAGCTGGGCACGGCTGCTAGTGGAAGTGGTGGGAGCCGGAACGGTGACAAAAGCCAGAGATCAGGGCTGGGTTGTGGTACTGCTGCAGGAAGGGAAAAGGGGCAAAGAGGATGCATCCCCTGACTTTTGGTTCCTTACCTCTCTCGGTGATTTCATGCGGAAAAGCTCTGTGATTTTTAGTTTTGCCCCCAATCCATGCATCCTTCCCCCCCCCCCCCCCCTGGTGGGTCATGCTGTACATAGGCCTTGCTTCTATACCACAGGCACAATTTAATAGTAATGTAAGCAAGCCCTGTTAGGCCTTATTCCCTTTTATCCCAGCAATGAGCTAGAGGTGCTCCAGCTCCCTGCCCCATCCAGTTAGGACGGGTTTTCTGTTTGGCTGTTTGAGCTTGCATAATCAGCATGAAATCTGTGATACATCTTTAAATGGTTACTTTTGGCACAAGGTCTGATTGCTGCTGTGCAAAAAAAATGAAAAATCGTCAATTTTTGTGAATAATGCTTATTACAAACTACAAGTGTTCAAGACAATCAAAACAGGATACTGATTGCAAAGTAGCAAGCTTGGCTGGTTAACTTTTTTTTCCTGTCCATCTTCATTTTAATCTGGCCTGTTTTTCTCTAACAGTTGGTGTCGCCTGAGGTCTCCTCCGGGGGTGTACTGGGTTTCTCCTCCGGGGACGAGCAGGGTTTCTCCTCCGGGGACGAGCAGGGCCGGGATGCCACTCTTACTGCTGGTGTCGTGCACTTAGGTGACTTGCTTGCCTCTAGTGGTGTCCCAGCTCCAGAGGCCACCTTGGAGCCAGCTGGACTTGGGGTAGCCTCTAGTGGTGTCCCAGCTGCAGAGGCCACCTTGGAGCCAGCTGGACTTGGGGTGGGGGCCTTCGGTTCCCTTTCTTCGGCGGCCTGGCCCTCCTCGTGGGGCTGCGGTTCTGGAGGAAGGCTCGACTTTTCCGATCCTGGGCTGGTGCTGCTGCTCTTGGGTTTGGGTGATTGTGCAGACTGTTTTGTTTTACGCAGCCCTTCTGTCGGCTGTTTAGATAGAAAAAAAAAAACAGCAGAGTGACTTCCTTGCAGAATAACTCAAGTGATTGCAGGGGAAAGATGGGGACCTGTGTGGGGTGGATCTCTGTGCAGAACATGGACTGTGGCTAATCCTACAGTGGTCTGATGCAGAGTAGTGGCCTAAGTCAAGCAGGCGTACCTTGCCAGTGATCTGAGGCCGGAGCCCGTTAGCGGCATTGGTCAGCGAAGTTGGTTTCAGCATCCATTCCGTCAGGTGGGCGGCTGCCTCTGCTGATCGAGAGGTCAAGCTGGCTTTGAAAGGGGGGATTTTTAGAGGCATATCCCAGGTCCCCACGAATGCTCCCCAGGGGTTCTTCTGTAGGAGAAACCGGGAGGCATTGTCAGGTTGGCAGGCGGCCAACTCCCAAACTTCTCTTTGCAAGACTAGCGGAGGGGCTGGTGAGCTCCTGACTGAAAAGGAGCCCACCACCTTGGATGTCTTGAATAACTCACCTCTGACCTCGGAATTCCTGGGAGCAGGTGTCCTCTGTTGTTCGTTATGAAGGCTGTGTGGCCATCATGGCAAGAGGGGTGCTGGGACAGGAGAAGAAAAAGATAAATAATTAAAGCATAGCGGTGGAGGTGCAGATTTTCTGGAGCAGAAGGCATACATATAAACCAAGCTTGGGGGCCATAAAACATATGGCTTTGCTTGTCTGTCTGTGTACACATGTTCGCCTGCCCCTTCAAGCTCCAGCAACCCTATTTTCAGGATAAGTAGATCTATATAAAACTTAAAACCAAGAAGAATGTTTTTCTCAGAAAAATTATACTTAGCAGTAAACTGGGAAAAATCACTTTTTTTTTTTTTTAGATGTAGTACCAGTAGTGGCCACCTGCTGGCAGTATCCTATTAAAAGAAGGGGAGGAAATTGCATCCCCAGTCTCCCTTGCAAACCCTTGACATACCTCTGGACCCCTCCCTCCTGTGGGAACTTGCACATTATCCAGGGCTTCTGCCTGCCGAGATGCAGCAGGAGTAGCAACCAGACTCCTGCCTGACGTTGCTACTGCTTGGGCTGGTGTGTCTCCCATTGGGACCTCTGTCTTCCCTCTCACTGTCGCCGCCACCACTACCATGTCAACATTCACAGCTCCAACCCTACGGATGCAACTCCCTTGTGTTTCTCTTGGTCTTTCCATGTGCTGGATTTGCCTACCGTGTGAAACACACAAACCAACAGGAAACAGCCTTTTATAGATAGAGAAGGGTTATACTGACATCTTATGGCCAAAGTGTGCACTGCAGCTTGTAAAGGCAAATTGATTTCTTGGTAACTCATGTTATCCATATTGGGAGAAGAAAAGTATCTCAGGAGAACTGCACTGCAGTTCTTTCCTTACTTCTTACTGTAATGCTGGTAAATATGCTTATTAAGATGTCAACATTTCAACATTTCCTTTTTTTGGATAGGCAAGAAGTTTGCTAAAATGTGTAAACCTTTAGGGGGATTATAACTTCAGGTGGTCATAGTGCCAGTTGATGCTGTGTTGATATAGCAGCCCCCAAACCAGGGCATGGTATTACAAGGGCCTTCCCCAATGTGAGAGAAGGTAGATTTGAAACCTGGTCTCTTGCTTCTTAGCCCATTAGCCTAACCACTAAACTACCCCTCTTCCCTACGTCCTTAAGTCATAGCTTACCTGGCTTATGGAACAAACTCTGGCCTGCACGGGCTTTGTACATTCATTCATTCATTTATTTATTTAAGTTTTTTATATACCAACATTCAAGACAAAAGTCCCATCATGCTGGTTCACATGAAACAGGAGTGCAAAATAAACTTAAACTTGAACAATAGTGCGGAAAAGCAGTTACATGTAACAAGGAAAATAGAACTTGGAGTGAGAAGGAAAAAGGAAAGGAAAACCAGCTAATTACATATAATTACATTGTAAGAGGTAGCTAATAGTGATATTGATGGTGATGTGTGTTGATTGTTAGGAGTTAAATAATATTGGAGTTAGGAAAAGCCTGCATGAACAGCCAGGTCTTGAGTCTTTTCTTGAAGGTTGAGAGGCTGGGTTCCATTCTAAGATATAGAGATGTCACGGATTTGTCGGCCGTGCAGCCTCTCCGTGCCCTGGTCCTGTCTGCTATGATGACTCTTCACCTGCAGAGGCCGTCATCGAGCTTCACCACCAACTTTAATAAGCTCCTCCCTGCTCTCACCATGCCCAAGTCTCAGCCCTATGGATCCCAGCTGTGCCAGTACACCGTTCCCTTTTCATGGAGTCACCCTTGACTTTCTGAGCTGGCCATTTTTGTACCTTGCCTTGTGGTCTCCGGGCCTGCTCTACTCTTGTAGCCTATGTTGCAGCTTTCTGGCCTCTCTGTAGCTGGGGGCCTTTGGGCTTTGATGTTCTGTGTTGTCTTGTCTGGTCCTGTCCTGGCTTTGTTTGGTCTTGCTCTGCCCAGCCTCGTATCCTATCCCTACCTTGCTTCTGCCTTGTCCCAGTTCCTGCCCTGTATCCTTGCCCAGGCTGTGTCTGTACTCAGCCTCCAGTCCTTGTCTTGTGTTCAGCTCCAGAATCCAGGTAAACCCTGCTCTAGCCTATCTCCATCCACAGTGCCAGCCTTGCCTGCCCAGGCTCACCATGATCTACTGCTGCCCTTCCCCAGCACCCAAGAGCTCAAGCTGTGGGAGAGGGTATTGGCTAGGCAGAAGAACGGCCTTTGTCTAGCTCAGTGTCTTGCCTTGCAGTCCTACACCGCTCCTGGGATGGCTTACCCGGATCCCAGCAACCGTGACCACCAGAACCAGAGCAGACGCAGTACTCCCCATGAGGTCTCGGCCACGATTTGTACAGAAGTATTAATATTTCCTTTTTTTTTTCCTGCTAATTATAGCTATCATGAAAAAAATGAATTGTCCCCAATAGGGTTCCTACCCATGATGCTAAGATGAGGCATTTCATACCCTACTGATGGAGCCAAGACTCTTATTAATCTATTATCACCAAGGGGAAGAAAAAAAGAAAAGGGGCCAACTCTGCTTCCTATATGGAGAAGCTAGTATCGATTATACGCTGTTACTGGTGGGGGGAAAAAAGGATGCAAAACGGTTGCTTTTTCCCAGTGTTGCTTGCTTCAGTGACACGGTTGGGTAAGAGCTGGGGATAGGCTCGATATGAATGACATTGTGGACATGTTCTTTACATAGGAGAGAGCAAGCTCTGGCCCTTCTACAGCTGCACTAAAGAGCTACTCTACAAAGAGTCCCCGCACCCTGGAAATAGAACGAACCGCTTATTCCACCCTGGGTCAATGTTAGAGAGATGGGTGTTGCCTCAGCTGGTGTACCATTCAGATAAGCAGCATGGCCGGCACCACCTCATTCAGAGCTAAAATGAAGGCCACAAACTGAGGACTATGCTAGTCTTGAAATCATTTTCCTTTTGGCCTGCAATGGTGAAGCATGGTGAAGTTCCCTATAAATGATTTATACAAGCTTTGTTAGCCATTTAAAAATAAGAAACGAGACACTGTTACAAGGAACTTTGTCAAGGGTGGAAGATGTCATGGCCGTGACACTTTCTTGGCTTCAGACCTACCTCCTTGTACTGTTTTGGTATGTTCCAGCTTTGCAAGTGACTTGCCTCGAAGGCACTCTGGTACTGTGAAAGAGGAAGATACACACAGGAATAATGAACCTGCATCGATAATAAGCCACTTAGCCATTTGACCCATACACTGTCACAGACACATATGTTGCACAGTGAGCAACAAATGATGCACCTAACTCAAAATCCCAGGCAAGATGCCATGCACATAAGGGTCACAGTAAGGTGAATACTGCGATCCTGAGTTCTGACAAGAGAGTCAGGGTTAATAATAAAAAATAGATACATTTATAAACCTTACATATGTCTGTATAATTTATTTTCCTTTTATTGGGTGAGAAAAAGGAATCTCAAGTATCAGTATAGGGAGGAGATCTCAGGGAGAGAAGGAAGGCAAGGAGGAGGTTGAGAAGACCAAGGATGGAAAGAGGAAGAGAGAAGGCCCAGGATTAAGGTAATAAATCACTCAGCCAGCCTGCTGTCCCCTATCTTTTTGCTGCCTTAGGCACAGGCCTAGTGTGCCTATTGACAAATCCAGGCCTGCCCCGACACAGAGATGGCTAAGGAGAGGTGAACTTAAACGTTAAGAGAGTGATAATTGCAGCAGAGAACAACAGTGGACAAGATGGGTCACTGCTTGCATGGGGAAAAAATGGAAAAATAGAGAAATGCAGTAAAACAGAACTGGAAACAGATTTCTCATCACTGGATGTGATGTGCTGATGTCAGAAGGGCTGTATACAGTAAGGTGGCACAGTTCCTACACTGGAAACCGGAAACACTATAACATCAATGTACCAGAAAAGCACTGGGATCACGACCCGGTGAGAGTTGTAGAGAATGTAGAAGTTGTGATCCTCTGGGACATCCCCATCCAGACAAATAAAAAGCTTGATAGAGTAATAAAGGAGAAAAGCATTGCTGATAGAAGTGTCAGTACCAAGTGATTATTCTGTTCAATGTAGAGACAGAGAAGATCCTTAAGTAGCAAAAAATGCAATCAGAGACCAAGAAACTACAGCAGAAAGATACAGAAATAGACCTGATTGTATAGATTGCCACTTCGATATGTCATCTGCACATATTACACCTTACATAAGAATTGCATGCCAACCTTATGAGCTCCAGAAGGAAGTAAGTATTAAAAAGGGCAATAACGGTACATTGAGATCAATTCCAACATACGCTGTCTTTGAGTAAGATTCATTCCTGTCGAGGTGTGTTCAGAAGAAACGCAGAGGAAAACTCTGTACCCTTGAAAGCCCATCCCATCTCTCTCCCGCCCAGAGTGTAATGATGTGATCTTACATGGTGGCTGATTTTTTTTTTTTTTATGGTGGGATGTGCTGCAGTGATGAGATGTTAGTTGCACGGTGAGACAGCAAATGATGTGTGGGATTGCAGTTACCTGGTTAGCACTGAAGTGGAAAGCCATGCTGCTGCTGCTGCTGCTGCTGCTGCTGCTTCCAGCCGGCGCGCGCCTTCCCTTCTGTGTACATTCCACGTCTCCCGGCAACCGCGAGCCAGGGAGCAAGGAAGAGAACAGCCGCCCGCCAATAGCATGCCAGACGGGGGTAACAGCCAATAGTAACAGAGCTAGAGGTATCAAGCACATAGTCAGGTCGCAGATGGGTAGACAGTTAGTGAGGCCTTCACTAACTTTTACATGCCTATGTTTTAAACTAATAAACTGTAAATAGCGGGTTTCGCTGTCTAGCCTAAATACTGCAACGTCGAATACGAACCAAAATAGTACTTTACTAATAACAGAGGGAAGGAGCATAGCTCAGAATTAACCAATCAACTATTCCAATCCTGACCTTCCTACTATCGGGGACGGACTTGTGACTAGTATCCAATCCAATAGCAGTTGCAGTTTGATTGACATTGATTCCAACCAATCCTCAATTTCCTTTCCTTTCTGTCATTCCTCGGGGTTGGTATGCCATTCTGCGGCTGTGCGGAAGGGACAGACTTAGTCCCTACATCGACCAATCAGATGCGAGCTTTGTACATCGTTCAGTGCCGGGGAGGATTTTATCCTATCAGCGTGAGGGGCGTTCTTTCTTTCTTCTGACGTGATAAGATGGCGGCGGTGGTGGTTCTCCCGGCCCCGTCTCCATCCCCTGATCCGATCCCGGCCTTGGCACCGCTCCCGGCTCCGGTTACGGTGTCGGTGCAGGCTCCTGCTCCTTCGCCTCCGGTGACTGCGGCGGTGCTGCACGGGTCGGTGGTGAAGGTGCACCCGGTGGTGCTCTCGTCTATCGTGGACAGCTACGAGCGGCGCAACGAGGGCGCGGGGCGCGTGATCGGCACCTTGCTGGGTACGTGACGGAAGTACGGCTATAGCGCGCCCCCGCCCATATCGCAGGAGCAGTGGCTGTCATCTTTCGGCCCTGTCCCAGAGGACTCGGAGTCTCCGGCGCACGCACGGTTCACTCGTGCTCGGGGGGACGTGTTGGGAAGACTTAAGCACCAGGCCAACATTTTTTCTCTTACCTTGTTTCGTACTTTTTTTCCTCATTTTTTTATTTGTAAATCATTTTCTTTTAGTTATTTTTTTGCTTTTTCTGAATTTAAGGCCACAGGTGCCAAACTTTAGGCACCCAGGTATCCTGGCTCCCTGGATTTTTTTTCAGCCCTGCTCATGCATATCCATTGTGGACTAGCTGTTTACCACCTCTCCCCCATCTTACACCCAATCGATCCTATCACCTCTGACCTGGTAGCTCGCCCAAGTCTCTCTTGGGCCGTGCAGTGTACTGCAGAAGGCAACTCGTCACAGCCACCGACCCCCAACAGAAGCACATATACGCGTATAGGGCCTGAAAACCAGCCCAGTTAGGACTGCCTTTAAGATGGAATTCCGGACTAATGTACAGCACTTCCATCCCATCACATACATATAGGCAGCGTGGGTGCATGTGATCAGGACTACTGCGTGAGGAAGAACACTGTATCTGTTCCTCCTAACCACATGGAATGGGTGGTTTTTTTTTTGTTTTTACAACTTTTTGATATTCCACCTTTTAGTGTTTCAAAGCGGGTTACATTCAGGTACTATATGTATTTCCCTGTCCCCAGAGGGCTCACAGTTCTTGAGGTGGTGAAATGTGGTGGTACAGTCTGTGTAGTACCTTACTTGGTGAGAGTCCTGTATCCGGTTATTCAGTATCTATTACTGGATCTCTCATCCTCATGATCTGTGTTATATTTGGGATGTTGGGACTTTACTGGTTGAACAAGCGCTGTGTGTCTGCCTTTCAATATCTCATCTACATGAGCACTGCTTTCTGGCTATCCCTCAGTCAGTTTCTTCTCCACACAAAGGACTGGGCATTAAGGCATTATTGGATGGCAAGTGAACCTGTCCCATACCTTTCTGCCTCTGTATTGTTGCAGTCCAGCTTATTGTATTGTATGCCCACAGGGTTGGGATTTTGCTGGCTGAGCAATGACCACCTATGTAACTGACCTTTATATTTATCCTTGTATGATACCCCATGCTAACACCACTTTACTCTTTGTACCAACAGGACAGTTTAAGAATATATGAATTGTCATGCTGGGTCAGATCAAGATCCATTGAGCTTAGCATCCTCTCTGACTATGGCTAGTCCTGGTCGCAAATATCTGTACAGTGTCTTTTTTATTTGAGTCTTCAATGCTTTTTCTATCAGTGCCGTCCATATCTGTTCCAAATATGCCCTCAGTCTTTTAAAGTACTGGCCTCCCCTTCGGCTGCTCGACCAGTTCAGGTCTTGTCTTCCTCTTTGATTCTTTTAACGCCAGCACCTAATCCAATACCCAGGTTCCCTTCCTCTAACAATCCACACAGCCACCAAAACCAGTAAAGCTGTTGTCCAAAATATCTAGCATCCCCATGGTCGCTGATGTTTGGGTTTTAACCACGCCGATAACCATCCATGTCCTGCACATTACCCCCATGCTCTCATCATCCCCCCCCCCCCCCAATAACGATTACAAATGCATCTTATACGTCTGTCTTTGAAGTATGCCTGCCTTTGTAACTCATCCTTTGTGAGTGTCAAACCTGTACACTAGTGTGATCTAGTGATTCTCACATGGAATGACGGTATATAAAACACTCAAATAAATAAAATAAAAAATGTTCATTCCCTGTACATAGCGGATCAGTCCAGACTCCTGGGTTATGCCTCCGCACCAGCAGGTGGAGACAGAGCAAGACTTGACAGGCTCTGCCATATATACTAGGGTGCCTAGCCTCCTTAGAAGCCTGATGCAGCCATTCTACCATGGTTAAGGTTGAAACTGCTGCTCCTTAAAGGTTACCCCAATGCTACTCACCTCCCGCTGCTCAATCACATCATTTCCCTTCTCCATCACTGTCTTGCATTTTTGCCTCCCTCTATTACATGCTCACTGGCACACCAGGAAGTAGATGGTGATTAAGGTGTAACGAGTGTGTGTATGCATGCAGTGCAGCGTGAGATCAGGTATCATCGTGGGAAGGGACCAAGGCCGGAGCTTGTTTTTCTGTGTCCTAGATAATGAGCATTAGATAGAACTAGAAGCACTCTTTCATGTCAAATTTTTCTTTTATTCTTTTCCAGGTACGGTTGATAAACACTCGGTGGAAGTCACCAACTGCTTCTCCGTCCCCCACAATGAGTCTGAGGATGAGGTGGGTTCCCAGTGAGGTCCTCTCTTAGGATGGGGGTGAGGTGGTAGATGCCATTTCGGGGCAAATTAAGGTTTTAGGGTCCCACACTTGCTGCAGCGCTCTGCTGCCTGATTTTCCAGTAAGGACTTTCAGGTTTGAAACATTTTGTCAGGCCTGTATTGTTGAGCTAAGCCATCCAGCTGAGATAGCAGGAGATCAAGTTCTGCAGTGCGTTTATATGTATATGTGCTGTACCTTTTCTTGGGTGGGACTGTGTGTGCGTGAGAGGGAAGCGTGCACAGTTCCTGCCCACGTTTTGCCGCTTCTGTAATCATCAGGAAGCTTGGTTTGGCCCTTTCTCCCATTACTATGCGCTCTTTTCCAGGTGGCCGTGGACATGGAGTTTGCCAAGAACATGTATGAGCTGCACAGGAAGGTTTCCTCCAACGAAGTCATCGTGGGATGGTAGGTTTCCTGCTGGATGGAAGTGTATATTACTCTGTTAAACCGAAACGTTTCAAAAAGTACGTGCTGGCCGAGCCTGGTAATCTTCAGTCTATTTCTACGGCTGCGTATGCTGCAGCTACCAGTTTAGTTCTGCTGTGGGTTCCCCCGTCTTCCTCGGACGCTTCCACCAGGTTAATATCATCCCATGGCATGGACCAGTCTGCTTCAGTGTTTGATGCCATGTGGATCTCTTGGCAGCATTGCCACCTGTGGGACCGCAAAGGATGGGTGTGGACTTTTTCTGGTTTGTTTTTTTTTAAGGAATATTGCTGTAAACGCTTGCCTTGGAGGCTTATGATTTTGAAAACCGTGTAGGTTTTGGCCATTTTATGCATTTCATATTGCAGTGAGAGCTGTCAGGTTAACAATGCAAGCTAGTCACAGAAGTCGTGAGTTAATTCACTAAAGGGTTTTCAAAATTAATTGTATTTACAGAAGGTTTGCATACAGCTGTTCCATGAGAGAACAGAGTGGTTTACAAGTTAAAAACAGACATAGTATGTAAGCTTAAATGACTGTACAGTTAGACAAAACAATATGACAAAATTAACAGTATAAAAACTCAAAGTAAGTAATCTCCAACTCAAAGGGCCATGATTTTAAATCCTTTTTTTTTTTTTTTATATGTTAGTCTGTGCACACCTTGTACAAGTCATTTGTTGATCCTTCTTTCTCCATCTTGCAAATTCAGAAGTAGTAGAAGCCTGAAACGCAGGGCAATGGAAGTGCATCGCGTTAATATTGATTTGGCTAGAAATATGTAAAAAGGAGGCTATCGGTGGTGCAGGAACAGCAGGAAACCTGGCAGCACCAGTTGGAAAAGGGCCCCGCCGCTGAATGCGAACACTAATCCGGACCGTTATCTGCAGCAGTCTGCACCCGTCCTTCCAGAACTAAACTACTGCGTCCCTGTGCAAAATAAACTAATACGAGAATCGTGCTTCCCGCTGACACAGTCCATGCTACGTTTACCATAGGAGTGAAGGCTTCTGCTCCTGATGTGGAAAAGTTCTGACTGTGCAAAATGTAGAAAGGAGCAATCAATGAGTGGTACCGGGTATCCCATTTTAGTGAACTAACCCTCTACATGGGATGAACGCTGTGGATCCCTACAGGTTAGAGGATGCAAATACAGAAGAGAGTGCATGGGGGTAACTTGCTGGCATGGCAGTTGCTACCCTCAACAATTATGCCTTGGTACTGTTAATGCAACTCCATTGTTGCTCTCTGAATCCAATTTCCCTTTTCTCACTGCCATTAAAGCAGACGGCAACCAACAAGGGGCCCTGACTTACGGTTTGGGGAACAAATAAACATGGGGGTAACTTGCTCATGCAGCGTTTACTACCCTTAATCACTAAGCCTGATACTTTTGATGCAGGTCCAGCATTGCTCTCTGCTTTCACAGCAATGGTTAAGGGAAACTGGATTCAAACAGCATCCGAGGGCCCTGACTTTTATGGTCTGGTGAACTGATAAGCATGGGGGTAACCTGCACAGAGCAACAGATACCGGCAGAAGCTTGCTGGGCAGACTGGGTGGATCGTTTGGTCCTTTTCTGCCATCATTACTATGTTACATCTGTGACTAACATGCAGCGTTAACCTGATAGCTCTTATTGCAATGTGAATTGCACAATTATAGGGGTTGTTTTTTTTAAATGCTTCAATGTGAAGAATCTTTAATATGGTGTTGGGTGTGTTGCAGTCGCACTGGAAAAGGCCTATTTTCTGGGTCTCTGGGACATCTGGTCATTGGATACGCTGGCTCTGGCTTGCCTCAGCTTCCCACCCAAAACTGTCCCGTGGAAGTGGACATTTTACATGGAAATTTGAAAAAAAAAAAAGATAATTTTATTTATTTACTTATTTACTTATTTAAGGTTTTTTTATACCGGCATTCATGAAGAGCTCACATCATGTCGGTTTACATAGAACAGGGGTGCAATGGATATAACAATGAACATAGATTAAACGTGATGAAGAGAAGCAGTTACAATTAACAAGGACTATTGAACTGGGGTGGAGGAATTAAAGAGAGATAGAAGAAGTTAATTATATACAATTATACAATATATACATTAAACAATATATATAGCTGCTGTGTAGGATATTTGCTGGCGAGGCGTTTTAGGGGTTACCTTGGCTCCAGGTGGCAAATAACGCACCATAAAGAAAATCAAGCTTGCAAAGGCAAAACAGCATGCACTGAAGTAAAATAACACATGTGTGAGAGAGAGAGAGAGCGTGCGGTGAGTATATGTGGTACAGACACAGCGAGAGAGAGTTAGAGAGTATGTGACATGGGGCACGAGTGTCGGAGCATGCGATAGTGTGTGTGTGTGTGTGTGTGAGAGAATGTGAGCGATTGAGAGACTGACATTGATTGTGAGAGTGTGTGTGAGAGAGAGCGCGCGGTGAGTATATGTGGAACAGCACAGCGAGAGAGAGTTAGAGTATGTGACACGGGGCACGAGTGTCAGCGCAAGTGATAGTGTGTGTGTGTGAGAGAATGTGAGCGATTGAGAGACTGTCTGACACTAATTGTGAGAGTGTGTGTGAGAGAGACACACAGCGTCTGTTTCAATCCCTTCCTCGTCATTTTTCACAGGTTCTTCCACTAGTACATAATATTAAACTACTGTAGGAAATGCAATAAAACTATGATAGTGATCTGCAAAATCTGTAATCTTCAGCTGCCAGAGCTTGGCCGTCTCGACTGGTCACGGATGTATTGAGGTAGTCCAATAAAAAAGGTCTCGCCTGTGACTTGTTTCACCCTCATCTCGAAATATTCAAGTGGACTAAGACGGCAACTGCAAAAAACCCTGCTGAATTTACAGGAAGACTTCAAGTAGTCTAACAAAGCTGTAGGAGGAGATAGCGAGAGCTGGTCTGAGGGGACAGGAAAGCAAAGCGAGAAGGGAAGAGTGCCCCGAACCAGGGGTGGAACAGTACTGACAACATGGGCAGCAGCCGAAATGTGTTAGGAGCCAGGGCAAAAAAAACCCCTTTTACTCTTATAAATGGTTTTCTTATTTTGGGGATTTTATTGCTGTTTTGCTATATTTTTTCTAGTTTTGTCTGCATCGTGGATTTCTTTTTTCGTTCTTTTTGTTTTGTTTTTCATCTCTACTCATTCTTCTCGGCAACCTTTTTTTTTTTTTTTTTTTTTCTTTTTCTGTGCTGGCAGGGAACAGCCTCATTCGGCAGTGGCTCTCTTCAAGCCCAGCATCAGGCACCTTCCCACTCTTGCTCTAAACTATCTAACTTATCCAGTTAAAAACAAAATCAGGGTAAAAAGGGCCGGCGGTTAGTGGCCTGTTTTGTGATGACCCCGAAATCCTTCTCCTGAGTGTGGGCTCTGGCTTCCCATCTCTCATTCTGGTCAGTAAATTCCCCTCTGGTTGGGGTTTCTAACTGGGTTTTGTTTTGTGCGTTTCACCAGCGGGGCGTGCGCTCCAATCCCTCGGATTTTACTGCAGGTGTGTGTCCGTCCGTCATCCCCCCCCCCCCCCCCTCTCCACTTCTCATAAGGTGAAATAAAGTGGCTATAGAAAATTTGCACCCCTAGACATCCAACAATTGGATGAATCTTCCCCCCCCCCCCCCCCCCACACCATGGGTCAGCACTTGGTAGAAGCCTCTTTGGCAGTAGTCAGAGCTGCGAGTCCGTTGGGATAGCTCTTGTCCAACCCTGCTTGCCTAGATTGGTCATCGACCAGTCTTCTGTCGTGAGAAATGCCCCAGCCCCTGCCGATGGAAAAACATCCCCATAATATGACGCTGCTGGCAGCAGCGATGGTGTTCTCTGGGCAATGTGCTGTGTTGGGTTTTCTAACAAACGTAATGCCTTGCATTCACACCAAAAAGTTCCATTTTAGTTTCGTCCCAACGCAAAACCTTATTGCCGCATGACTAAAGTGTTTCGTTTGCTCACTTCAAATGGGATTCAAGGCTTGGTTTCTGGAGCAAAGGCTTCCTTCTTGCTACCCTACCATACAGGCCACGTTTGTGGAGGGCTTGGGATACTGTCACATGCACTTTGGCTCTTTCAAAGTTACCATTGCCCTCCCTGATGTATCTTCTTCTTGCTCAGTCATCCAGTTTGGCCTGATCTAGGCAGCGTCTTGGTGGTGCCATATACCTTCCACTGAATTGTCCTGACTGTACTGCAAGGGATATTTATCTTTTATACCCATCCTCGGATCTTGTACCTTTTCACAGCTTTGCCCCGGAGTTCTTTTGATAGCTCCTTGGTGTGCATGGGTTAAGTCTTTGCTTTGAAATGCCCAACCCAGAAGAGAACCAACGGGAACTGCTGAATTGATCCTGTCATCATGTGTCTTGATACAATTTAGACAAGTGGGGGGGCCAGTTTACTTGGGGTGTGCTTTTGAAGGAGATTGGTGACACCAGAGCTTTAGGATTGCTACAGAAATACAAAGGGGGGGGGTAGATACTTTTCCAGCCAAGCAATTCCGTATTCCCTGTACGTACCCGGATCAGTCCAGACTCCTGGGTTTTGCCTCTTCCCCCCCCCCCCCCCCCCCCCCCCCCCCCCCAGCAGATGGAGACAGACGTTTACCAACAAACTCCGCCTTATCTAGGATGGTGCCACCTACAGTCTGGCAGTATTCTTCTGTCTCCAACAGATGGTTGGGCCGCAAAACCTACAGTCTGTGCTACGGCCTAGTTTTTTGATTTGAGACAGGATGGTTTGGTATTTAAAAAAAAAAAAAAAATTTTATATAGAACACAAGAGTCTAAGGGATCGCAGAGATCGCCTGCAGGTCACAGTCTCCCGCCTCCCAGGGGGTTGTGAGGTCCTGAGGGGACCGTCCCCCTGGTTTCAGAGGCAGCTGAGGGTACTGGGTGGAAAGCCCGTTTTGCCAACTCAAACGACTACTGGGGGTGATACCGGGGAGCCTGGCTCACTCTCCCCAGTAGGTCCAGGACCCGGAGGCTAGCGGACTTTCTCAGTCGACATTCTCTAGTTCCAGAAGAGAGGGAGCTCGCGGACGAAGCTTTTCAGATCCTCTGTGCCCGGTGGGGCACGCCCAGCATGGACCTGATGGCGACGTTCAAGAATTCCAAGGTTCCTTGCTTCTTCGCTCGTCGAAGGGACGCAGGAGCAGAGGGCGTGGACGCTCTGGTTCTTCCCTGGCCGACAGATGTTCTGCTTTGTGTTTCCACCTTGGCCCCTCATAGGTCGGACTCTTTGCCGAATAGAATTACATCCATCGGAGGTGATAGTGATGGCTCCAGAGGGGCCGAGACGTCCTTGGTTTGTGGATCTGGTCAATCTGACCATAGAAGGTGCCTTACGGTTTCCGGACCTGCCGAACTTGCTTCATCAGGGTCCAGTTTGTTTCGACCAGGTCGAGCACTTTTGTCTAGCGGCATGGCCTTTGAGAGGAAGCGGCTGAAGTCCAGAGGGTACTCGGATGCTGTTGTGGCTACGTTATTGAGGTCACGTAAGACTTCTACTTCTTTATCTTATGTACGAGTCTGGAAGATCTTTGAGGCGTGGTGTCTCGACAGGGGTATCCTACCTACTCGTGCGGGGGTACCGGACATTTTGATTTTCCTTCCGGCTGGTTTGGCGAAGGGCTTGTCGTGTAGTTCTTTGCGAGTGCAGGTGGCCGCTCTCTGTTCTTTATGCGGTAATGTTCAAGGAGCGTGTTTGGTGGCACATCCCGATGTCGCTCGTTTTCTGCGAGGGGGCAAAGCGTTTGTGTCCTCTGGTGAGGCAGCCGTGTCCCTCTTGGAATCTAAATTTGGTTCTTAAAGCCTTGTGCGCGGCAGCCTTTGAACCTTTGCGAAGGGCGACCTTGAAGGACCTCACTTTGAAAGTGGTATTCCTGGTAGCGATTGCGTCTGCACGCCGGCTGTCGGAGATTCAGGCCTTGTCAGGTAGGGAGCCCTTTTTGAGAATTTCGGACTCTGGCGTTTCTCTGCGTACGGTGCCTTTTTTTCTTCCCAAGGTGGTATCTTCCTTTCATTTAGATCAGTCGGTGGAGCTTCCATCCTTTTCCGATCTGGATAGGGCGGATCCCTTGTCTAAGGATCTATGGAAGCTGGATATTCGTAGGGCTTTGATGCGCTATCTGGAGATTACCAGTGGCTTTCGGGTCTCTGATCACCTTTTTGTGCTCTGGAGTGGGCCAAGAAGGGGCAACATGGCTTCTAAGACTACAATAGCTCAGTGGCTGAAGGAGGCCATAAGTTCTGCTTATTTATTGAGCGGTCGGTCTTTGCCCGAGGGTCTTCGGGCTCATTCGACTCGGTCTCAAGCTGCCTCCTGGGTGGAATGTCAACAGATTTCCCCTGAGGAAATTTGTAGAGTGGCTACTTGGAAGTCATTACATACTTTTGCCAGGCGTTACCGGCTGGATGTTCGGGCTTCAGGGGCAGGAGGATTTGGAGAAGGTGTGCTGAGAGCGGGCCTCCCCAGATCCCATCCCAAGTAAGTAAAAGCTCTGGTTCGTTCCAGGAGTCTGGGCTGATCCGGGTACGTACAGGGAAAGGAAAATTGGTTTTTACCTGATAAGTTTCGTTCCTGTAGTACCATGGATCAGCCCAGAGTCCCACCTACGTTTGATGCTTGAAGGTAATGGAGAGTCCGCACTGTTTTTCAATCCTTGTTTTTCTTTTATCGACAGCTCACTTGAGTTTTTTTTCTGAGTAGCATGGGTTCTGAACCCATTTGGGGGTTAATGAGCCAGTTTAAGGTTGTTAGGTTATTGTACATAGTTTGGGTTTTTGGATCCATTCTGCTTTGACATTCATAATACTGCCAGACTGTAGGTGGCACCATCCTAGATAAGGCGGAGTTTGTTGGTAAACTTCTGTCTCCATCTGCTAGAGAGGGGGCAAAACCCAGCAGTCTGGACTGATCCGTGGTACCACAGGAACGAAAATTATCAGGTAAGAACCAATTTTCTTTTCTAAGGCATTCTGGAATAGGTTTTTCAGGGTTAGGATGTGTAGATGTCTGGTACAAACACTGGTTTAGTGCATTTTGCGTCCAGGCTGTAAGGCAGCAAAAGGAAACCTTTTGGAGGGGGGTGTAGACTTTCTAGAACCACTTTTCTGTACAAGTGTGCTTGATGTCTAGCGTATGTTGAATTAATATCATTCATGGTTTATTTTGATGGATGCTGAATCCAGAATTTGTTTGCCATAAAGACTATTGCAGGCAAAGGAGATGGATCTGTATTTCACCCTTCTATAAAATCTGTTTAGTTAAAATATTGATGGCTACATCAGGGCAGCAGATAGGTTTGCGCTGTTAGCGGCTGTTTTGTGCTATTAGGCTCAGCAGTTTGTTTGTTTTTATGCATACACCCGAGGTTAAACTGTGGGAGGCACTCGAGAGCTGGGACGTGGTGCCTTCGTGTGGGGCATTAATACGATGTGCCTCTCTTTCTGGAAGGTACGCCACCGGCCATGACATCACCGAGCACTCCGTCCTGATCCACGAGTACTACAGCCGGGAGGCGCACAACCCCATCCACATGACGCTGGACACCAGCATGCAAGGAGGACGCATGAATATCAAAGCTTACATCAGGTAGGGGGGGGGAGGGGGCGCGGGTGGTTACGTGGCTGTGGCGCGTGAGAACGGAAGGCACATCAGGTGGATGAGATTGGGGGGGCGCAGGTGGTTACGTGGCTGTGGCACGTGAGAACGGAAGGCACATCAGGTGGATGAGATTGGGGGGGTGCAGGTGGTTACGTGGCTGTGGCGCGTGAGAACGGAAGGCACATCAGGTGGATGAGATTGGGGCGGGGCGCAGGTGGTTACGTGGCTGTGGCGCGTGAGAACGGAAGGCACATCAGGTGGATGAGATTGGGGCGGGGCGCAGGTGGTTACGTGGCTGTGGCGCGTGAGAACGGAAGGCACATCAGGTGGATGAGATTGGGGCGGGGCGCAGGTGGTTACGTGGCTGTGGCGCGTGAGAACGGAAGGCACATCAGGTGGATGAGATTGGGGGGGCGCAGGTGGTTACGTGGCTGTGGCACGTGAGAACGGAAGGCACATCAGGTGGATGAGATTGGGGGGGGTGCAGGTGGTTACGTGGCTGTGGCGCGTGAGAACGGAAGGCACATCAGGTGGATGAGATTGGGGGGGCGCAGGTGGTTACGTGGCTGTGGAGCGTGAGAACGGAAGGCACATCAGGTGGATGAGATTGGGGGGGCGCAGGTGGTTACGTGGCTGTGGCGCATGAGAACGGAAGGCACATCAGGTGGATGAGATTGGGGGGGCGCAGGTGGTTACGTGGCTGTGGAGCGTGAGAACGGAAGGCACATCAGGTGGATGAGATTGGGGGGGCGCAGGTGGTTACGTGGCTGTGGCGCGTGAGAATGGAAGGCACATCAGGTGGATGAGATTGGGGGGGCGCAGGTGGTTACGTGGCTGTGGCGCGTGAGAATGGAAGGCACATCAGGTGGATGAGATTGGGGGGGCGCAGGTGGTTACGTGGCTGTGGCGAGTGAGAACGGAAGGCACATCAGGTGGATGAGATCGGGGGGGGCGCAGGTGGTTACGTGGCTGTGGCGCGTGAGAACGGAAGGCACATCAGGTGGATGAGATCGGGGGGGGCGCAGGTGGTTACGTGGCTGTGGAGCGTGAGAACGGAAGGCACATCAGGTGGATGAGATTGGGGGGGGGCGCAGGTGGTTACGTGGCTGTGGCGCGTGAGAATGGAAGGCACATCAGGTGGATGAGATTGGGGGGGGCGCAGGTGGTTACGTGGCTGTGGCGCGTGAGAATGGAAGGCACATCAGGTGGATGAGATTGGGGGGGGGCGCAGGTGGTTACGTGGCTGTGGAGCGTGAGAACGGAAGGCACATCAGGTGGATGAGATTGGGGGGGGCGCAGGTGGTTACGTGGCTGTGGCGCGTGAGAATGGAAGGCACATCAGGTGGATGAGATCGGGGGGGGCGCAGGTGGTTACGTGGCTGTGGAGCGTGAGAACGGAAGGCACATCAGGTGGATGAGATCGGGGGGGGGCGCAGGTGGTTACGTGGCTGTGGAGCGTGAGAACGGAAGGCACATCAGGTGGATGAGATCGGGGGGGGCGCAGGTGGTTACGTGGCTGTGGAGCGTGAGAACGGAAGGCACATCAGGTGGATGAGATTGGGGGGGGCGCAGGTGGTTACGTGGCTGTGGCGCGTGAGAATGGAAGGCACATCAGGTGGATGAGATTGGGGGGGGCGCAGGTGGTTACGTGGCTGTGGAGCGTGAGAACGGAAGGCACATCAGGTGGATGAGATTGGGGGGGGCGCGCAGGTGGTTACGTGGCTGTGGCACGTGAGAACGGAAGGCACATCAGGTGGATGAGATTGGGGGGGCGCAGGTGGTTACGTGGCTGTGGCGCGTGAGAATGGAAGGCACATCAGGTGGATGAGATTGGGGGGGGCGCAGGTGGTTACGTGGCTGTGGCGCGTGAGAACGGAAGGCACATCAGGTGGATGAGATTGGGGGGGGCGCAGGTGGTTACGTGGCTGTGGCGCGTGAGAACGGAAGGCACATCAGGTGGATGAGATCGGGGGGGGCGCAGGTGGTTACGTGGCTGTGGAGCGTGAGAACGGAAGGCACATCAGGTGGATGAGATCGGGGGGGGCGCAGGTGGTTACGTGGCTGTGGAGCGTGAGAACGGAAGGCACATCAGGTGGATGAGATTGGGGGGGGCGCAGGTGGTTACGTGGCTGTGGCGCGTGAGAATGGAAGGCACATCAGGTGGATGAGATCGGGGGGGGCGCAGGTGGTTACGTGGCTGTGGCGCGTGAGAATGGAAGGCACATCAGGTGGATGAGATTGGGGGGGGCGCAGGTGGTTACGTGGCTGTGGCGCGTGAGAATGGAAGGCACATCAGGTGGATGAGATTGGGGGGGGCGCGCAGGTGGTTACGTGGCTGTGGGATTTGGGTTGTGGAGCGTGAGAATGCAAGGCACATCAGGTGGATGAGATTGGGGGGGGGGGGCTGCTGGAGAGGATGCGTGCTGTGCATTTAGCAGTGCGTGCACGCAGATGTTTCAGGGATTTAAAGCCGCCTGCACCACAGCTGGAAACTGTAGTATCAGAGGCGCAGTTGGCTATTAACTGTTAGTGACATCCTGAGCCCTGTCGGTGAAGGAACTGGTATCAACCCGATTTGGCAGTGCGCCAGAAAGTCTGTCCCCTCCCCCCAGAAGGGGCCTGGCCTTTCTCTCGTGCAGGTCTCCCCCCCCCCCCCCCCCCCCCGTGCCCGGGTCTCGGACTCTGAGCACAGAAGCTGCTGCTGCTGATGGCTTTGCCCCTTTTCTCTCTTCCTAGTGCTCCCATGGGGGTGCCCGGTAAGACGATGGGAGTGATGTTCACCCCCCTGACCGTGAAGTACATTTACTATGACACCGAGCGGATAGGAGGTAAGCAGATGCCGTCTCCTCCCCCACCCCCTTTTTTTGCTCTGGAGTCGGACGGGGGATGGGAAGGCTTCTTTGCAGTAAAATAAGGTGGCATCTGGCGACCGATGGGAGCAGTATGGGGGAGTCATATTTTGAGTTCTCATTTCGGCTTTGGCCAGGAGCTCGGTGAACTCCCAGGTCAGGAGGGCGACGTTGGGTTCTGGAACATTCCGCAGTGGGAGCCTGCAGCTTTCCCCGGCTGCGGGTCTGCTGTATAGCGCTGGGTAGGGCGGTCGCCAGTTTCTCCTGGTGAGTTCTTGATGTGGGGCGGAGAATGGTTTGACTCGTCTTTCACATCTCCCCTGTCTCTGTGGTTTGCTGGGGAAGATATATTGAACTGAGGGGTGATTCAGATCATATCCGGGCAAGTTTGAAGCTGGAGTTCTGTTCTTGTCTGTCTTTTTTTTTTTTTTAATTAACAGTTTTTATTCCTGTTGAACAATAGCAATAATAAAAACATACATAGCGTTTATCCTGAGCTAGACAGCAGTTCTTGGGCTCTAATTACTGTGGTGTGGAAAGGTTACTGGTTCATATTTTTTTTTTCCCTTTTATCAGTGGATCTTGTTATGAAGACCTGCCACAATGCCACTCGGGCCGTTGGGCTGACCAGTGACTTGCAGCAGGTCGGGACAGCCGCCACCCGGGTCCAGGATGCTCTTAGCACAGTGCTGCAGTATTCGGAGGATGTGTTGGTAAGGACTCTCTGGTGACCAGATCTGCCTTCCTTGCAGTACATGGAGAAGGTGGAATGAGGCTAAGACTCCTCGGTGGGGATTTCTGTCCCTTTTTGTGCATCCGTGTATCTCTGCATGGTACTGGGTGGGAGAGCGGAATAGACAGGGCCCCCTCTCCCTCCTCGCTGATAGGGATAAAATGCCTGTGTGTCTGTCTTGACTGGTGTAGAGCAGTGTTTCTCAGCCACGCAGCTGTGGACCGGCACCGGTCCCTGGTAGCATTTCTGCCGGTCTGCACTGCACCACAGCCAGCAAAGATGTTGCCTGTTCATACCCAGATCAGTCCAGACTCCTGGGTTTTGCCTCCCTTCCAGCAGATGGCGACAGAGAGAGTTTCACTGACACTGCCGTATAACCATATGCCTGCTCCCTTGTATCCATCCACGAGTTACTTACTGTATATGCTACATGCACTCATTTCTTGCATGCGTTCTCTTGAGTTCCACAGCCCAGAGCATCCAAACTTCCTTTTCCTCCCTGCACATTATTGGCAGGATGTACTGGAGTTTCTTCAGGGTCACACGGTTGTCCCCTAGCTGCGATTTCAACACCAAAGCACACCAGTCCAGTATCCCCCTCCCCCAATGAAGTCACACCAGGGAGGATGTTCAAGCCTTAAAAACATAATTCCAGAATCTTCCGGCAACAAAACAAGGGTTCACATCGGGCATTGTGCAATAACCCGGAAAACAAAGGGCTGAGCCAGGTTACGCACGAGCGGGCAGAGCGCCTCCCGCCGAGAGGCATGCACCGTGCCCACTGGAGGGTGATGGCAGGGCAGTCGCGTTCCGCAGATGTTCCGCAGATGTGGGTGGCCTTGGGCAGGTTACCCAGTGCCTCTCCACGGGGATTTAAAATCAGTTACCTTCCAACTTACTTCTTTGTGCCAACGACTGGAGCAGCTGCAGGGCTTTTGCAAGATCTGGGTCAGGGGTGCTGCTGGGTTGGCTGTTTGGTACAAGTAAAGTTCAGTCTCGTTCGTGTGATATTTGAGCAGCGGCCGGTCAAATGGTGTTTCAGTCAAAGAAGCTGCAGTGTCTTAACGTTTTATGCTCTGCTTGTTTATCACTTTATAACCTAGCGTTCATATATGCTAAGGGGACCGTCTTGAATTACGCACAACGTTATTTCCTCCCTTTTAATCAAAAAGGTGCCTAGAAACTCGGAAATCTCTGGCAGTATGTGTCCATGTATCCGCTGTCATGGGTAAAGCTCCCACTATGGCGGGGCAGTCAGGACCACTGTTTTTCTGTAGCTCTCCTGAAGTTGGTGCATAGACTTCTTCTGGTAGCGTTTGACCCAGCGCTAAGTGCCAGGCCCGTCTCCAAGCCACTGCATGCTGTTCTCTGATGTCCAGCCAGCCGCACTCTGTGAGTACTTGTAAAGGGTTAAACAAGCCATCGATCGCTTGTTGAGACCCCTATGACGCTGCCTTGTCCATTTGCCATAAAGGCATGAACCGTAGTAATAAAACAGAGATAAAAAAATATCTGCACAGCCACAATTAAGAGGAGATTCGCATTCTACAAAGCAGTGGGAGAGTCTCCCCATCTCCCCGTAATTAGCACAACTCTGTACTCAGCCACAAGGGTTGTGATGCCAAGCAAGATATAAGTCAATCAGCAGACCTGCGCTTCACAGCCAGGAAGGAAGGAAGTTCAGTAAAGTACTCCAAATGCCCCTTCCCCTGCGTTTACTGCAGTGACCTAGGAAAGAGCCAGACTGCACCACACATTTAGTATCCTGGTCTGGGGGAAGGAGGAGGCATAAGGGGCAAAGAGCCAGTTACACGGAATTAGTTTCCCCGCATGAAAGCAAATCTCGGCAGACGTCCTGTTGGTACACCGTCCGGTTAATTACATTTGTGTTCGTAGCGATAAATGATTTTTTTTTTTTCATTTGTAACATTAAAAATGTACCTGATACACTGCATCAGTAAAATGAAGCACCAGTCAGAGTATTTGCTTTGAAGCTTCCTGTTAATGTCGAAATTGGAGGAACCAGTTAATAATAATCATTCAAACACTTAATATGCAAGTCGGTTAATGCTTCTGCCGCAAAATCTGTTGTGATGCGCTCGGTTCGGCCTTTCTTCCACAGGGAAGCAGCGTCAGCAGTGGCTGCGTTGTTTCTTTTCACGACTAAGCTGTGTAATAGATAGAATGAAAAAAATTAATTAATTACAACAAAGCTTTCTGACTTCCCTGTGTAGCTCATTTGAATGCCAGTATTCGAAATAGTTTCGCCCTCCCCTTTTTAAGTGTTTTCTAAGCCCTTTTAAGCCCGGCTTGATTGTGCGTGCAGCGAGAAATACTTTCTCCAGTTTGTTTTAAAGCTTCACAGTGACGCCTATTTATTTTAAAACATTTGTATTCTCCCAGTCCACAGATCTTGGTGGATCACAATAATACATACACAGTCGGAGACAAACCTGATTGGCTTTACACATACAAACATGCATTGCTCGGAGCGTTCCCCATCCTTGAAGCTGATCCAGACAAAACCCCACGACGTCTAGGACAGCTTGAAAGGGTAAATAGCCTGATCCTCCCACCTCTATCATATCCCCCCTCAGCCAGCTCTTCTCCAAGCTGAACAGCCCTAACCTCTCTAGCCTTTCCTCATAGGGGAGCTGTTCCATCCCCTTTATTGTTTCGGTCGCCCTTCTCTGTACCTTTTCTAGTTCCGCTTCATCCTTTTTGAGATGGGGGCGACCAGAACTGCACACAGTACTGGTACTGATTGCACCATGGATCAGTGATATTCTCAGTTGTATTCTCCATGCCTTTCTGAATAATTCCTGACCTCCCGTTTTCTGTTGTTTTTGACCACTGCTGCTGCACACTGAGCGGAGGATTTCAGCGTATTGTCCACAGTGACTCCCAAGAGCCTTTTCCTGGGTGGTGACGCCCAGCATCGAGTACCTGTAGTTAGGGTTAATTTGCCTGTGTGCATCGCTTCACATCGGTTCACATTTAAACATACATAGAAATGATGGCAGAAAAAGACCAATTGGCCCATCCAGTCTGCCCAGCAAGCTCCCACTTCATCTGTTCTCCAGTCTGGTAAGGTCCTTCTGTAGTTCCCCACAATCTGCTTGCATTTTAATAACTTTGAATAATTTTGTGTCCGCTGAATATTTGACCAGCTCATTTGTAGCTCTCTCTTCCAGATTTTTTTTTTTAATTATTGATTAGCTTTTATCCATACTAAACACATAAATCATATTTTGTGGACAATATAGGGTAAACAGTATCAATATAAAGGGGAAATGAGACAAATATGTAACACACTAGCTCCATTGTTAACAAGAGGAAGCAATGAAATCAGAGGATCTAAAAAGAAACAGTTACACAGTGACAGAGCCATAGCGAAACCTAAACCCCTTACAAAACAAAATCAGGCTTGCTGGCCTACAGAGGGGACTTGAGAAGAAGTCAGATTCTTCTGGCATCAATAAAAGATCCAAGCTGCTCAGGAGAGACGAAGATACAAGTGTTTTTGAATGACATTTAATATTGTATTTACATTATCTCCTCTTTGTACTGTGGAGTGGTCCAAAGAAGGGAAATAAGGGGGTAGATTTTAAAAAATTGTGCGATCGAGTACTTTTGTTCGCGTACCAGGCGCGAACAAAAGTACGCTGGATTTTATAAGATACGCACATATCTTATAAAATCCGGGGTCGGCACGCGCAAAGGGGTGCACATTTGTGCAACCTGCGCACGCCGAGCCCAGCGTGTGCTGCCTGTTCCCTCCGAGGCCGCTTCGATTTCGGAGCAGCCTCGGAGGGAACTTTCCTTCGCCCTCCCCCCACCTTCCCCTCCCTTCCCCTACCTAACCCACCCCCCTGGCCCTATCTAAAACCCCCCTTACCTTTGTTGGCAGATTTACGCCTGCTTTTAGCAGGCGTAAATCTGCCCGCCAGCAGGCTGCTGGTGCGCCATCGCCCGACCCAGGGGCTGGTCCGGAGGCCTCGACCATGCCCCCGGGCCGGTGCCATGCCCCCGAAACGCCGCGTCGTTTCGGGGGCATGGCACGCATAAATCCGGCCGGATTTACGCGCGCAGGGCATTTAAAATCCGCCCCAATATGTCTAAGGTTAAAGTTGTGCGGTGGGTGAAGGAAGCAATCGAGTCGACTTACATTTCTAAAGGATGCCCACTGCCAAGGGGTTTAGGGGCGCGCTTCACGCATGCGCTAAGTCACATCAGGTGTCTCCGCATGAAACTTGCTGGGCGGCTACTGGGAAGTAATTGACCACTTTTGCTAGGCAACATCACTTGGATGTTGGGGCTCCGGCTTCCATGTGCTTTGAGTGTTCTACGAGCAGAACTCTTCACATCCTACCCGAGTAAAGGGGAGCTTAGGTACATCCCAGCAGTCTGGACTGAGAAAATTGGTTCTTACCTGCTAATATTCATTCCTGTAGTACCACAGATCAGTCCAGAGTCCCATCCATTTACTGGGAGGAGAGTCCGCAGCTCGTACTGTTGCTTTGTATATAGTGCAAAGTTGTTGAAGGTTTTCAGTGCTGATTGTTTATGTTAAATTTGGGAAATTAGTTTTCCATTGTCTTTTTGGGCAACTTCACCTTCTTCCGGTTCATTGGAGGAGAGCAAGCTTGCTTAGAAATTTATGGTTGCTGTCATTTTGGCTTGGGTACAGGCCAATACTGAGGGACTGCAGGTGGCAGTGAAACTTTCTCTGTCTCCATCTGCTGGAGGGGGAGTCAAAACCCAGGAGTCTGGACTGATCTGTGGTACTACAGGAACGAAAATTAGCAGATAAGAGCCAGTTTTCCTATAGAGGGCTCTAATATATGAATGCCCCACTTAGAATTTCTGGAAGAATTTTTTTCTTTGTTTTGTTACAACAGTCTTGACAAAGCTTTGTGCTAAATCTCAGTTTTACATGGAGTTTTATAGAGTGATTGCATTTCTGGTGGCTTTATAGGGTTGTTGTTTTTTGTCCATGTCTTAAATATTGCTGCGTCATGCAGATTTTTCACTCTCAATTGCTCCTTTTTAGTTTCATTTTGACTGATTTCCTCATTTTATCTTCCTTTTTAAAGTTAAGTTCTACTGCAGTGATGTTATTTTTTATTCTCCTTCCAGTAATTTGATTGCGTTATGATCACTTTTGTTAAGCAGCTCCCACCACCTTTACTCTTCGTATCAGGTCCCGCGTTCCACTGAGAACTATAATTAAAGTAGCTTGCCCTCGGTGGTTCCAGGACCTACTGCTCCATGAAGCAGTCATTGATGTCATTAGAAACTCTACCTGCCTAGCATGGCCCAATGAGACATTTACCCAGATAATACTGGGGTTCTCCCATTATTCTTGTGTTGCTGGTTTTATTAACCTGTCTAATCTCTGTTTGCATCTTGAGCAGGCGGAAGTATATCCTCACTGCTATACCCTTCCCCGTTGTGCATGGAATTTTTATGCATAAAGATTCCAGAGCGCATTTGTTTCCTGCAGGTCTTGTACTGCTCGACTCTGCCATCCTCAACATGTAGTGCCATCCCTCCAGCAGTGTACTCTGCCCTGTTACTCACATACTGTTTGTACCCTGCAATTACAAGGCTCCGAGATGCTTATCTTCATTTACTACCATACACTTTAACTCTCCGATCTAAAAGTATGCATTTTATTTCTGTTGACGTCCTGCTTATTGTTGGTTGATACAGGTAGTTTGGAAACATTTTGGTATTTGTCTGCTCTGTATTTAAATCCACCTCAGCGCTACTTCAGCCATTATCACAACCTCGCTGTCAGGACACACTCTAACTTTCCTGGGGGTTTTTTTCCCTTTATATTAAGTTTCGAATTATAACAAAGCATGAACGCTTTGATAAGAAACACGATTGGTAAAAAAAAAAAAAAATACCCAGGAAATTAATTCAAAAAGGAAATTGATATAAAATCTAAACAATCCACAAATTATGAATGAAGTGGGGAGGCTATAAAGAGGAGAAACAGAAGGAAAAAGTAAACAGAAACTGCGTTACGTAATATTTATAATGGCATCCTGTTACTCCAAAATAGACTCTAGGACTGCAGATTGGGATCACGATCACCTTTTTGGAATCAATAAAAGCCTTGGGCTGCTCAGGTGCAAAAGCCACGCATGAATGTTGTTGAAACGTAGCTGCATGTTTACTGGGGAACCGTAGTAAAAAGTAGAGATGTGAATCGGAACTGATATCGGATCCGATTCTGGTTCCGATTCACATCTATAGAGATGTGAATCGGAACTGATATCGGATCCGATTCTGATTCCGATTCACATCTCTAAAAAGGTGGCCACGTGGGCGAGGCCGAGGGGGGGGGGGGGGGGGGGCAGTGATGTGCATGAATGCCTTTCAGGTATTTAAAATGTCTAAGCAGGCACGCTTTTTCAGTGGGAAGGAAGTTGTAGGATTAGGGGGTCATGATTTGAAGTTCCCAGGGGGATGAACTCTGGTAGAACATCAGGAAATGTTTTTTTCAGAGAGAGGATGGTGAGTGCCCTCCCAGGGAAAGAGGCGGAGACAAAAGTGATAAAAATTGAAGAAAGCGTGGGGTAAACACAGAGGATCCCTAGTGGGAGGAGAATGGGATAATCTGCATGGAACGGCTGTTACAGTCGTGCTCCATTTGTAGCCAGAGCGGACGGGGCAGCTTTTGGCTACCTTATCTGCCATCGTTTACCGTGTTGCCAGAGCGCCCTGGTTGTGGTGGGGGGTTAGGGCAGGGTGTGTGGTGTTTGCACTTGTGCGTCCCAAGCAGTCTGGACAGCTTACAGGGGGGGCCTGTGTGTACACAATGGGCACAGAGGGATTGCCCTGTCTCTTTGCGCTTTTCTGTCTTAATAAATGACCCCTGGATCTCACTGCTGTGACCTTTACTTTTCTGCGCAGTCTGGTAAAGTCTCTGCGGATAATACTGTGGGGCGTTTCCTGATGGACTTGGTGAACCAGGTGCCGAAGATCCCCCCTGAGGACTTTGAGACAATGCTGAACAGTAACATCAATGTGAGTGTCAGAGGGTCTTCCCGCCTGGTGGTCCTCCTAGAGCCCCTCTTCCTGTTCGGATGAGCAAAGCTTGCTTATATGCACCTGATCTTGAGTTTGCCTGGTGACCTGTCCTATGGGACCAAGTCCGTTTCCTGGGGAGGGCAGGGACTGCACATGCTAAGTGAGGTATCTGAAACGAGGAGACCTTTTTGTATTTCATCTAGTTTAGGAACGGGAAATACTCAATTCTGTTCTTTGACACCACCTGAATATCATCAGTTCCCAAGTTTGGGGGATTGGGAGCTGTCTCTGCTCCGTCCCTGTTGCTTGCGGTTTTTAGAAGCCTCGTTCTGCATCACTTCCCCAAACAGCTTGTGCTGAGACTGTGGCTTCCTTGAGGTATGACGGAAGTAGGAGTTAGGATTGAAGCAGCACTCTGCACCATGCCTGCTCCTTCTGGTGAGGAGGAGGAAGGTGTAACTGATTGCCCTCTGCCATTCCTTCAAGCTTGATAAAGGAGAGAGGCCTGGAGAGGGATATTCCTGCTTCTAATAGATTTTGTCAGTGGAATCTTGTCATACAAGTCAAAAATGGCCTTCCATGTGTCACTGGAGATCTGGAGGGCGGGATTCTTTGCTGGAAACTAACACACAGTGGTGGGATTTTGGTACCTCTTGGGCTGAGACTGAGGAGAATATTCTGCCCAAGAATGATCTGTGTGTGTTCCTAGCTTTGTTTTTTTTTTTTTAATCTTATCTGTATAAATCTTCTTTTCAGGACCTGCTGATGGTGACCTACCTGTCCAACCTGACTCAGGCACAGATAGCTCTAAATGAGAAGCTTCTCAACCTATAATGGAGCTGGAGGAAGGCCTTGTGTGTGTGCAAACAGCAGCAGCGGAGGATCCCGGAGGCCCTCGGATTGGAGCAGGACAGCCGGCTGTGTCCCCTCTCTCCCCCTGGTTCCACAGCCCATTGCACTTGGCACCAAAAATGTGACTCTTTGCTCTGTGGCTGTAACCAGTTAAATGAAAGGTCCCATCGCTGGAGAGGCTTAGCTGTGGGAGCGGATTCTCATGATAAACTTCATTCTTAATATTTTATTATCTGATCAAGTTGAATAAAACCTGTTCCATTCCACTTGCAGAGCCTGTGATCTTTCCGTGGGTCTCTCCGCTCCACCTCCTCTGTGCCTGTTTGCTGGATTCAAGGCGTTTTGTTGCCAGCACCCAGAAACTGGGCATCTGGTTCCCTGTCGTTCCGCAGATCAGTCCAGACAAATGGGTTTTTCTCCCCCAACAGCAGATGGAGATAGAGAAGAAAAGATTTACTGTGCTTGTGTTAGTGTGACCACCTGCAGTATTCTCTGTCTCTGGCAGATGGCAGAGGTGAAAAATCTCTCATCAGACTTGGAAATGGCTCCCAGCGGTGCTAGTTTGTGTTTTTGGAACCATCCCCCTAGTAGAGAAGTGATGAGCAGGGGGGTCGGCGGACCTTGTTGAAGAGGAGGGTTTGATAGCCAGTGGTACTGGCTCCCTCACTCCCTCTTTTCATGTCTGTCGGATCCTGCCTCCCTCCTCAGAAGGCTCCATCGAAGGGAAGCATGTCTTCCTTTTGTTCTTCAAGGGAGTTTGTGTTTTATTTTTTAAAAAACTGAAAAAAGAAATGGTTTAGGAGCGGTGTCAGCATCGAATGGCTGAGGGGGAGTGCAGGCAAATGCAGAGGGCCCCAGCTGGTGGTGTGGGTGGTTTGGTGCTGATTATTTGCCGCTGTGGAGAGGGTGCAACAAATCCTTGCAGATTTGCCTGAGGGTGATTGGAACCATACATGGCAAATATAGCTGTTCCCATCGAGCGCGGGAAGCAAGGCCTGCCCTGGCCTGCAGCGATCGGAGGGAAGGGTTTCAGGGCTCTTGTGCATGCACGGTCTGCTTCATCAACAAAGAGGCTGGCTCAGGAATCTTTCCTTCCTCCAAGGAGGCTAATTCTGGCAATGCACGTTAAGCAGCACTCCCAAATTGCAAAGGCATGCACCGTGGCGGATGCTGGAAGTGTGGCCGATTTCTCTCCCAGCTCAAGGGAGCTCGGAGGGAGGGGGTGATAGGTCATCCTCCAACGTTGTTTTCCCTGGGACTGGGTTCTTCTGAGCAGCAGGTCACCTCAAAGGAAGGTTGGGGTCCAGTTGAGGGAGCTGAAACCATGGAGCCCTTTCTGGGTGTCAACTTAATGCATTCTCCATTGAGCCACCTCTCACAGATCGAAGGGCATGCTGTTTGACTGGTGAGGTCCGCTGGGTTAAACTCGAGCCTCCAGCTGGAGTTTATAACTTGTGCAGTCAGCGTGGAGGCTCCTCCAGAGTGCGTGTTTTGCTGGCTGGAGAGGGCTGCTGAGAGGAAGCATTGCGTGCAGGCTTCATTTTTGTTTTTTGTTGTTGTTTCTGTTTTTTACTATCAGAAACAGGACATGTAACAAAAACACACCCCTGCATCTAGAAAGTACCAAAATGGAATAAACAATAATCAACGGTAGAATTACAACATTAACATTCGATAAAGAAGCAGCGCTCGTCACAGTGCAAAAGGTTACTTTTTACACCAATCCAAAACCGTTTCCTAAATCCTTCCCCCCACTTTACCTAACTGGGCGCTATTGCCACTCTTCCCCACTGCAATTATACTAGTCAAAAGCGACGACCAATAGAACCTAGGTATGGGATTTAACCAAGCTCATCTCTCATAGCTGCAGGTAGCAGAAAAAAGAATAAGGATGGCTCCCAAACGCTGTGGAAGCCATGAATAGAGCTGGGACGTGAAGGGTCCACAGATTTATATTCTAGCAAAAGTAGATCCAGCATGGTCAATTTCCACATGTCTGGCAATGGGCTCTGTTGTTCAATCCATAATTTCAGAATATACCGTTTAGCCACCAAACAGCTTTTAACCAACAGTAGTTTCCAGTTTCTGCTCGGAACATCAGATTTGGCAGTATGTCCCAAAATACAAAACTGGCATGTCCACTTAGTATTAGGTATGGGTAAAGAAGTAAAAAAAAATCTCTGATATCTGTCCAAAAGGCTTGAATATGAGGACAACTCCATAAGCTATGAAGAAAGGTTGCATCAAGTTCACTGCATTTTAGACAAGCACTAGACATCGATATACTGGCTTTAAATGCCTTATGCGGCCAGAAGTATAACTGGTGCAATATTTTATATTGCATTTCTCTCAGGGCTATACCTTGGGCAGCATTGTTTGTAAAGGATGTTCAGGCAAGAAGAGTATCATCTGTGATGTCAAGCTCCAAATCTTTGCTCTACACATCAGTGAGGGAGATTAGTATTTTATAGACTGACAGAATGTAAATATTTATATAACAGTGATAAAGAGAGTTTCCTCTTCTGAAATAAATGACTTAATCGTTGAAATGGCCCAGAAGTATACTGTCCTTTATGCTTCACAGAACATTTATCTATGTTATTCTTTAATTGAAAGTAGTAGAATAAATCCGTATTTTGCATCAAAGAATGGGAAACCAAATGTGAGAAAGCATACACCTTGTCGGTCGAAAGGTCGATAAAATGTTTTAGCACAGCTTTGCCTTTTGTCCTGCAGTTTTGTAAAAAGGGAATACATATTGCTTGGGGGAGAATCCAAATTACCAACCAAGGGAGCATAAGGAGAGAATTCTCAAGATAGATTCAGTGAACGTTTGACATATTTCCAGGAGACCCTGCCATATTTTACCAGAAGTGATTGTGCTACGTGACTCGGCAAATGCTGCCTTTGAGAGTGTAGAACAAACCCAGTATCAAGGGGGGCAACAAAGCTTTTTTCATACAATAGACAGAGAATTGTGCTTACCTCCCAACCATTCCCCAGCAGCTATCAAATTACATGTTATAATATTTCAAATTAGAAACTCCCAGTCCGTCCTCCTCTCTCTGAGCCGTTAATTTAGATAAATCTATCCTAGGTTTCCATCCTTTCAGTAAGAACTTGTTAACTGAAAAATCAATTGAAGATCCTTCCAAAGGATAAGTATAGGGATCATTTGAAATAAGTATATAAGTTTAGGAACCAAAATCATCTTCACTAGAGCCGTGCGGCCCATTAGAGAGATTGGAAAATAGAACTATGAATCCAGTAGCCTTCTGAATTCCCCAATGAGCGGTATAATATATTTATACCAAAGTGTGGGGTCTGGGTGGATCATAATACTTAGATAATGAAGTGAAGTGGTAGACCCCCTCAATGGGAAGGATGATCAACAAGATCAGAGTTGACCATTAATATTTAATCCCTCCAATCTGCTCAGGTTTAATTTCAGCCCTGAGAAACTGCCAAATAATTCAGTGATTATGTAAAAGTACGGGGAGGGATGCTCTTGTGTTGGTCAAAGTCATTAGCATGTCGTCTGCGAATAATAATATCTTCAATGTCTCAACCAATTTTCAATCCTTGTACTCTCATATCCCCTTTTAAGTTCTGAATAAGGGATTCTAAGGTTAAAATAAATAAGAGAGGAGATAGTGGACAACCCTCTCTTGTACCTCGTGATACCACAAATGAGAGAGAGAATTTATCCCATTAACGTTAATGAAGGTGGTCGGATTGGCGTATAGTAAAGTTATTGCTTCAAAAATATGTCCCACAAAACTATATTGTTCCAAAACATAATGTAAGAATTCCTAGAGCACTCTGTCAAATGCTTTTTCAGTGTCAAAGCTTACAAGGGAGTCTACAGGTTTAACATAAAGACTAGACTCCATTGCCAACAATAGTGTACATATATTGGCTCTGGAATGCTTTTCAAAAACAAACCCTGATTGCTCCAGAGAGATCAGACCAGGCAGAAGGTATTTCAGTCTATTAGCTATTAATTTGGCATACATTTTTATGTCTAGGTTTAGTAGGGAAATTGGGTGATATGAGGAGGGATATAACAGCTATTTACCTGGTTTTGGTAATACAATTATATTAGTCTTACCCATAGTTTTGGCATCTGACCATCCTACACCAGAGTAGCAAATAATGCTGGCAAAAAATCACTGATCTGCAATTGTAATATCTTATAAAAAGTAGCATTAAGCCCATCTGGACTTGGAGTGTTAAAGTGGGAAAGACTTTCATTTTTCCAGTTGCTGATGGTCTAACTTAGGTAAACTGAGAGAGAACATAAACTGAACAGGCATTATCAACTTCAACCTCTGCTGTATAAAGATTTAAGAAAAATTCTTTATCAGTTGAGGTAATACAATGCTCATTAGCTATGGATATCGTGCCATTCACAGCGCGAACCTCTCTGTGCTGTAGCTAAGTTGGCTGGCATGCGCCCAGAGCGATTACCATATCGAAAACATTTGTGCTTGAATGCAAACAGAGAAGTAGTAGTCCAGATTGTTTAACAATTGTTAAGCACCATGCCATTTCTCAGGGTGCTTATGTCCAGGGATACAAGAACACTTAGATTTTTATTGAAAGCATAATTTTTTTATTGTTCAGTACAAGTATTCTTGGGAGATGCTGATGCCATTTCTCTTACAAACTGTTCACCAGTATCTCGTTGTATAGAGGAATTGATCCTTCCTTTATAGATATACAACATTGCAGAAGATTCTAGCATTGCGTGACTGCCCAAAGAATCATTTACATAGGTTGTCATGTCAATTGCATGATGTGACTATTCCTGAACTGCCCTGATTAGTTTTCCCAGTTGGGGCTCATTGGGTAGGGCCCATTTACCATCACTCTTTGGATAGTCTTTTTTTTTCTGTTAATTACCTTGACCAGCAAGATTCTAACACATCTGTGGCTGTGTTTCTAGATACTCCTGAGAATAGTGCCTGGAGCTTCCGCCATTGGTTTCTTCTTTGTATGACCCTATGAATAGGCATCATCTTACGGAGTCAGCTTGGCTGCCTGTCCAGCTGAATTCTGCAAGTCATTCTCGGCAAGTCACTTTGCGGTCACATAGGCTAAGAGAGCAGAGGATTCTGGGGCGGATACAATTCTCCATGTTGGTTTTCTGTTCAGGCACACATCATTTCCCTCTTGTGCCACTTTACAAATGGCAAGAGTGGCATACCCAAGTATCAGAGGTGAAGACAGAACTGTGAGAAGTGATTATGGCAAATGGGCTGAAGTGTGTAGGCTAACAACTAACCTCGTGTGTCTGTGTTGTGATCCCTCTAGATCCCCACTAAAGTAAATGAAACTCATAGATAGCCACGCACTCTCTAAGTAACAAATAGTAGCAGTATGACTAGGTTTCACTAGGTAACCATTAGCTCTATAGTGGAGCTGCAACAACAGCTGCATTATAAAGAAAAGAAAGCCTATAATAGCAAGACTACAGATGTTATCTTTCAGAGTCAGATGATTATACAATAATGTTGCAACAAATATAAAGCTAGGACCAATAAAGAGAGGCCAGTATGAAAGTATTAATGTATACTGGGCGAGTTTTTGCAAGGAGTACTGCTATTGTAAACAGCATTAAAATGGTAAACAAGGATATAAGCAATGCATATAACCAGAAAAATGGAGAAAGTCAGCAGAAGGCCTCACACTGAGTTGTGCATACATAATGTGGCACAAGTTATAAAAGTGTTGCAAAGCATAAACATGTTCTGGTCATAGGAAGAAGTGGGATTATAGGTAGATAGAAGTGTCATACTACCAGAAAACATCTGAGAGAGATTGTAAACAAACTGTAAATAAATAAAACTGATAGGTAGTGTTACAAGAAGAAATGCCCAAAACGGTATACGGGGAACTCAAGGTAGAACCAAATTCGGTATATAAGGTAAGTTTAGGAGCAGGGAGACCAGCAATGTGACTACCATAAATGTAGGCTGCAGGAGAAGAAATAAAGAAAAATCTTGTGCAGAAGCAGCAATAGGGCAGAATGTAACTCAAGGGAATATGTGATTTATACCAAGACATATCACTCTGTCAAGTGGCCAGCAGTGGGACAGGGTGAATGGTTAGTGTGATCAGACTAGCTTTCATAGATAAAGAAAAAGAGAACATACCAAATAATCATCTCACTGACTCAGCAAGTAAGTGCATATACTCATTATAAGGTATAGGACTGGATAATGCTACAAAATGCTTGGACTGTAGAGACTAATAAAAACTGCATTAATTCAGACTGTGACATTATCTTAAAATCTAAATAGTGGCATTTGCAAATGGATACGTAACTAAAATATTGACTAGGTGTATCCTAACAAATCAAATAAAGGTCCATATAATGAAAGGTGCAAAATGACATCTGTGCGAAGGATGGGATGATTTCTGAAATCAATGATACATGATGTAGGCAGTTCTCCGCAGGGTGGATTTCTGACATCTGAGGATAGCCTCTTAACTCATTATTAGATGCATATATTACAGATTAAAGCCTAATATAAGAGCAAAACAAATTCAAATTAATCAATGAGACAAATTCTATCATGGCCTTAATTCCCTGCATCTATTAGTCCCTACATCTGCATAATATTCCCTCTTTATTATTAGGTAACATGCAATAGTCAGGACCACAAACAACTTAAATAAGAACATAAGAAAATGCCATACTGGGTCAGACCAAGGGTCCATCAAGCCCAGCATCCTGTTTCCAACAGTGGCCAATCCAGGCCATAAGAACCTGGCAAGTACCCAAAAACTAAGTCTATTCCATGTAACCATTGCTAATGGCAGTGGCTATTCTCTAAGTGAACTTAATAGCAGGTAATGGACTTCTCCTCCAAGAACTTATCCAATCCTTTTTTAAACACAGCTATACTAACTGCACGAACCACATTCTCTGGCAACAAATTCCAGAGTTTAATTGTGCGTTGAGTAAAAAAGAACTTTCTCCGATTAGTTTTAAATGTGCCCCATGCTAACTTCATGGAGTGTCCCCTAGTCTTTCTACTATCCGAAAGAGTAAATAACCGATTCACATCTACCCGTTCTAGACCTCTCATGATTTTAAACACCTCTATCATATCCCCCCTCAGTCGTCTCTTCTCCAAGCTGAAAAGTCCTAACCTCTTTAGTCTTTCCTCATAGGGGAGTTGTTCCATTCCCCTTATCATTTTGGTAGCCCTTCTCTGTACCTTCTCCATCGCAATTATATCTTCTTTGAGATGTGGCGACCAGAATTGTACACAGTATTCAAGGTGCGGTCTCACCATGGAGCGATACAGAGGCATTATGACATTTTCCGTTTTATTCATCATTCCTTTTCTAATAATTCCCAACATTCTGTTTGCTTTTTTGACTGCCGCAGCACACTGAACCGACGATTTCAATGTGTTATCCATTATGACACCTAGATCTCTTTCTTGGGTTGTAGCACCTAATATGGAACCCAACATTGTGTAATTATAGCATGGGTTATTTTTCCCTATATGCATCACCTTGCACTTATCCACATTAAATTTCATCTGCCATTTGGATGCCCAATTTTCCAGTCTCACAAGGTCTTCCTGCAATTTATCACAATCTGCTTGTGATTTAACTACTCTGAACAATTTTGTGTCATCTGCAAATTTGATTATCTCACTCGTCGTATTTCTTTCCAGATCATTTATAAATATATTGAACAGTAAGGGTCCCAATACAGATCCCTGAGGCACTCCACTGTCCACTCCCTTCCACTGAGAAAATTGCCCATTTAATCCTACTCTCTGTTTCCTGTCTTTTAGCCAGTTTGCAATCCACGAAAGGACATCGCCACCTATCCCATGACTTTTTACTTTTCCTAGAAGCCTCTCATGAGGAACTTTGTCAAACGCCTTCTGAAAATCCAAGTATACTATATCTACCGGTTCACCTTTATCCACATGTTTATTAACTCCTTCAAAAAAGTGAAGCAGATTTGTGAGGCAAGACTTGCCCTGGGTAAAGCCAAGCTGACTTTGTTCAATTAACCCATGTCTTTCTATATGTTCTGTGATTTTGATGTTTAGAACACTTTCCACTATTTTTCCTGGCACTGAAGTCAGGCTAACCGGTCTGTAGTTTCCCGGATCGCCCCTGGAGCCCTTTTTAAATATTGGGGTTACATTTGCTATCCTCCAGTCTTCAGGTACAATGGATGATTTTAATGATAAGTTACAAATTTTTACTAATAGGTCTGAAATTTCATTTTTTAGTTCCTTCAGAACTCTGGGGTGTATACCATCCGGTCCAGGTGATTTACTACTCTTCAGTTTGTCAATCAGGCCTACCACATCTTCTAGGTTCACCGTGATTTGATTCAGTCCATCTGAATCATTACCCATGAAAACCTTCTCCATTACGGGTACCTCCCCATCATCCTCTTCAGTAAACACCGAAGCAAAGAAATCATTTAATCTTTCCGCGATGGCCTTATCTTCTCTAAGTGCCCCTTTAACCCCTCGATCATCTAACGGTCCAACTGACTCCCTCACAGGCTTTCTGCTTCGGATATATTTTAAAAAGTTTTTACTGTGAGTTTTTGCCTCTACAGCCAACTTCTTTTCAAATTCTCTCTTAGCCTGTCTTATCAATGTCTTACATTTAACTTGCCAATGTTTATGCTTTATCCTATTTTCTTGTGTTGGATCCTTCTTCCAATTTTTGAATGAAGATCTTTTGGCTAAAATAGCTTCTTTCACCTCCCCTTTTAACTATGCCGTTAATCGTTTTGCCTTCTTTCCACCTTTCTTAATGTGTGGAATACATTTGGACTGTGCTTCTAGAATGGTATTTTTTAACAATGACCACGCCTCTTGGACATTTTTTACTTTTGTAGCTGCTCCTTTCAGTTTTTTTCTAACAATTTTTCTCATTTTATGCTCAGACATTACACAGAAACATGCCTTTCACTGAACTGACACACAAATTCATTCATTGCATTCCTCATGTGTCATGACACACACATAACAAGACAAATAACACATTTGAGCTAAAAAAAAATTAGACCAAAAAGTGTTTGGATCGATCCAAAATAAAAATAGTCAAAATTAAAATAGATCTATTTAAAAATGAAAAAAATCAAACTAAGAAAACATGAAATCTTCAAACGTTGCCACAGAGAAGGCTTTGTTTTTTCAACCTGAAAAGATATAAAATTAAAATTAAGATAATGGTTAAAGTGAAATTACAGCTTCATTGCAACTAAACATTTATTCTGATATGCCTTAATTCAGCAAATAGCATTCATGAAGTTACTTTCTTGTCTCTATTGTTATGCCACTAGGAGGCACTACCACAAGTTGTGGTGTGTAAGCTGCTTTCTGTCCACAGATCTAAAACCTCTTGTGTTCTATTTCCAAAGGTGATAATGTTAGTGCTTTGTAATTCAAAATCTGAAAATCTGCCACCTCTGTTAATGGGTCATGCAATTACAGCCAATATTTTTTACCATCAATCCCTAACTTAATTCCTAAAATGATACCTGTGACAGACAACTTTGTACTTTGTTAGAATTTATTTTTTTCCTTCGTATACTACTGTTATTAAAAGTAGTTCTGTAGCTTGCATGCAAACAGATCATGTAAGTGCTGTACTTAACAGATTGTTAACAAAGATAATACCAAAGATACAGCAGCTGAGAGTCTGAAGGTCTTGGGACAAGATTTTTTAAAAAGATATAAGGGCTTTTTATGAAACTTTGTGGGATTGATAGCTTTATTTGTTATAATAGAAAGCTGTACACAGTACTGTGCATTAGCCAGATCTAAAACTGTACATGAGGAATTTCTTTCAGGATTTGCTCTACATTTATTTTCAAAATGTCCAAATTTTCCCACAATACCAGCATTCAATACCTGTGTTTCTAGCAGGATCAAAACCAGCTCCTTGTGACGGGCTAGTAAATACCTATGCCATTTACTCCCCTTCTAACGCTTACCATACTTCTAGGTATGATTACTGCACCTATTAATTGATTCTGGGAATACCAAGCATTACCCCGACTGGTTCCATATTCTACATCATCTGAAACCCATTTATCCCAGATATTTTCTCAGCAGTCTTCTATCTAGAAAAACATTTCTCTCTTTTTGCTTATTTAATTCCTCCATCTGCCTAGACTATAACTTAGTTGGGAGTTTAGTTAAACCTTCAGCTCCTTTACTCTTTTTCTCTTGCATACAAATCACTATAATGACAAATATGGAGAAACATTTCTAACCACAGCTTATTTTTCAGCCCTGATCACTAATGGGTTGATACAGTATAGTGCGCTCCAGCGGAGCACACTGTTAACCCGCGATTGGATGCGTATTTTCAAAACGCTAGCGTTACCCCTTATTCAGTAACGGGTAGATTTTAAAAAATTGCTCGTTCGCGTACTTTTATTTGCGCACCAGGCGCAAACAAAAGTACGCTGGATTTTATAAGATACGGGCGTAGCCATGCGTATCTTATAAAATCCAGGATCGGCGCAGCCTGCCTCCGTTCCCTCCGAGGCCGCTCCGAAATCAGAGTGGCCTCGGAGGGAACTTACTTTCGCCCTCCCCTCCCTTCCCCTACCTAACCCACTCCCCCCGGCCCTATCTAAAAAAAAAACCCCCACCACCTTTATCCATGGATTTACGCCTGCCAGCAGGCTGCTGGCGCGCCAAGACCCGACCCGGGGGCTGTTCCGGAGGGCGCAGCCATGCCCCTGGAACGCCCCCGGGCCGGCGCCACACCCCCGGGCCCGCCCCCCAAATGCCGCGCCACGCCCCCAAACGCGCGTCACTCGGCGACGCCCCCGGCACGCCCCTTTTCAGAAACCCCGGGACTTACGCGAGTCCCGGGGCTCTGCGCGCGCCGGCGGCCTATGCAAAATAGGCGCGCCGGCGCGGGAGGGCCCTGCTCGCGTAAATCCGGCCGGATTTACGCGAGCAGGGGGTTTAAAATCCGCCCCTAAGGGGGTCAAAAACGCGTGTCCAACCCCCCCTGAACCTAATAGCACCCGCAACATGCAAATGCATGTTGATGGCCCTATTAGGTATTCCCGCACCAAGCCGCACATTTTACTTTCAGAAATTAGCGCCTACCCAAAGGTAGGCTGCTTTTCTATGCACCCTCCGACTTAATATCATGGCAATATTAAGTCGGAGGTCCCGAAAGTTACAAAAAGTTTAAAAAAAAAAAAAATTTGAAGTCAGCTCGTGGGTTGAAAACTGGACGCTCAATTTTGCCAGCGTCCGGTTTCCAAACTCGTGGCTGTCAGCGGGTATGAGAACCGACACCGACAAAGTTGAGCGTCAGCTGTCAAACCCGCTGACAGCCGCCGCTGCTGTCCAAAAAGAGCCGCTAGGGACGCGCTAGTGTCCCTAGCGCCTCTTTTTACCGCTGGCCCTAATTTGAATACTGAATTGCGAGCACAGGAGAGTGGCCTGTGAGCGTGCCGGGAGAGCGAGCGTTCGCCCACTCTCCCGCTACTTTTACTGTATCGGCCCGAAAGTGAGAGCAAAGTGTCTGTAAATTTGGAACCCAAATGCTTTGAGATAAATTGGTGTACATGGGCTGTGCATTGTTGTGCATAGGCCAGTGAGACTCATATAATATCAAATTTAAAACATTTAAAGCGCAACAGAGCGTACCAGCTGGGAGCACCCAGCCTGCCTCCTTTCTACAAGTGCATCCTGCAGCTTTCCATTTTCCTACCTCACAGCTGCTGCACTGTTTGTAATCCTGCTTCCCTTTGTGCTCTAGTCTGTACAAATTCCTTGACTGCTATTCGACAAGCTTGTTTAGTAACCTCTTGTGCTGCAAAGTCTGCAACTGTGAGAGAGGTTCTCCAGTAGCTGAGACAAAGCCTCTCCTATTCCATTTTCTTAGGTGTTCATTAAGAGATGAAAATATATAATGTAAATCAGTGTCGGGAACCAGAGCACAATTCCTGAATATCCATGCTATAACACACAATTCTGCTCCCTGTGCAGACATTTCTTATGGTAGTGCGAACTGTTCACATCTAAGCACTTGGTCTGCAGAATTATACTGAATAGCAGCAAATCCAATTGAATTTGGAATTACTTGTAATTGTCTGATGGGATACTGTAGAGATCAATAATATGGCTGAATTTTTACCAAGTCTCGTAGTGGTAAAGGAGATATGGGCATCCCCCACCCCACCCCAAAGTATTCTAACGTCATGGGAAGTATGTAAGACAATTGGAATCCCTGGCACATTTGCTTGCAATTTACAGATAACTTCTGCACATGCCACAATTCCTAAATCACAATCCGAAAACCCCTTTTCTATCAGATCAACAAGAGCCACACTTGGTGCTTTCAATACTGACTGTACTAGATCCTGTATACTTTCTGAGTATTCTGCAGTTAATGTCAATTTTTTTCACCAGCAGGGACTGTCTTCACAATGCCATCTAAGTAATTTGCTTTTTGTACTAAACGCTGGTATCCACAGTCTGCAGAAGTTTAGCAAACCCAATAATCCTCTTAGCTGTTTTACAGTTTGGGGAAGTGCCGCTGCTGGAGCTACAACAGGAACTACTGCTGGCAATGGAGTAACCTGAGTTTTGACTAACTTACGGGCCGATACAGAAAGAAATGCGGGAGAGCAAGCGCCCGCTCTCCCGTCACGTGCACAGGCCAGTGTCCTGTGCGTGCGATACAGTAAATAAAAATATTCAAATTAGGGCCCGCGGTAAAAAGAGGTGCTAGGGACACTAGCGCGTCCCTAGCGCATCTTTTTGTACAGAAGCGGCAGCTGTCAGCGAGTTTCAAAGCCGGCGCTCAATTTTGCCAGCGTTGGTTCTCAAACCCGCTGACAGCCACAGGTTCGGAAACCGAATGCCGGCAAAATTGAGCGCCCGGTTTTCAAGCCGTGGGCCGATTTTACATTTATTTTTTTTATATTTTTGATTATTTTTAACCTTTGGGACCTCCGACTTAATATTGCCATGATATTAAGTCGGAGGGTGCACAGAAAAGCAGGTTTTACTGCTTTTCTGTGCACTTTCCCGGTGCCGAGAGAAATTAACGCCTACCTTTGGGTAGGCGCTAATTTCTGAAAGCAAAATGTGCAGCTTGGCTGCACATTTTGCTTTCTGAATCGCGCGGGAATAACTAAAAGGGCCATCAACGTGCATTTGCATGTTGATGGCCCTATTATTTGGGGGGGGGATGGTTTGGACGTGTGTTTTCGACGCGCTATTACCCCTTACTGAATAAGGGGTAAAGCTAGCGCGTCGAAAACGCGCGTCCAACCGCGGGTTAACAGTGCGCTCCGCTGGAGCGCACTGTACTGTATCGGCCTGTTAGGTAGTTTGGGAGTTCCCTCTCCTGAAGCTGCTGTAAGAGATATTGGAGTTAAAGACGGAGGATCTAACTGTAATGGTTTATAACCTGGAGCAACATCATTTGAATCAACCGGACATAATTCAACTGGGGCAGCATTTAGTGAAAAGTGACCTAACTGACTACAAGCTGCAGCAAACCTGCATATAAGCCGGGCATACTTAGGTCCCTGAAAAGATAGGAATTCAGGGCAGCCATAGCAGAAGCATAGGGTGGGGGTATCTTACTCCATTCACTGTCATCAAGAACAGAATCCCTTTGCCTATACCATAAATCAAAGACTTGCAAATGTTTAGCTAATGACTGCCCTTTCTTCAGGTCCTTTATAAGCAAATGTAACACAGCGGGCTGTAAAGAGCATTCACGTGGCCAAACAAATGCAGACTATCCCTTAGACTGTTTTCCTTATTATACCACTTCTTTTTACTGCGGGCATCCTTTCATCGTTATTGTAAACTGTGGTGACAGAGCAGGGAACAACGGGATATAAAAGTTTTAAATAAATACATAAAAACCAAAATAAATAAATCTCACAATTCCACAGGATGAAAAGCAGCAGAATCCTTTTGTAGGAAACCCGGCTGTTAGAATCAGAACGTGCAAAGTTAAGGAAAAGAGGAATCTCTCGAGTTTTTTTCTGCTTCTGCTAAGCGTTGTGGGGTACCTACCCTCATGCATAAAAATATATGTTTTTGTATGGAATAGATAGAGCCATGCGGACCCAGAAGGCCGTTATATCCTAAATTATTTGGTAAACAAGTTATGCTGGCTTCCATCTATGCTCCCAACCAGAACAACCCTTTGCTTTTCTGTTACATTAATCGCTGATATAATTGCAATGGGTTCAGCCCCCTCTTATTTTGGGAGGGGATCTAAACTGTGAGGCTGACCCCCCATTTAGATAAGCGTGGGACCCACCTGATAACCAATGTCCATAATACCAAAGGGGTGGGCTTTTTATGTAATCATTTGAGTATTATAGATATTTGGAGAACCCTCACTGCAGGGTCTAAGATGTTCACTCATTCATGCAAGGACCCAGAATTGATTACATTCTGCTGTCAGAGGTTTTTGTTTCCTAAGATAGCGGAAGTGAATATTGGCCCCCCCTAGTGATTTCAGATCATAGTCCAGTTATCTGTTCTTTTTACCCAAAGATTTGTCCTCTTGGAAAATGCCTCATTGGTTAACTACTGATGTGGCATTTAAAGCAGATCTGGACGAGCAGTGGTTAAGATTTGCAGACTCCAATGCACAGACCTCCTTGGAGCCCATCCTTTATTGGGAAACAGTAAAAGTGGTTATGGAGGGGGGGAGAGATCATTAGTTTCACTGCGCATAAAAGAAAGATGATCAATAAGACATTTTAGCACTGGAAAGAATTGAATGCCAGTAAAGTAAAATCTGATGGTTCTTGGCAAAATTAAAATATCAGTCTGCACAGAAATCGTGATGTGTGCCTGAACAGAAAACCAACATGGAGAACTGTATCTGCCCCAGAATCCTCTGCTCTCTTACAGGCGGATACAGTAAAATCGGCGGGAGAGCTGGCACTCCAAGGCGAGCACCCGCTCTCCCAACGTGCGCCCAGGCCACTCTTCTGGGTGTGCAATCCAGTATTTAAATGAGGGCCTGCGGTAAAAAGAGGCCCTAGGGACACTAGCACGTCCCTAGCTCCTCCTTTTTTACAGAAGCGGCGGCTGTCAGCGGGTTTGACAGCCGACGCTCAATTTTGTTGAAGACGGTTCTCAAACCCGCTGACAGCCACGGGTTCGGAAAATGGCAGCCGGCATAATTGAGCGTCCGTCTTCCGACCCACAGGACAATTTTAAATTTTTTTCAAATTTTGGGGCCTCCGACTTAACATCTCTATATTATGTTGGAAGGTGTACAGAAAAGCAGTTTTTTCTGCTTTTCTGAACAGTTTCCCGGTGCCGGCAGAAATTACAATGTGCGGCTTGGCTGCACATTTTACTTTCTGTATGGCGCAGGAATGACTAATAGGCCCATCAACATGCATTTGCATGTTGCGGGCGCTATTCGTTTCAGGGGGGTTGGCCGCGCGTTTTCGACGCGCTATTACCCATTACTGTACTGTCTCGGCCTGTTAGCTATGTGACCGCAAAGTGACTTGCTGAGAATGACTTACAGAATTCAGCTGGACAGGCAGTCAAGCTGACTCCATAAGATGATGCCTATTCATAGGGTCGTACAAAGAAGAAACCAACGGCGGGAGCTCCAGGCACTATTCTCAGGAGTACCTATAAACACAGCAACAGATGAAACTGCCATAACAATTGTAATTCAGAACCCATGCACTGCAATGCATTACACCATGGCAGAAATCAGACGAAAATAGCAAATCGGATGACAAACTAAACTTTTCCAAAACTTTCCTTTTTTTTTTATGTTCCTCTAATAATCCCTTAAGCCTAGCAAGCAGGGTAAGGGCTTACAACCACATCCTATTTTTTATTGTTCAATATAAGTATTCTTGGGAGATGCTGAAATGGCACTGGGAGCTGGAGAGTTAACTGTGTTGGCAGGTAAAGAGAAGGTAGGAGGTATGTAATGCTCCAGGCGATTTGTATGCACAGGGATACAGGGGGGAGAACTGGTTTACATGATTTGTTGCTGTTTGAAAGGTATAAGCAGACTACTGAGGAATTAAAGTTGTGGTGAAATGTTACAGAAAGTGAACTTAATTTGGTAGATTCTTGCCAGCTTTCTCTGGCTGGTTAACATTGAATTTGGGTAGAAGCTAATAAGATAATAAGATAAATAAAACGATTTTAGGGCAGACATAGGAGATATATTGCATTCTTACATTCAGTTTTTGTGGTGGCAGGGAGTCATTTAGTAGATAATCTGAAAACTCCTTTAGACCTCATGAGAAGTAGTATAATAAGGAAAACAGTCTAAGGGATAGTCTGCATTTGTTTGGCCACGTGAATGCTCTTTACAGCCCGCTGTGTTACATTTGCTTATAAAGGACCTGAAGAAAGGGCAGTCATTAGCTAAACATTTGCAAGTCTTTGATTTATGGTATAGGCAAAGGGATTCTGTTCTTGATGACAGTGAATGGAGTAAGATACCCCCACCCTATGCTTCTGCTATGGCTGCCCTGAATTCCTATCTTTTCAGGGACCTAAGTATGCCCGGCTTATATGCAGGTTTGCTGCAGCTTGTAGTCAGTTAGGTCACTTTTCACTAAATGCTGCCCCAGTTGAATTATGTCCGGTTGATTCAAATGATGTTGCTCCAGGTTATAAACCATTACAGTTAGATCCTCCGTCTTTAACTCCAATATCTCTTACAGCAGCTTCAGGAGAGGGAACTCCCAAACTACCTAACAGGCCGATACAGTACAGTGCGCTCCAGCGGAGCGCACTGTTAACCCGCGGTTGGACGCGCGTTTTCGACGCGCTAGCTTAGTGGTAAATAAAAGGATTAAAAGTATAAATGCAAACTGAAATCTGCCCTTGTGCCCCCCCAAGCCTGCTCCGGAGCGTGGGCGGAGGGATGGTCGCGCGTCGCAGCTGCTCAACCCTAGGCCCCTGTGCCAGTGGAGAAGTTCACGATCTGTTAGAAAGGTTCTTGGAAGATGCCTTTACACTTTGGATCCCGGCTCATTTCTGTTTCCTCATAGCACTTCTGTCTTAACTCGCGCTGGGACAGTTGCCATTTCCAGTCACTTGGGCTTTGACAAAAAATGATTTATACTAATTCCCCCTCGCCATCGTCCGTGACTGGAATCAAGCTGGGGAATGGCACTGACCCGGCGTTCTGCGCCTGTTGCTTCCTGAGTTCCTGCTCACGCGTGTTTTTGCCAGGGGCAGTCGAAGCGGAGCAGGGGCACTGGCCTGATGTCAGCCGCTCTCTCGGCCTTTGTTTTCAGAGGCACGTTTATTTACGTGGATATATGGGGGCTGGGTTTAAGATCTCCATTAACTGTGTTTCTGTGGAGGCCCTGGAGTGCATGGGGATGGGGGTCGGGCCCAGTCTCAGCTTTCATATTGTAAATCTGGCATCTGCTAATCCAGGACTTCCCAGCTCTCCTGGGGACCCCCGCAGCCAGTCCAGATTTCTGGGTGTCCACCGTGCATATTAGACATTTAAATATCCCGGGTCTCCTGCGTGCAGGTTTATCTCATGCACATTCATTGTGGATACCCTGACAGCTGAGAAGAGACAGACTTGGGAAACCCTGAGCTAATTCGTGCTCTCTGACTCTGCAGGACCCTTGGGCGGGAGGATGGAGGCAATAATTGAAGGGCCACGAGATCATTCTGGGCTCTCTAGGGTCATAGATGATCTCTTCTCCCGTCTCTTTGGTGTGAGACACCCTGAGCTTCAGCAGCCTCTCGGTAAAGGCTCCGAGCCAGGCTTTCCAGGTTGCCCTTACACAGAACGTCTGCCGAGAGGGGAACCAGGAATTGGACTCCACTGCCAGGCCACACTCACTTCTGGAGTTAACCCTTTTGCTGCAGGGAGGAAAACACAATCAGCAAAATCTTGCCGCTCCTTTCACTTCCCTCTTAGTTTTAATACATTTTAAAGTGGGGAGGGTTGTAACGATGTCTCTGGAAGGCTAGAATTAGTGCCAGCGTTAACGGAGAGGTCTTTGGCCTTCAGCGATAGAATAGGAGGACTCGGATCAAGGTCTCAGTGAGGGTGGTGATCTTTCGTGCAGGAACCTAACATCAGCTGATGCTACCAGGATCCCATTGGCTGGCACTGTTTGTCTAAATGAAGGAACCCCCCCCCCCCCCCTCTTATAAAACACTTTGGTGGATATTATTGGCTTTTAATGTATTAAGACATTCAAACATCTGACTAGTGGTTGCGTGCCAAAAGATTTAACAGCTAAGACGCGCATTCTACAGGAGCCTGCCCCATCCCTTGGCCAGATTTGCTGTTTTCTTTCTAAAATGAATCTGTAATTGGCATCGAGGATGAAAGTACAGAAAGGAAACAAGAGTCCTGATCGCTCATGTGTGCCAGGCACATCCGGCGCCCAGCTGCCGAGCGTTAAGCACCAGGCTGCAGAGCTCAGGGGAGCAGGAGTGGCGCAGTTGCCTGTAAAGGTCTAGAGGTGAGCGTCGTCCATCCTAGCCCAGGTCTGAACGGAGGCCGGGCTTTCTGTGAGCTGGCCCGAGGCCAGAGCAGCCGTGTGCCCTTCAGGTCGTGATTGGGTAAGACCCATCCCTGAGCCCAGAGGACTGCGAAGTCTGCCTGGCTACTTGGCAGGAAGGAGGGAGGGAGTTCTGTACCCAGCGCCAGAAACCTCCTTCCTTCCATGCTTTACGCAGGATTAGGTTTGAGTTTATGTTTAAGCCAAGAGGATGTTTCACTATAGGAGCCAACTTTTAAAAATGCTTGGGGGGGGGGGGGGGGGGGGGGGGGAGTGCTGAACTCAACACAAATTACAGCGCCCCAGCAAAAAAATAAAAAAAATAAAATAAAATAGAGCACAGCGGGTTCAGAGGAGCAGGTGGTGAGGACATGGGGAAGTTTTGTTTTGTTTTGGCCAGGCCAAAACAAAACTAGAGAAGCCATTCCCACCAGCCATTCTCCCCCAACCCCAACTCATCCCCACCTCTCTCCTGCTCCATCGCCCTCCACCCCCAAAAGCCCATCCACACACCAGTCTCTTCCCCCACCTGTCACCATCATTTCTGTTTCTCAGCCCTACTTTCTCTCATTCTCCTAATCTCTTCCCATCTTTTCCTCCATTCCCCCTCCTCGCCTTACTCCATCTGCACTGTTTTCTCCCCCTCCAGCAGGGGCATATTTTGAATTTTCTAATGCCCCTTTGCCAGCTCCACTCCCTGCATCTGCTTAGCCTGCTCTGCTCCCCATTTCCCCTCCCAGTTCCTCTTCCCATCAGGTTCCTACTCGCCCCTCCACAGGCAGCTCTCCTCCTCTGAAGGCTTGGCTCACCCATCCCTCAGCAGCATGTCAGGCTTCCCTTCAGCTCACCTCTCTCTTAGTAATTCCCCCCTGCTCCCCAGGCTTGGATCCCTTCCCTGAGCCCAGGCACCGTTTTTCTTTTCTGGGACTGCTCCTGCCTCCCCGTGCTCTGCGGCTCTTCCTCCGGCACTCAGAGATTCCAGGCCGGAGCCGGTCCCGCGCCGGCAGGGTCCACACAGAGCCCTCCACCACCTGCAGCTCCCCAGCCTGCCCTGCTTCCTGTCCTGAATTTGGAAACCCCCAGCGATTACTGCTGCCTCGCGGGATATTAGAGGGGAACGCTTTACTTGTTTTTGTGAAGAAGGGGAACGGTGTTCACCTAAATTCCCCTTCACATCAAACCCTGACCATAGTCCCTCACACGACTGGAGCTGCTGATTTATAAAAGAGATTTGGAGCCCATGATATCGCCGCCTCCACAACCTCCTCCCTCCCTTTCAGTAAAATACCTTATTTACCCTGTGCTCGCTGGCAAATATGAGCTGCCCAGCTAGCACAGAAATCTTCAGCAAACTTTGAATGAACAATTTTCCAACCTTTGTGTCTGTAGTTTGAATCTTTATCTTTATCTCATTATCTTCTCTCACCTCCACTTGCATCCCTCCCCTCACCTCCTCCCTCGATCATGATCCCCCTCTCTTCTTACAACCCTTCTCTTCATTTACCTCCCCTATCAGCCCCCTTCCTCTCTGAACCCACAGCTCTTTTTCCAGTCACCTCCACCTCTCTCAGTTAAGTTCCCTTCAACCAACCGCTCACCCCTGCTCCTTTTCACAGTCCACGTCCTCTCTCCCAGCTTGCATTCCTTTTTCCCTTCTCTCGGCTTCTGCCCCCTCTCTGACCTCACAGCCCGTGTCTACTTCTAGCTCCTCTGTCCCTCTTTACCTTTCCTAGTCCCTCTATCAGCAGCCCTCCCCCTCCCCGCTACATCTCAGTTGGCCCCTCTGCCCTACCTGCCTCTACTCTCTGGTCTCCCTGCAGCCCATTGGTCAGACATTTCACAGCCAGCCAATGGACTGCCAGGGGGGAGGGGCGAGCACTTCCTTACTTCCCCTCCAGGCCAGCCCAGCCACATGGAGCTTCCAGCTGCCAATCTACAGCTGGCCTCTATGTCATTTCACTTAGAGAGGTATTAACCTTCTGCACGGCATCCTCCCTCATCCTGCCAAATGAACAAAGCAGCTGAATGTCGTCGGTCCTGTTTAGATCCCAAAAATCAATTGTGACAGGGTGAAGGGAAAATTCTAGCAATGTCCAGGAAGGCTGAGTGCTGGGCAGTGACAGTTTGACAAGGGTGGCCTCCTTGTGCAATCCTGCTACTTCCAGTAACAATGCTATTACTCCCCTGGGGATTGGTAATCAGGAGCCTCTTCGCAAACACTCTTGTTTAAATATAGAGAGAGGCCTGGGCAAAGTCAGAAGCAGAACCTATAGCATGGACGCGTGCTGGGAGTTCCCTGCAGTAGACCGCTCCTGATGTCAGCCCCCGCTTCTCGGCTTGAGGAAATCGGACAGTAAGGTCTTGAAACAAGTACTGCTAGTGAGGCATTTAGTCTATTACATTGCTTTGTAATATGATGCTTGTGTGTGTGAGTCAGTTCAATCCTTTATAAATAAATTCTTGTTTTATACATCCTGACTGCATTCTTTTTTGGGACCCCGTAAATAAGTGGTTCCGGACAAGGAGTATTCAATATTCCTTACACTGGGGTTGGACATCTACAATAAAAAGGATTCGGGAGAAAATTGATCCTGGCAGGATGCCAAAACCGAGTCGCCTAGAGAAAAGTCTTCCTACACAATTGTTCTTTAAGAATAAGCTATTAAGATCTAAGAAATGAGAGGAAAACAGAAGTCACCAGTGTGGTCCTGCTGAGAGGCTGCGGGTGATGGCTCCCTGATGAGAGCTGGAGAAGGGGGGGGGGACTAAGGAAAGAGGCTGTGCATGATTACCTTTTGCTGGAAAATGAATGATCTAAGCAAATTCTGAGCTGCAAGCCAGGATCTGCAAGTGCCCTAGGAAGAGTCCCCTGAGATGGTGCAGGAGTTCCCTCGGAGCGGGCAGAGAGGCAGTTCCCAGGCTTCCCCAAATAGAGCTCTGAGGTCACTGGCTTGTCAGAAAAAGCAGTCGACCTTCACCAGCCTCTGCTTACTTGGATGGGGTTCCTCCCAGTCTCTGGCAGATGTGCTGAGCCTGATCATAAATGGAGCTCTGTCTTAAAAGTTTTATTTCTTCTCCTTTAGGAAGTGAGCTTCAAAGTCGGGTAACCCCCGGATTCAGTGGTTTTTCGCTTGAATACAATGGTAATCTGACTTATCTCCGAGGAACAGAGAGGAGTCACCATGGAAGGGAGAAGGCTGAGGAGACAGAAGAAACTCAGAAGCCAAATCCTCCAGGGAGCGAGGGCTGAGCCCAGCTGATGTTGTGCTTCTGTTTATTTCCTGAATGCTAAATGAATCTCGATCATTTCTGCAACAGGACGTGTTCTGCTCAGTGATCGGAGGAGCGATGACAGCCTGGGCAGGTCTGCTCTGCCTCTGTGAGTATTTCTCTGCTCCCTTTAGTATCTCTCCTGCAAGGTAGATAGGGGGACGCTGCCCCAAGGGCTTGTCCAGCTCACCTCACTGTTATATTCATGCTGTGGTCACTCAGAGACAGCCTCTGACACTCTCTCAAGTTCACATCACAGTCACTCAGACAACAAACACACTCACTGTCACACTGACTCACATTTACAGTGCGGTCACTCAGAGACAGCCACTGACACTTTCTCACATTCATATCACAGTCACTCAGAGACAGCCACTGACACTCGCTGTCACACTGATTCACATTCACAATACGGTCACTTTGAGGCAGCCACTCAGTCTCCCTGTCACACTGACTCACATTCAGAGACTCACACTCACTCTTGGGTACACATTCTTGGCAGGTTCTGTCCCAGGCACTCTATCACCAGTGGCGTAGCCAGAATTGATTTTTTGGGTGGGCACAAGGTTAACATGGGTGGGCTGTAGGCATGCAGGTCTACTAGTTGTTTTTTTACTGATAAATAATGCCAAATTATGCAGCATAGCATTCACATCTACGCCTAAGTATGAGGTTTACTTAATGATACAAACATAATTCACGGTGATTTGTGGTACTTTAGCCTTCTTATTATTACGATTTTATACACGGCTCCTACCTGTCCATAAATTTTGAGAGAGCGGTTGTGTTGCTTATATTTAAATTGCTAACATCTCAAAATATAGATATATATTTTTACCTTTGTTGTCTGATCTTTGTATTTTTCTAATCAGTTGGTCCTGGTCTCTTTTTCCCATTTTTTCCCTTATAGCTCATTTCCTAATTCCTTTTCAGTGTCTTTCTTCTATTACTGTCTTCTTCCCTTCCACACACACACACACACACACACACACTTTCTCTCACAGACTCCCTCTCACACACTCAAGCTCTCACTCTCATATGCTCTCCCCCCCCCCCCAAGCTCACATTCTCTGCAGACACACATACAAGTTCTCACTTTCTCACCCCTCCCCAGGCTTATATTCTTATGCACACACAGACACACATCCAGGCACCCATTCTCACCCACACACATAAACCCAGATTCCCATTCTCACCCACAAACCCATGCTCCCAGTCTCACCCACACATATTCAAGCTCCCATTCTCATCCATACATATACACATTTAAGGTCCTATTCTCACCCACACATACACACATTCAAGCACCCATTCTTATCCACATATTCAAGCTTCCATTCTCACCCACCCACTCAAACCCAGGCTCTCATTCTCACCCATATATACACACATTCAAGCTCCCATTCTCACCCACATATTCAAGCTTCCATTCTCACCCACACACACAAACCCAGGCTCCCATTCTCACCCATATATACACACATTCAAGCTCCCATTCTCACCCACCCACAAACTCAGGCTCTCATTCTCAACCACACATACACACATTCAAGCACCCATTCTTATCCACATATTCAAGCTTCCATTCTCACCCACCCACACAAACCCAGGCTCTCATTCTCACCCATATATACACACATTCAAGCTCCCATTCTCACCCACTCACAAACTCAGGCTCTCATTCTCAACCACACATACACACATTCGAGCTCCCATTCACCCACATATTCAAGCTTCCATTCTCACCCACATACACACCCAGGCTCCAGTTTTCACCCACACACACTCCCATTCTCATCCACACATACACATTCAAGCACGTGCACAGCTTCCGCTTTCTCCCCCAGAGCAGGAAGATCAGCTGCCTCTCCTGCTGCCACCGGCCTCCTGCTATCTTCGGGCGTCGGGCCGAACTTCCTGTCGGGGGGGGGGAGCGGAAGCGCAGCGCACAACGTCCGCTTCCTCCCTCCCCCCAAGCAGAAAGATCGGCGGGCAGTACGGCCCGACGCCCGAAGATAGCAGGAGTCCGGTGGCAGCAGGAGAGGCAGCTGATCTTCCTGCTCTGGGGGAGAAAGTGGAAGCTGTGCGCGGCGCTTCCGCTCCCCCAAACAGGAAGTTCGGCGGGCCGTTTGGTCCGAAGATAGCAGGAGAACAGGTGGCAGCAGGAGAAGCAGCTGATCTTCCTGCATTGGGGGGGAGGAAGCGGAAGCTGTGCGCGGCGCTTCCGCGCCCCCAAACAGGAAGTTCGGCGGGCCGTTTGGTCCGAAGATAGCAGGAGGCCGGTGGCAGCAGAAGAGGCAGCTGATCTTCCTGCTTTGGGGGAGAAAGCGGAAGCTGCGCGTGGCGCTTCCGCTCCCCCCCCCCCCTCAACAGGAAGACCGGTTGGCCATACGGCCGCAGCAGCGCTTCCCCACGTGTGCCGTGATGGCGCGCGAGGTGTGGGTTCTCTTGTTCGCTGTTGCGGGGATGGGATCCCGCGACAGCCTTGCAGTTCCGGTGCTAGTTGGGTGGGCCTGGGTCTAAGTTGGGTGGGCACCTGCCCACCCAGGCCCACCCATGGCTACGCCACTGTCTATCATACATGCACACGCTCAGGCACACTCTTGCACACACATACACACGTGTATATTTCTGTATTCCTTTAAATAGACAAATACACATGTGCACACTTGCACGTGGCTAGCGTGCATGTGGACGGATCTTACACGCATGAGAGCTCGCCCGGGACAGCAGTACTGCGGTCTCCTCTCTTTGGAGGCTTTGTGACTTGACTCCGGGTAGCAGTCGAAGACCACAGAGCCCAGATTGAATGAGGCAGGAGATGACCGTTGCCTGCTCTCACGCCTGTGCTCGCTGCTTTGGACTCGCGTGTCCTGTGACTGCAGCCCCCATCACGCTGACTTTAACTGATGGGGGTCTCGCTCGGATCCGGACCGCACTAACCCGCTGCTCCCTTCCTTGATTGGGAATTCCTGCCTGACTTAATGCACCGGGGAGAAATTGACCGACAGGGTTGGAGGCTCCTTAGCCCATGGGAATGTCCTGAGGCTGTCTGTCTGTCTGTAAGAGAGCAGTCTCTCTAATTTATGGGACAATGAACACTTCTCCACCTTTCCTTTCATGAATGTCCTTCTTAAGGGTTTTCAGGTGTCACACGTGTGTCACACTCGCCTCACGTGGGAGGGAGCAGGTATTTAATGCTGCACCGGCTGGGTTCTTCCTTACTCTCTACTTCAGTTAAGGGCTATTTTAATATGGTTTTTTCAGGCACTTTAGTAATGCTTGAGCAGTTTGGATACATAAGAAAAGGGAACTAAGTGAGCCTCAAGCACACTTGTTAGTGTGAGTCACTGTCAGACATAGAACCGGGGTTAACAGATGGCTCCAGGCTGAGCCAGGCCTGATTTAATCTCCCCCCTCCCCCATTGTAACTATTTATTTATTTTATTTATTTAAGTGTTTTTATATACCGGATACGTTGGGAACATCATCTCAGTTCACAGATAACTAAAAATAGCAACAAGCTTTACAGAGAACAAGTTACAATGTGTACGTTAATAAAGGTAACAATGAATAGTTTGAACAAGTAACACAACAGGCTTTATAACGAACAGGTTACAAAATGTAAGTTAATGAAAGGTAATCATGAATAATTGGAATAAGTAACACGATGAGCTTTACAGTGAACAAATTGTAACATGTAAGTTAATAATAGGTAACAATGAATAGTTTGAACAAGTAACACAACAGGCTTTATAGCGAACAAGTTACAAAGTGTAAGTAATAAAAGGTAATCATGAATAATTGGAATAAGTAACACGATGAGCTTTACAGTGAACAAATTGTAACGTGTAAGTTAATAATAGGTAACAATGAATGATTGTAACAAATGACACAGGAAATTGTGCTTTAACAGGGAGAAGGGGGCAAAGTGCAAAGAAATACACCTGGAACAGTTAATAATAGTTGAAAATGAATGGTAGCTGGGAATATAGATTTGGCTAAGAAGAGCAGGGTGGACGGGAGTTGGCTGCGGGGAACTGGCTGGAACATGCTGGATAATTTAATGATATTTCAAAGGAGCGGAAAGGTGGTGATAAAGAAATTATGAGGGGGGATTAGGTGAAGGCCTGTTTAAAGAGCCAGGTCTTGAGGTTCTGTTTGAATCTTTTTTGACAGGATCGGGAGGCATTCTGTTCCAGAGGGCGGGTCCGGCTAGGGAGAGGGCACGTACCCTGCTGGATTTAAGTTTGGACAGCTTTGGAGAGGGAGTGTGCATTGTGGCAAGGTGTTGAGCCCTGGTGGGTCTGTTAACTAGGGACTTGTCCTGCTTTTCTTTGGGAAGTCAGAACCGCAGGGAGACAAAACCAGGACCGACTCACTTATCCCGTCTGACTGGAGTAGCCTAGTGGTTAGAGCAGCAAGCCATGGTCAGGCATGCGGGGGTTAAAATCCCACTGACACTCCTGGAACAAGTCCCATCACCTTCCATTTCCTCAGGCCTGAACTTCAAGGAGGATTTTAAAAGCACGGCATGTGCATCAGTCGGGGGGATACGCGCGCAAATCGGACTTACCCGCTCCCAGAACTCAGAGGTGCGCGTGCATCTCACAGAGCTTCAGAAAGGGGCGGGTCATGCCCATGTCCCCCGCCGTGTGCACTTACTTCTGCCATGGAGGAGGTGCTGCTTCGGCGGTGCTTAAAGGATCTGGGGTAACTGCGGGGAGTGCAGGCTATTAAACAAGGGGGGATTTGCAGGACCTAAGCTCATAACTGGACAAACTGGTGGATGAACTGGTGATACTGGCAATGGGGTGGACGCAGTAGAAACCCAATTTATGTGGCTAGGCATGCACCCATTTAAAATTGGGCGCACCTTGGCGCACGCCCAGTGTATTTTACAACACGCACACAGAAGTGCATGCAATTATAAAACCGTGTCGCAAAAGTTTGAGAGTTACTGTCTTACATTGAGAGCCCTCTGGGGATAGGGAAGTACCTCCAGTACCTGAATGCCATCTGCACTAAAGTGTCCCGAAAGGCAGAATTTAAATGAAAAATTAATATACGGGCCGATACAGTAAAGTCCACAGGAGAGCGGACGAACACCCGCTCTCCTGTGCGCGCGATTCACTATGCAAATTAGGCCCGGCGGTAAAAACAGGACCGGAGCGGCAGCTGTCAGCGGGTTTGACAGCCGACGCTCAATTTTGCCGGCGTCAGTTCTCGAGCCTGCTGACAGCCACGGGTTCGGAAACCGGACGCCGGCAAAATTGAGCGTCCGGTTTTCGACCCACGAGCCACGTGCCAACTTCAAATTTATTTATTTATTTTTTTTTACTTTTGGTAACTTTCGGGACCTCTGACTTAATATCGCACTTTCCCGGTGCCCGAAGAAATTAGCGCCTACCTTTGGGTAGGCGCTAATTTCTGAAAGCAAAATGTGCGGCTTGACTGCACATTTTGTTTTCTGAATCGTGCGGGAATACCTAATAGGGCCATCAACATGCATTTGCATGTTGCGGGCGCTATTAGGTTCGGGGGTTTGGACACGCGTTTTCGGCCCCTTACTGAATAAGGGGTAACGCTAGCGCGTCAAAAACACGCATCCAATAGAAAGTTAACAGTGCGCTCAGACGGAGCGCCCTGTCCTGTATCGGCCCGATTGGTAGCCCTGGGGATTGTGTTTCAGTGAAGTTGATAATTTGAACCCCTGACCTGTTTCCTGTTTTACTTTTTACAGTTGCTGTCACTGGACCAGCAGGTGAGTGACTTCCCTCTTCTCAAGGGTGATGTATCAGGTTTAATTGGTTTAGGGTAGTAACTGCTGTAATAAGCAAGCTACCCCCACGCTTGTTTACCCAGATTGTGAAGTTCTGTCCTTGTTGGTAAGTGATACTGTCCAGGGGTTGGAAGGAAAAGTTTCTCTTTGTGGATGACGCTAAGGTCTGCAACTGAGTGAGCACGCCTGAAGGAGTAGAGCTAAGAAAACTTGAGTGATCCAAGGTTTGGCAACTGGGATTAAATGCCAGTTGGGGGTTTTTTTCAGGAAATCCAGCATGAATATGCATAAGATACATTTGCATATGAAGACAGTCTATGCAAATTTATCTCATGCATATTCGTGGTGCATATCCTGAAAACCCAACAGGTTTGGAAAGCCCTGATTTAGGATGCAGTATTTATTTATTTATTTATTTACTTAATTTTCTATACCAATGTTGATATTTACCTTCACAGCAGTTTACAATGTTTCGTAACTAAAAGTCATAAAATACAATAAAAATTTTAAACCAGACAAGTAACTATACATCAGAATCATTCTTAACTTAATATAAAAAAACAAATCATGACATAAAATGATAAACTTAAAATTAAATAATCACATTAAAACATGCCCATTAACATAAAATAATTAAAAGAAAGCATCAAAATATGTAGACATTGAGACTTACTGGCTAACTTCTACTTGGAATGCTTGTACAAAAAGCCACGTTTTTAGTGCTTTCTTAAATTCTTTGAAATATTTTTGGAGCTTTACATGAGGGGGAAGAGACTGATGTGCAGGGACCGGGAGAAAGACTTCAGGGTGATAGCACCTGATGATCTGAAGGTGGCAAAGCAAAGCAAAGAGACAAGGTGGTGGCCAAGGCCAGAGGGATCCTGGGCTGCATGGAGAGAGGCAGAACCAGCAGGAAAAAGGAGGGGGTATTGCCTCTGTACATCCCTCCTAGGGTGCACGGTTTTTCTTTCAGGCTGCCCCTCATAGAGAAGGCTCATTGCCAACAAAAATATTTGTTGTGCCCGTTGGCACCTGCTGTTCCCCCTTTTTTTTCGTTTGGGGCAGTCTGTAGCTAGGGGTTTCCCCGCACGTGCGGACTCCCAGCCTGCTTGTCCTGGGAGAAAGCAGAGCCGCTTACCTGTAACAGGGGTTCTCCGAGGACAGCACGATGTCCGTCCTCCTGAAACCCCTTGGAGCCGGCTTCTCACTGTATGTGGAAAGATACAAGACTGAAGGGGACCCAGACGTGGACGCACGGTAATGGGGCGCTGGGCGTGCTCAGAGAGGCGCAGTCACAGGTAAGCACCTCTGCTGTAGCATTGCAGGCTGTAAAAAGAGTTTAGGCAAGTCCCTGGCGGAAGAGTCCAGACGAGAAGACTCACTCTGTTGTGATGCCACAAATTACTTAAAAGTTAAAGATTGAAGGTCAAAGGCAAGACCATTATATTGCACTGGTAATGCTGACCCCCCCACATATAAAGAGTGCGAATTACACTTCAGCGTTAAAGTTTTGTAATCATCGGTCTGTCTGTTGAGAACTATTTGTTGTCAAATTTTGAACTGCAAGTGAAAATTCAACTTATCTTCGAATACATTCAGAACTGGGAGAAAGTTGGTTAACGAGGCGATGTTTGTTGTGGAGATCCTGAAAACCTGACTGGCCAGGCGTGCCCCGAGGCCCGGAGCTGCCTAGCCTCACTGTGCCACTTCCTTGGGTTTTCTGGACCTCGAAGGCATGACTCCGTGCTTTTTTTTTGCATGTGGCCATTCCTCAGGCTTTCCTGGACCCCTTCTCGTTTGGCTGCTCCCTCGGGACTGTCCACTCTGTTGCAGGTTTGTTTTTTTGCAGATCCCGCGCAAAGTGGAGAGAACCTTTCCTTCTGCAGGATGACTCACAGAGATGTTGAACGATGAGACGTCCCAGCTGTGGGACGTTTTCACGGAGGTGGTGGGGTTTGTTTTTTTGTTTGTTTGGTTTTTTTAATTAGGCTGCTTTGTTGGCTTAAGTTCATGCCTCTTGGATTTTAGTGAATGATTTAATGCTGGTTTGTTTCCATCGCAGTGGCTTCACAGAACAAGGCGGTTCTGTCTCTTGATTCACCATGGAGCACTATCTTTGAAGGGGACTCAGTAACCCTGACATGTGATGTACCAGATCCTGCTGAAGCGATGTATACCTGGTACAGAGGCTCTATGAGACTCGCCACGCAGAGAGGGAAAAACAAGTATCATTTGCAAGAAGCAAAGAGAAGTCACAGCGGAGCTTACAGTTGTGAGGTGCCCAACTCCGACCGTAGTGATCCTCTTCTCTTGACAGTTTCTTATGGTAAGTAAAGCCAGATGAACACAAAGGATTGTAAGGCCTACTGGCCGGGACCCAGAGGGAGCTGCGATCTCGGCTCCTGGTTTCAGGACCATCACTGCAGTGGCCACGGAAGTGGGAGGGAGAACCAGTAGATGCTGGTTCTGATTGAGCTGCAGGCCCAAAGGGGCAGGAGAGAAATGCTGGGCCGAAAGTACAATAAAAAAGACAAAAAAAAAAAAGAATTACCAGGGACACCCTCAGTCAGCCAGGAGGTTGCACCCTGCAGAAGTCGAGGAGGGCGAATGATGTGGGGAGGAAAATGTCCGGACTTAGTGTAGAGCCGAGACTCCCCGGAAACTGAAGGCAGCTCCTGGAGCGCAAGCCTGTACGCGATGGCAGCGATGGCGCAATGCGGCCCCCGTGGACCTTGATGCTGAGGAGGGAGTAACCCAGGCCCATTCGTTCACAACTGACCCATTCCTCACTCAGGAGGAGGGGGGGTGGGGACTAAGCCGCAGGCCACAGGAGGCTCAGTCCAGGTAAAAGAAATACAATTCCCCTCCGACCTTGGTGGCAGAAGAGCAAAGGCCACCCACTTCCTTAGCACTGCCAGCTTCCCGTCCTTTCTACAACTCAGGGGACCTTGGCAATCACAAAGTTCATGGAACGAGATAGAGGAAATGCTTTAGAAAGCCAGGAGGTAACAAAGCAGTCACCTAGCAGCTGCCCCAGGTAACCTGTCTCAGTGCTGCCGTCTCCTTCCTCACTCTCCCTTCTCTTACAGACTGGGTGATTCTTCAGGCCCCATATTCGGAGGTGTTTGAAGGGGACTCGCTGTCTCTCAGGTGCCTTGGCTGGCCGACATACTCTGTGTCCAATGTTAGATTTTACAAGAATGGCAAAAGGATTGAGGGCTCCCGCCATCAGCAGATTTTGTCCATTCCACAAGTGACGGCGGCTGGTGACAGCGGCAAATATACATGTGAAATGAAAATAAGTGCTGTAATCCCACCTAATCATCAGTCAGACGAGCTGCACCTTTTTGTAAGAGGTAAGGCTTTAATGCTTCTGTTTCGTCGGATAACTTACACCGGTAATGCACATCCTCTATCTCAGGCAGTCGTTCTGCGCCCTGCTTAAGAACCCAGTGAGACGGGTATTTGTTTTCTGGTTACATGGTCACCTTACAGAAACAGGGTTGTGATGTCCCTGGGAGAGCTTTAAGAGCCTCTCAAGATGCCGTCCTTCAGGCATCAATCTATATCATGCAAACGGGCTTCCTTAGTCGTTGCCCCTTTGTGCAGTGCCTCATCAAGAGACGTTTGCTTATCCGATTTGTCATTATTTCGGAAAGCTGTCCAGACTTGCATCCCTTTAACTTTTATGGCTGAGTTTAGGTTTTCGGTTGCAGCGAGTCGGACATGTTCAATGCTGTTAGAGTGTTTTATGTGATTTATAATCGATTGGTTATTAAGCTTTTATTGGTATTGAATATAGTTTTACTTGTGTATATTTATTTTATCTCATATGCCTTCTTTATTTATAAACATTTGGTATTCTGCCTTTTTCCAGAAGGAGTCTCAAGGCGGATTAAGATCAAATTTAATTGGAATTACAGTTGCAACACGATGTGCAATCATTACAGGAGTGTTTGACCACACAGGGACATAACTGGATAAGAGTAAACTGTCATGGTTGTGTGCAGTGTAGCAGATTATATGCTAGGTAGTTGTTCAGCTAAGGGGAGGTTAGAGAGAGGCCAAATACACAGGCAAAGGTAGGCACTAAATGTAGGGTGAGAGTGTCAGGATCAAGAGTTCTTGATTATAAGGAGGGAAGGGATAGGAGGAGATGCCCTTTTGTGGATTGCAAACTGGTTAAAAGTCAGAAAACAGAGAATAGGATTAAATGGTCAGTTTTCTCAGTGGAGAGAGGTAAACAGTGGAGTGCCTCAGGGATCTGTATTTGGACCTGTGCTTTTTAATATATTTATAAATGATCTGGAAAAGGGTACGACGAGTGAGGTGATCAGATTTGCAGATAACATAAAATTATTCAGAGCCGTTAAATCACAAGCAGGTAGTGGTAAACTGAAGGAGGTCTTTGCGAGACTGGAAGATTTAGCATCCAAATGACAGATGAAATTTAATGTGGACATAAGAACATGCCATACTGGGTCAGACCAAGGGTCCATCAAGCCCAGTATCCTGTTTCCAACAGTGGCCAATCCAGGCCATAAGAACCTGGCAAGTGCAAGTTTTCTAGCATCTAGACAGATGGATTCAGGAACAGTGGGTTATGCACCTCTACCAGCAGATAGAGACGGAGCAAACTGACATCACAGTATATATATAGTCTTGCAGTGACATCAGCCTGCCAGTATTCTCCGTCTCCAGCAGATGGTGGATGTGCATTTCCCTACTGGGGATTGCTTCAAGGTTTAGTGGAGAATTAATTGGAGATTGGAGTTGCCTCGCTGTCCTGCGGTGATACCTAATGGTGCCTCCTCTGGTTGAAAATTTCTGAGGTGATTTCTGTGGTCCTTTAGATGCATGCTTTGGTCCAGTAGCTGGTTCTTCAGCCACCTTGGACTTAGCTGAATTAAGCAGCTGAAAGGCAGCGGGTGCAGGAAGCTGAGCACAGTGGTGACGGTATATGCCCTCTCCCCCCACAGCCAGAGACTGTCTGTGTACTTAGCCGCAAAAGGCTGAGCTCAGGTAAGTTTAAAAAAAAAAAGTCAGAGACAGAGTAGAGGGATTGTGTAGGACTTCCTCTGGTCTCCGTGCTCGGTGCGTCATCCCAGCCTCACAAATCTGCTTCACTTTTTTGAAGGAGTTAATAAACATGTGGATAAAGGTGAACCGGTAGATATAGTATATTTGGATTTTCAGAAGGCGTTTGACAAAGTTCCTCATGAGAGGCTTCTAGGAAAAGTAAAAAATCATGGGATAGGTGGCGATGTCCTTTCATGGATTGCAAACTGGCTAAAAGACAGGAAACAGAGAGTAGGATTAAATGGGCAATTTTCTCAGTGGAAGGGAGTGGACAGTGGAGTGCCTCAGGGATCTGTATTGGGACCCTTACTGTTCAATATATTTATAAATGATCTGGAAAGAAATACGACGAGTGAGATAATCAAATTTGCAGATGACACAAAATTGTGCAGAGTAGTTAAATCACAAGCAGATTGTGATAAATTGCAGGAAGACCTTGTGAGGCTGGAAAATTGGGCATCCAAATGGCAGATGAAATTTAATGTGGATAAGTGCAAGGTGATGCATATAGGGAAAAATAACCCATGCTATAATTACACAATGTTGGGTTCCATATTAGGTGCTACAACCCAAGAAAGAGATCTAGGTGTCATAGTGGATAACACATTGAAATCGTCGGTGCAGTGTGCTGCGGCAGTCAAAAAAGCAAACAGAATGTTGGGAATTATTAGAAAGGGAATGGTGAATAAAACGGAAAATGTCATAATGCCTCTGTATCGCTCCATGGTGAGACCGCACCTTGAATACTGTGTACAATTCTGGTCGCCGCATCTCAAAAAAGATATAATTGCGATGGAGAAGGTACAGAGAAGGGCGACCAAAATGATAAGGGGAATGGAACAGCTCCCCTAAAGATAAGGGGAATGGAACAACTCCCCCTAAAGAGGTTGGGACTTTTCAGCTTGGAGAAGAGACGACTGAGGGGGGATATGATAGAGGTGTTTAAAATCATGAGAGGTCTAGAACGGGTAGATGTGAATCGGTTATTTACTCTTTCGGATAGTAGAAAGACTAGGGGGGCACTCCATGAAGTTAGCATGGGGCACATTTAAAACTAATCGGAGAAAGTTCTTTTTTACTCAACGCACAATTAAACTCTGGAATTTGTTGCCAGAGGATGTGGTTAGTGCAGTTAGTATAGCTGTGTTTAAAAAGGATTGGATAAGTTCTTGGAGGAGAAGTCCATTACCTGCTATTAAGTTCACTTAGAGAATAGCCACTGCCATTAGCAATGGTTACATGGAATAGACTTAGTTTTTGGGTACTTGCCAGGTTCTTATGGCCTGGATTGGCCTCTGTTGGAAACAGGATGCTGGGCTTGATGGACCCTTGGTCTGACCCAGTATGGCATTTTCTTATGTTCTTATGTTCATTCCCGCTCCCGTGGGGGTTAAGGAAACTGGGCAGCCTGGCAAGGTGAGCAGCTCAGGTGGGGATAGGCCCACTGTTAGGCTTCTTTCTGGGTGCCATGTGGTAGGCCGCGGTGGCGTTTTCGCACGCTTTTTTCCTGTGTGTTCGTCTGCCCCCTACAGGACCCGTCAGCGCGCACAAGTGCGTCCGGCTGCGTGTCCGAATTGTGTGCCCAGTTGCCTTTGGGCGCGCTGCCTGTGCGCACATTCTGTCCACGTATTGGTTGCTGTGCGCCCAGGTTTGGTGCTTGGTGTTCCAGCTCATGGATTTGGGACGCCTAACTTTTGTGCGCATAAAGTTTGAGCGCCTGCATCTTTTCAGTGTGAACCCTGCTGGATGCGCGTCTTCAGTCGCCTGTTAAGCGAACCGATGAACCAATGGCGCCGGTAGCTAAAAACGTCGGCGCTTAGAGGCTCAGGGAGAATTATCTTCCTCTGATTTTACCAAGCCTGGTTCTTCCCAGCCTGATGATGGCCCTGGTTAAGGACACGTCAGGAGGGACGCCTGACCTTGGAACGGGACTGGTTCCTCAGCAGGGCACGGCAGCTCAGTGGGCCCCACACAGGTGCCTTTGGATCCTTCTGCCTTTCCTTGGGTAGAAATTTTTCAAGGATTTGGAATCCTGTTCTTCAGGCGCAGTCCTCTGCCCCGTCCAATCCTGTCAGGTCAGATCCTCCTAGGTTTAAACGCCGAAGCACACCTCGGTTAGTTGCGAGTCCTCCTGATAGGAATCCGGATGGCGCTGATGATGAGGCCGATCCTGACTCCCTGGAGGACGGAGAAATTCCTCCGGGCCTGGAACCGTATAGGACTATGTGGCGGTTCCTTCATAGAGATGAGTTACCAGTTCTGATTTCCCAGACATTGAAGATGCTGGGAGTCGCTGGGGCAGATTCCAGGTCTGAGCCAAAGACAAATCTCATTTTGGTTTCCTTGTGTAAAGCCTTTTGTTTTTATCCTCTGTCATGGAGGCCATTCGAGAACTGATTCATCTTGAGTGGGACACCCCGGAGGCAAATTTCAAAAGGGGCCAAGCTTTGGAAGGCCTATACCTCCTGGATCCAGTGGTGAGAGCGCTTCTGTGTTTTCCAAAAGTGGACGCGCTCGTCTGTGCCGTCTCTAAGTGGATGGCCTATTCCCGTGGCAGGAGGAGCGGCCTTGAAGGATGCGCCCGATAGGAGGACTGAGGCCATCCTTAAGCAAGCCTTCGAAGCAGTGGCAATGACATTGCAGGTAGCTTTCTGTGGTTCCCAGCTGGCTTGCTCTTGGTTTACTTCTCTCTCAGGAGGTCGATGACTCTGGAGTGAATTCCAGGGCAGCGATGGAGCCAGCAGTTGCCTTTTCGGCAGATGCAGGCTGAGATTTGGCCCACACCTCAGCCAGAGGGGGTGCCTTCGGTAATAGCGGCCAAGAGTCCGTTATGGCTGGGAAATTGCTCAGCCCGTGCGACCTCCAAAGCCAATCTTACCAAATTGCCATTTAAAGGCTCGCTCTTGTTTGGGAGCGAGTTGGAGAGACTGGCCAGTAAGTGGGGGCGAATCCCCAGTTCCTCGGTTGCCGGAGGATAAAAACCGGTTGCTGGCGAGGTGGGGGGGGGGGGGGGGTCATCTCAGGGGTTCCAAGCGGTTTCGTCCCTATAGAGGGGACGACCTTTCAGAGGACTCGGCCTTTCGGCAGGACTCAGTGCTTTCGGCCCAGACAGCCCAAGCGAGGCGTGGGCTCGGGTAGCAGAGCCTCACAACGAAGGTTTGCCGACCCACCCCCCGGGAACAGGAGATAGGGGGACGTCTCTCTCTCTTTGATCACATTAGATCGGTGGGTCCTGCAGGTGATATGAGAAGGACGTGCGCTGGGGTTTCGCAGGGTTCCTCGGGACGTGTTTCCTGGTGTCTCCCTGCCACTCCCCATTGAAGAAGCAGGCGGTGGCGGGTACACTGTCAAGTCTCCTCAGTCTGAGGGCTGTGGTTCCAGTATCTATAATCTCAATAAAATAGGGGTCGATATTCCATTTATTTCATTGTGCCCAAGAAGGAAGGCTCCTTTCGTCCCATCTTGGATCTCAAGGGGGGTCAACCATTCAGGCCGATTTAAAAAACAAACAAACCGCGGGAGAGCCGGCGCTCCGAGGCGAGCGCCCGCTCTCCCAACGCGCGCTCAGGCCACGCTCCTGGGCGTGCGATTCTTTATTTAAATTAGCGCTGGCGCTAATAAGGAGGTGCTAGGGACACTAGCACGTCCCTAGCACCTCCTCATTGGTGGAAGCGGCGGCTGTCAGCGGGTCCGACAGCCGACCCTTAACTTTACCGGCGTCAGTTGTCGAACCCGCTGACAGCCACGGGTTCGGAAAACGGACGCCGGCAAAATTGTGCATCTGTTTTCCAACCCACGGGCAGTGGGCAGATTTTTTTTTTTTTTTTAATTTTTGGGGCCTCCGACTTAATATTAAGTCGGAGGGTGTACAGAAAAGCAGTTTTTTCTGCTTTTTTGTACTTGCCCAGTACTTTCAGTATCCCGCGAGGATAACCAATAGGCTCATCAACGTGCATTTGCATGTTGCGGGCGCTATTAGTTTCGGGGGGCTTGGCCGCGCGTTTTCCACGCGCTATTACCCCTTACAGTATAGGGGTTATAATAGCGTGTCAAAAACGTGCAGCCAAATGGGGGCTAACGGTGCGCTCGGCTGACGTTTTGCAGTGTTGGGGTGGTGTTTCGCGGTGTTGGGGTGCCATTATCAGTTTCAGGCACTGCCTTTTGGTCTGGCCACCACTCCCCGAACTTTTTCCGAGGTTACAGTGGTGGTGGCGGCAGAGTTGAGAAAAGATGAGATCCTAGTGCACCCGTATTTGGATGACTTGCTGATTCGGGCCAAATCTCTGAAAGAGAGCCACCTGGTGACCCGCAAAGTGATCTCCCTGTTGCAGGAGTTCGGTTGGGTGGGTGAACCTAGCCAAGAGCAGTCTTCAGCCATCTCGGTCGATGGAATACCTGGGTGTTCGGTTTGACACGAGGCAGGGCAACGTTTTCTGCCAGAAGTACGTATTCAGAAGTCGATGACACTGGTGCGTCTTTTGGTGAACAGTGTGGTCTTATCTACAGGTACTTGATTTGATGGCGGCAAACCTAGAAGTAGTGCCGTGGGAGAGGGCACATATGTGTCCTCTTCAGCACTCCCTGCTGTCTCATTGGAACCCGCAGTCTCGGGATTATTCGATTCGGCTCCACCTGCCGATGGAAGTCTGCTCTCACCTCCAGTGGTGGTTGCAAGCGGATCATCTGAGAAAGGGAGTTTCCCTGACATCGCCGGACTGGTTGGTACTCATGACAGATGCAACCTCCAGAGTTGGAGAGCTCACTGTCAGGAACAAGGGCGCTGGAATACAGAAGATTCTCTCTGGAACCTCAATCGGCTGAAAGCTCGGGTGGTCCAGTTGGCGTGCTTACAGTTCAGCAGCAGGATGCAGGATCGAACAGTCCAAGTAATGTTGGACAATGCAACTGCGGTGGCTTCCATCAATTGGCAGGGAGGAACCAAGAGCCAGCAGGTGTTGCAGGAAATAGACCAACTTATGGAATGGGCAGAAGTGCATCTTCAGGAGATAAGGAAAGTGATGTGGAGGAATAACACCTGTTTCATCCCTTGGACGTCAAGAGACATGCTGTGCAGTATCTGGAGGTTTCTAAACCTTTCTGAAAGACGGATCATCTGTTTGTCCTTCAGGGTGGAGGTAAACAGGGCGAGCCGGGCAAGCCGAATAGATTAAGGAAGTAGTCATGACCGTATATGTGGCTGCTGAAAAGCCATTGCCTATTCAGGTTAGGGCTCATTCCACTAGGGCTCAGACAGTATTACGGGCAGAGGTTAGATTGTTGTCTTCTATCGACATTTGCCAAGCTAAGACATGGTCCTCCTTATGCACCTTTTCCAGGTATTATAATCTGGATATGCAGGCCCGGGAGGACACAGCCCTTGCATGTGCGGTTTTGACTGGGCCATGGTCAGCCTCCTGCCCTGTTTGGGAGTAGCTTGGAGACATCCCACTGGTCCTGAATCCATCTGTCTAGATGCTAGGAAATGAGAAATTACTACTTATCTGATAATTTCCTTTTCCTTAATCTAGACAGATGGATTCAGATTCCCGACTTGGCTGCTGAATGATTGTTTTATGGTCCTCCTGCATGGCTACGTGTTCCAGGAGTTACTGGTAAATGTTCATCCAGTCCCTAGATTAGTGTTCATACATTATTTGCCTGAGTTCAGTTTCCTGTTGGTTGAGTACTGAAATGGTTGTCTGTTATTAATCAAGTTTTGCTAATCTGTCCACAGTTGTTTTTGAAGAGAATACTGGCAGGCTGATGTCACTATATATACTATCACGTCAGTTTGCTCTGTCTCCATCTGCTGGTAGAGTTGCATAACCCACTGGTCCCGAATCTGTCTGTCTAGATTAAGAAAAAGTAAATTATCAAGTAAGTAGTAATTTCTCAGTGATGCATATAGGGAAAAATAACCCTTGCTATAGTTACATGATGTTAGGTTCCATATTAGGAGCTACCACCCAGGAGAAAAATCTAGGCATCATAGTGGACAATACATTGAAATAGTCAGCTCAGTGGCTGCGACAGTCAAAAAAGCAAACAATCAGGCCGATACAGTTCAGTGCGCTAGCTTTACCCCTTATTCAGTAAGGGGTAATAGCTCGTCGAAAACTCGCGTCCAACCCTCCCGAGACTAATAGCGCCCGCAACATGCAAATGCATGTTGATGGCCCTATTAGTCATTCCTGCGTGATACAGTAAATAAAATGTGCAGCCAAGCCACACATTTTACGTAAAGAAATTAGTGCTTAACCAAAGGTAGGCATTAATTTCTGACGGCGCCGGGGAAGTGCACAGAAAAGCAGTAAAAACTGCTTTTCTGTGCACCCTCCGACTTAATATCATGGTGATATTAAGTCGGAGGCCCCAAAAGTTAAAAAAAAATTAAAAATTAAAAAAAAAATGTTTTAAATGGGCCCGCGGCTCGCGGGTTGAAAACCAGACGCTCAATTTTGCCAGCGTCCGGTTTCCAAATCCGTGGCTGTCAGCGGGTTTGAGAACCAACGCCGGCAAAATTGAGCATTGGCTGTCAAACTCGCTGACAGCTGCCGCTTCCGTCAAAAAAGAGGTGCTAGGGACGCACTAGTGTCCCTAGCGCCTCTTTTTACCGCGGGCCCTAATTTAAATAAATTAAGTTACTGAATCGCACGCACAGGAGAGTGGCCTATGCACGCGTTGGGAGAGCAGGCTCTCGCCCGCTCTCCCGCGTGGTTTACTGTATCGGCCTGAATGTTAGGAATTATTAGGCAGGGAATGGTGAATAAAACGGAAGATGTGGTTATACAGCCAAGAGAATTACAGATGTTGATAATGCCTCCATGGTGAGACTGCATCTTGAACACTGTATGCAATTCTGGTCACCGCATCTCAAAAAAGATGCACAGGAGAAAGTGCAAAGAAGGCCAACCAAAATGATAAAGGGGATGGAACAGCTCCCCTGTGAGGAAATGCTAAAGAATTAGGGATTTTCAGCTTGGAGAAGAGAAGGCTGAGATGTATATGATAGAGGTCTATACAATCATGTGGAATGGAACGGGTAAATGGAAATCAGTTGTTTACTCTTTAAAAAAAAAAAGAGTAGGGGATATTCCATGAAGTTAGTAAGTAGCACATTTAAAACAAATCAGAGAAAATTATTTTTTCACTCAACGCACAATTAAGTTCTGGAATTCAATACCAGACGATATGGTAAAAGCAATTAGCATAGCTGGTTTAAAAACATTTTGGACAAGTTCCTGAAGGAAAAATCCATAAACTGTTATTAACCAGGTAGACTTGGGGAAAGTTACTGTTCATCCCTGGGTGTAAGCAGCATGGGATCTGTCTGCTGTATGGAATCCTGCCAGGTACCTATGATCTGGCTTGGCCACTGTTGAAAACACAATACTGGGCTTAATGGACCCTTGGTCTGACCCAATATGGCAGTTCTTAGGTTGTCCCCTTTGGGACAGGAGGTAAAGGGGGTGAGAAACAAGTGGAAGAAGAGGCTGAATTGGGGAGCAGAGCGCCTCTTCTGTCTGCTCGAGCCTCAGCTTCGTCCGTCCTCTGCAGTCTGCTGAGAGAGTTGAGGCTGAAGGCAGGTGTCTGGTAAGCTGCCTGCAGACGGAGGGGAGAGCCTGCGGCATCCCTGTGGCCTGGGAGCCCTGCAGCAGATCAGTCATACTTCAAGGTCTGGAAGGCTGCTGAACTTGTGCAAGCCTGCACCCCTGAATGGCACTATAGACTGACTAATTCGGAGATGATTATACCCATTCCCAATCAATTGCAGATCGCTGTAGTGCTGTCACTGCATATGGGCGTGGCTAACCTGCTAGCTTGTCACCCATGTATGGAAAGCACAGAATATTTAGATAAGATATAAATTGGTGATTTATCTCTCTGTCCATCTTGTAATAGGAGAAGAGCAGCTCTGTGTATTTTGTTTGCCTCGCTTGCGTGAGCCTATTCTTCTGTGCTTTTGCCTTTCTTTCTATCTGCTGCAAGTGCAAGGTACTAATTATTCTCTTTGTGCTATCAGAAGGAAAGACGTGGCCTGGCAGAATCAGGGATTAATCTTTTTATGGTCTCCCTAAATCAAGGTGCGAAGTGAAGCGTTAAGCCAGTTGTTCTCTCTCTCTATATTTTTTTTTTTCATGTGGTTGTACAACCAAGAGAATTACAAATGCCCATGGCTGCAGTTTCTATTATGGTAACCGTCTTTCAGCATGTGGCGAGAGGCGATTAATGTGGGTTTTTCTCTTTCCTTGCTGTTCCAGAGCTGTTCGGGCCTCCGGTTTTAGAGGTCAAACCTTCAGCCTGGGCTGTGGAGGGAGCCCTGGTCTCGCTGAAGTGTAAAGCGGAGCTCGCCCCCCAGAGGCGGGACACGAAACTGCGCTACAGTTTTTACAAAGGCCCGCGGGCTTTGGTAGAGAGAAGCGATTCTCCCGAATACAGCATCAAGGAGATGCAATTTGACAACTCGGGGGATTATTTCTGCCAGGTGCAGACCGAGAAGCTGACGGTGCAGAAGAGGAGCTCGCCGCTAAAGATCCATGTGCAGCGTGAGTATCCGGGGGGGGAAGGGGTGGAGGGGAACCTATCTTACCCCTCTCTCTCCACTGCTGAACATGCGGGTGTCCCAGGGCACGGGCCTGAGGGAAAATCTGAGATTTCAAGGTCAGGGGTCGTCCCTTCCTTATTATCCCCTTGCTCAGCGCTCCGGATGAGCCCATGTGTAACCAGGCCGCATGCCTCAGGCCCTAGATCTGAATACTCACAAAATACATCAGCTTTTTCTTACTTAAGAGCTTATAAGGAGAAGCAGAGGTGCTAGGAGCACTCACATCGCATCTCGTTCACGGTCCTGCGTGTGATAGCGCAGCCTCCCTGCACCCCCACCTTGGGTGGCCCTGATGGCCTCTTCAGCTTTTATTTCTGTGATGTCCGGTGCTGTTTCACGTCTTGGCTTTTGACTCTTTACTTGGGAAGGTTTCAGAAGTCCCCCCGCATCGATGCATCCATCCCCGGGCCGGGCCCCGGCTCTCAAAGAGAAAGTCCGTGCCTGCTTTGCCTTTGGACAGGCCCCACAAGGATCCTCGCCTTCTCTCTCTCTCTTTCTGCTGCGTTTTCCGCTGGAAATGACGCGCGTTATAGAAGTGCGTTATTTCCCTCCCTCCCTCCCCCGCCCTGACCCCCATCCCCGGAAACGCCCTCTGCTCACTGCGGGGACAAATAGGCAATTTTGAAGAAGCCGATGTGCTGGAGTAAATGACTTGAGCCCTCTCCATTCCTCCCCACCTTAATCAGTCTTGGCCGCCCCCAACCACCACCACCATTACCACTCCCCTCCAGTTAATGCAGGTTTGAATGCAGAGGATGATGACCGCGGAAGCCGACTCCTTCTGCCGTGTCGCGGTTTCCAAACTCACTGGGGGTGGGGGGCAAGCCTAAGCGAGGACAATGCCGTCTTTCTTCTTCATCTTCTAGAGCTCTTTACGCTTCCGCTGTTGGAGGTGAAGCCTTCAACGTTTCCCGTGGAGGGATCCCCCGTCTCCCTGACGTGCAAAACGGAGCTCATGGTGCAGACCCCGGACCCGCAGCTCCGCTTCACTTTTTACAAGGGCCTACGGACGTCTTTGGGCAAAACCGATTCTCCCGAGTACCTCATCGGAGCAGTGGAGTTAGCGGACTCAGGGGAGTATCACTGCCGGGCGGAGACCGTGACGGAGAGCGTCCGGAAGGAGAGTCCCCAGCTCCGCCTGCACGTGGCGAGTGAGTATCCAGCAGGCTTACTCGCCATTACACTCGGGATGCAGTACGGGCGCAGTGCCAGAACTAACACAGGCGCCCCACCCCCAGGCAATAGTCAACACCCAAGTGCAAATCTCTCGCCTTTAAACCTTGAATTGCCCCTCACTGGCAAAAGCTAAAAGGGATGTTGGGAATTATTAGAAAGGGAATGGTGAATAAAACGGTAAATGTCACAATGCCTCTGTATCGCTCCATGGTGAGACCGCACCTTGAATACTGTGTACAATTCTGGTCGCCACATCTCAAAAAAGATATAATTGCGATGGAGAAGGTACAGAGAAGGGCAACCAAAATGATAAAGGGAATGGAACAGCTCCCCTATGAGGAAAGACTAAAGAGGTTAGGACTTTTTAGCTTGAAGAAGAGACGACTGAGGGGGGATATGATAGAGATGTTTAAAATCATGAGAGGTCTAGAACGAGTAGATGTGAATCGGTTATTTACTCTTTCGGATAATAGAAAGACTAGGGGGCACTCCATGAAGTTAGCATGGGGCACATTTAAAACTATTCGGAGAAAGTTCTTTTTCACTCAACGCACAATTAAACTCTGGAATTTGTTGCCAGAGGATGTGGTTAGTGCAGTTGGTCTAGCTGTGTTTAAAAAAGGATTGGATAGGTTCTTGGAGGAGAAGTTCATTACCTGCTATTAAGTTCACTTACAGAATAGCCACTGCCATTAGCAATGGTTACATGGAATAGACTTAGTTTTTGGGTACTTGCCAGGTTCTTATGGCCTGGATTGGCCACTGTTGGAAACAGGATGCTGGGCTTGATGGACCCTTGGTCTGACCCAGTATGGCATGTTTTTATGTAGCCAGAAGACAAAAGGCCTCACTGATCACAATCCTCCGGCCAGGAGATCCAGGTCTCTTGACCATCGGCCGTTCTGCCTGAATGTTAAAGTGATTTCAGCATTGTCCAGGAAGAGCCTTAACATTCAGAGAAATGGGGTGGGCCAGGCGCACATTAACACTTAACCCCCTTTCTCCTCAGCACCAGGAAAGAATAATGACAATAATAATTTTGGGAAGTTTAGGCCACCTTTCCAAATAATGCTCAAGGTATTATTAGAGTTGAGCTACGGTAAGTGTAAGTGGGCACCGTAGGCATCATGAGATACGAGTCAACCAAGGACCTGGCCAGGATAAACATATCTAGAAACATGGGACCCTTCTTTCTCGCTCTCTCTGTCCACGATACCATCCAATCTCTCCACACTGTAAGATTCATGCATTTGGACCGCCTGCCACACACGTCCATGACACGATCCTAGCACGCAAAGCCTTATGACGCAGATTTGTTTGTGCGTATGAGGACGCCCCAGCCCTGGGAGAGATGCGGTGCTGATGTAGACTGTTGAGCCTGCCTGTTGGCCACCAAAGACCCCCCCCCCCTCCCGACTCCTACCCCCATCTTCTTGCCCTCCTCCCATTGACCCCTCCTCCTCATCCCTTACTCTGGCTACTCATCAATGATCCCCCTCTCTATCCTCCTCCTGGGCTTCCACCCCCTTCTCTCTTCTCCTCCTCCTCTCTTTTCTCTCCCTGTCTCTCACCCCACCCATCCCTTCGCCATCTCTCCCCCCCCCCCCCCCCCCTCCGGCTCTGCCGCTCCTGACTGCTCAAGGCTCTGCCTCTGTCATGAATTCCACAGAGGAACAGTGCATACGAGGTATTGGACAAATGTCTTATTTTTGGGTTGGGGGAGGGGGGTTGGACTTTTGTCCTGATGTTGAAACCTAACTCTTACAGGCAGAAGAGACGCGTCCAAGGCCGTTCGGGCCCCTTTTGCTCTGTGCTCTGAGAACGTCCTTTCCCTCCCGCAGGAATTCCTGTCTCTGGAATCTCCCTGGAGGCCCAGCCCGCCGGAGGCCTGGTGAATGAAGGGGGAAGTCTGCTAGTGACCTGCTCGGTGGCCGGGGGGACAGGGCCGGTCACCATCTCCTTGTGCAGAGCGGACCCTGGCGGCTGCGAGGACAGACCAGCGTCATCGTCCTCGCGGAGGGAGGAATTCGTCGTGGCGGTGACGGAGGAGCACAGCGGGAGCCGATATTACTGCAAGGCCTCCAACGACGAGCAAACCCCTCCCATCGAGAGTGACTCCTTGCAGATATCTGTGAAGTGTGAGTAGCAGGCTCCCGGCATCGATAACTGGCTTTTTATTTGTAATTTTAAAATGATCATTAACGCTCTGGGCCCTTGAAAGGCAATTCCTAGACAGGGAGCCAACCCTTCCATTACATTTACAGAGGGGGAGAAGCGGAGGGAAAGGTTCCCTGTGGCAGTGGAGGGGAGGGCGCTCAAGGACCACCCCCTCCCTCCCCGAATCACTCAGTTGCTGTTTATTTATCTGCAGTTAGCTCATTGCTTTTCAGAAGTAGCTCAAGATGAGTTCCCTGTCCCCAGGGGCTTACAAACTAAGGAGGTCTTTGACTAAGCTGCGGGGGGTGCCACAGCCTAGGGAAACCACACGGCATTTTCCCCAGCGGTAAAAATACCCCAGGTTAGTAGGACCCAAATGCCGTGCAATGGCAGCCCCTTCGCCTGGGGGCCGCCATCGTGTTAAAAGGGCCATAGCGGCCCGAGCGCCGCCCCCCACCCAACAAGGTCTTGTAAGGACCCCCCCACCCCCCGGGGCTCCAAATCTCCCCTTCCTGGCCTTAGGATCCCACCCGCCCCGGGCAGACCTTTAAAAGCCTGGTGGCTTAGTGGGGCCCAGAATGCCTCCTGGGCTCCGGACCCTGCGCCATCTGAATCAAAATGGCACTGGCTGGCCGCTGTCCAAGGCCCCTGTCACGGGCCTTTATTGACTGGGCAGTATACTGTCTGAACCTTTGCCCGTGCAGGTGCCTTTCCCGCCCCCCCTCTGTCCGGGTGATTCTGTCTGACCTCCTCTTCCTGTGTCTCTCTGCATTTCCTGAGTGCTGTTTATTTCATTATCTATTTATTTGTAAGCTTTTGTGTACCGAAGCTTGGCCCTGGCCTTCACGCCGGTTTGCAGTTATAACAACATTTTACAGTATTAACAAGAACATTTGGGGACTGCAGCACTGAGAATTCATAATGAAAACCGGTGCAACACTGAAACGTCGTAAGCAAACATTATAGCTTTGTACATTGATAAAGGTAACTTGCAGGATATCGTGATAGGATTGAACATTGATAGTTACATTGCAGTATATCAATAAGTAGTGATTATGTTAGGTGTAGATGATACCTTGACAGTTTCATGTATCTAAGAATAGTAGGACTGTAATGCTGTCTGAGGGGGAGAGGTATGTATTCTCTTTCACGCTTGCTTTTTCTCTTACTTTGATGAACTAGTGCAGTCTTTTCTGTCTCTTCCCCGTAAAAACACGCCCGACACCAACATGCTGCCCTTTCGATGGCTCTCCATATTCCCTTGGAGCAGTTTGGGTCAGGTTTTTATCTCCTGTCCCTAGAGCATTCTGGAACTCTTTCTCTGTCTCTTCCTCTTAAGAAAATAGGACCACAAAATCCCTTCATGGCTCGGGGTGGGATTTTAAAACTAGACTGGGCCCAGGCTTTCTCGGTATCTGTGGAGCAAACTTTGCAAGGAACCAGGCCGGCTTCCATGGCCCCTCCTTTCTCTCTTGACAGTGCGGGTGTCGCAGCCTGTCCTTCGCTTTGGGACGGACGGCCATCGTGCCGTGGTCGGGGACACCTTGGTGATGACGTGCGAATCCCTGAAGGGATCCTTTCCTCTCCGCTACCAGTTTTACCACGGGCAGAGGGTTCTCGGGAGCTCGGAGGTCAATCAGACAGGGCTGGGAACCCTGAGAGTGACCGAAGTGTCCGAGGCCGACGCTGGCCTGTATTCCTGCGATGCCCGGAATGACGTTCCTGACGGCATCCAGCGGAGTGAAGCTGTTAACCTCTCTGTATTAGGTGAGTGCCTCTTTAGTCATTTAACATATGCTCTCCGTATTTCATCTATGAGGTTAACCTGCTTCTTTCCCAGATTTGCAGTTCACGACAAAATGCTCACAGTAAACATGAACCAATGGCAATATGTAGAAATGAACGTACATCTTTAGCTTCGTATTTCAAGTGTCCGTCGTGGTCCCTGGCTTTGTGAGCGCGTGCCAAGGGGGAGGACCCGAGCTTGAGGAGAATCTCACTCGTTCTGGGCTACTCCATGTGCCACTTTTGGTGCCACGGATCCTCTCACCGTCCCTCCTTCTCATTCTAGTGCCTGTCTCGGGTGCCACCCTCAGCTTCGACAAGAAAAGGCCCGAGATCTGGGCCGGTGAGAACCTGACCTTGACCTGCGCGGTGGCGGCCGGCACCTCGCCCACCTTCCACTGGCTTCACAATGGGAAGGAAGCCAACTGGAGCGCCGAACGCTACAGCACGAACGCGGAAGGGAACGTCCTTCACGTTGGGTCCGTGCAGCCGTCCCATGGGGGCGGTTACCAGTGCTGGGCCACCAACCAGCTCAATGCGGAAAGGAGCTTCAGTGCCTCCAGCGAAATCCTGAAGGTCACCGTCCTAGGTAAGGACTGTGGCTAATACTTACAAACACTTATTTCTCTCCCTGTATTTAGAAGTGGAATGTGTGGGGAAAGCAGTTAAATAAGTTATGATTAATTGAATCTGTTTGAACGGAGATTTGTAGGATAACTCTGTTAAGATTAATATTGTTGGTAGTGAAGCTTGAGAGGATTTTATTAGGGAGAAGCAAGACCAGCGTATAGTTTAGTGGATTAAAAAGGAATTTTGGGAGGTTAAAAGATTGCCGATGATGGGGATGGTTGGGAAGGGTTTAAAATGTCTCATGGTCTGGTAAGTGGGTTGGGAGGGTTGGGAGAGTAGGGGGAGGTTTGGGGTGCGGGAAGGCGATTGGGGGTTTTGTGTCATGGTGGCTTTATACTCTACAATTGTTGCCTCTCTCAGGGCCTGCTGGGCCGCTTGACTTATAAAGGCAGTTTATGAAAGGTTAAATTTAATTCAATTAAATTAAGCACTCTCTGTCACTGGTTTCCCCAATGGCTTATGCTTGCAAACGTTATCTTTAATAAGTAATTCCCCCGTCTTGTACTTTCACTCACTGTCCACAATTTATGACCCCCCATGTAGAGTCTTGGTTTAACTATCCGCCTATGAGAGACAGTTTCACATCAGCTTAAATGCAATCTGAGCTCACCGAAGACCATTCTTTGTTTTAAATAGCACTGAACTCAGTTTTGAGCTCGTTTTTAAATGTATTCAGCGAAGGGACATGGTGGAGGATTGCATTGCGGCCGCCTGCGTTATATCCTGGTCCTGACTCTCATGCATTCTGAGCCCGGCTCTCAAAGCTGTCCACGGTACGTGGTTTGTCTGCGTACGTGGGCGTGTAAAGGTTTATGCTAGTATTTCAGGAAGAGTGTGGTGGGAGCCGCGCAGTTCATACGATACCACGTGCGGTATTTCTGGGTGTAGGTTTCCGTAGGCGTGTGTATGTATAGCACAGGAACACGCATCTGTGGCCAGCTTTACGGCTTGCCAAGAGCCCCCTCCAGCTTTGGCCGCTGCTGCTTGGCTCGGCTCGCCAGGGCCCATTCCCAGTTTCTTAGCAAGAATCACACCCAGATCCTTTTCCCCCCCGTTGACATTAGCAAGCGCTGGTCCCCTTCAGAATATATTCCACTGCTTCTTGCTTGCATTGATTTTAAATCTGATGGCTCACTAGCGATGGAGGATGGTTGGGGGTGGCTCACCAGGAGGCCATTCAGCTTGTCAACTTGTATTGGATCATTCATAAAAGAAAATCTTAATCCAAAGAGGGGGGAGGGAATTTCCAACATGGTGGCAGTTCGGTAGCCACAGCGTCTCGGAGCTCCTGGTCCAAGTGGACAAATTTGTTTCTTTTTATTTCGTACCTGGATTTTTCATCCTGGTTAAGAGGGCTTTTCCTCCTGAACCCTCTCCTGCCCAGCAGCCTGCACTTGACCAGTTTGTTATTCAGGAAGCCGATTCTGTGGTCTCGGGCAGTGCCATGGCATCTTTCCAAGCAGCACTGGGGAGAACCCTCTCGGCCACGATGACCGATTACCCACCTCCTCCCATACCCTGCCCCAGCACTGCAGTTGAGGGCTGAGAGCCTGAATCTGTTGGCTGATCCGGAGTCTGCGCAGACTGGTGGTATTAGTGGAGGGGATGCCTGGGTGGAGAAGATCGCACACTGAAGCTGGAGAGTGGGAGCGGTCTGGTGCGGGGGGATCCCTCTGGGGAGTGGAACATCGCCAGGGACCCTCTGTGTCTGGAGAGGGAAGCCCGGCTCCTCTCAGGCTGCTGACACATCATCCGGCCGAGCGTGTGTTCTAGTCATGGCTGCGCTCATCACTCTGGATGCAACACGGGCTGCCGTCGTATTTCTGCAGAAATCTGTTTCCATTGGTGTCGAGAGTTTGCATAGTTAATTTGAATAGCAGGGGTCCTAATCTTTCTGCAGGAGCTGAAAACCTGGGACAAGAAGTTGAGCAGTGCCATAAGACAAGAGAGGTGACTGTATGAGCTGGTGACATCATTGAAAATAAGTTGGAGAATTCATCAAGGACGTCCCTTTCCCGGGCTCTCGAGTGCCTCCCTGGTGGAGATGTTCAAGAAATATCTCTTGGACATGTTACGCAATGCCATTGGAAGCCGTGCCACCTACTTCCAGGATACATCCTGCAACCCTGGAGAGATGCAGCGACATGCAGGATGAGGCCTGGGAGCAAAGGGAATTATCGGTTGATAACTGAAACCCGGCCTAAGACTGTAAGATCTACCGTACTGGTGACCTATGGATGAGAGCCAGATAGGGAATGAGCTCTTCGGCTGGGAATAAGGATCAAATGGCTTTGGGACAAAGGATTTTTCCTGACGTCTGTCATAGGTCACAAAAACGTTTGGCAGTGTGCCAAGAGGCCTTATTTTGGTTTGTGTATGATTATCAGCCCTAATTCCCTGGTATTTGTAGGCATAGACTAGATGATCGGGATCGTTTGCTTTCTTTCTTTTAATTTTGCGTTTGTAAAACTTTTCACTTTGACATATTCTGTTTCCTTATCTTTCAAGGGGATTTGATGGAGTTTGACTTTACAGCGCCCTACATAGAAAATGAGCGGTCCAGAGAGGGGTTCCAAGCGACAGTACCAGAGCCGCGCTTATTTAAAAGTCTCTGCCGCATGGCATTGACAGGACCCCTTCTTTTGAGATAATTTTCGTCCCAGTGACGCTTTGGGGACCCATGGACATAGATCATTTCATCTGCTTTTCTCTGTGCAATAATAAATGTGGGAGACAGAATATCCTTCTTTACAGCCAGCTGTGGCATTCCTAATCCAACATCTGGCTGTTGTTTAGCCATCATAGTGTAGATTCTTCAGTCAGAGCAGTTTATATCAAGGTTAAAGTGTGGATATCATAGAAACATAGAAATGACGGCAGAAGAAGACCAACCGGTCCATCCAGTCTGCCCAGCAAGCTTCACACATTTGTTCTCATACTTAACTGTTTCTCTTGGCTCTTAGTAACCTTATGTTCTAATTCCCTTTTCACCCCCACCATTAATGTAGAGAGCAGTGCTGGAGCTGCTTCCAAGTGAAATATTAAGTTTGATTAGTTGGGTAAGCGGCAGCATAGCTCTCTGCCATGAAGCAGAGGGCAATGCTGGAAATGTGTGAAGTATCAGTTTTTCTTTTCCCCTGTCATTGAAGCAAGGAGTCATGCCGGACATGCACCGAAAGTGAAGAATGCCTTGAAAGTCACATTAACTATCATCAAATATTGAAAAGCCTAATAATTGGTAATACCTATAAGCCCATGAACCCATCCCTGTTTTTTTTTCTTTTTTTTCTTTTCTTTTTTTAATTGGGAGATGGATGCCCTTCATCCTTCTACTCTGTGAAGGTGGACACCTACCACCGGCCACTGGCATCCCGCTCCGTTAATGCCTCTGTGGCTACTGCCGCTCCATGCAGTGTTTTACTACCTGCTCTTTATATGCGTCCTCTAGAACTGATGGATCCCATCCCTGGGTTTTTTTATTATTTATTTAATTGGGAGATGACAGCCCTCCATCCTTCCGCTCCGTGAAGGTGGACACCTACCACTGGCCACTGGCATCCCGCTCCGTGAATGCCTCTGTGGCTACTGCCGCTCTGTGCAGTATTTTACTACCTGCTCTTTATATGGACACCTACCACTGGCCACTGGCATCCCGCTCCGTGAATGCCTCTGTGGCTACTGCCGCTCCGTGCAGTATTTTACTACCTGCTCTTTATATGTGTCCTCTAGACCTGATGGATCCCATCCCTGTTTTGTTTTTTGTTTTTGTTTTTTATTTAATTGGGAGATGACAGCCCTACATCCTTCCGCTCCATGAAGGTGGACACCTACCACTGGCCACTGGCATCCCGCTCCGTGAATGCCTCTGTGGCTACTGCCGCTCCGTGCAGTGACGTGATATCGTCACTTCTCCATCTTCAGACCTGGTACCAGGGGAGTACATTTCAGCCCCACCGCATTGTAAAGTTCCTTTCGCAGTGTCACGCATGACCACGCTCTTTCAGGCCTGCGAGGTTGCTCTTCCATTTCCTGAACAAGGACAACATGAAACTCATCAGGCCTTCCAGGGGACCTTTCCTTGTTCTGTGCTTAGGGGGGAAACACTCTTTACTGGACAAGGCCTGTTCAGGTCAAAAGTTTTAGTTAAATCTGTCTTCAGTTATCTAACAAAATCCCATCCTACAAAAGAAATGCCAGCATTCACAGTGCACAAATTCCCCCCTGTGCACACACACACACACACACATACACACACACACACACACACACACACACACAAAGGAAATTAATTTAACAAGCAAGGAAAACTACCAACAGCGTGAAACGCATGTGCGTGGTGATCTTCCCAGAAGAAGACCTGGTTCATGGGTTGGATCGCAGGTAGAGTGAAATGTGTAAGAATGATAAGCTTCAATGTTAGAGGCCAGGACCTTTCATTAAACACTGGCCATATTTACTAAGGAATAACGGTGTATGAATTCCCGCCCGAAGGATGCTTCTCATGTGGGTAATGCAGCTTATGGCCTCATGTTCATGTCAGTCTTATTTCTCATGTGATCAACTACAAATCTATTGCGTGGCTTACTATGAATGCCTTTGTAAACATTTTATTTTTTAGGTTCCAGAAGCTCCCCTGAAACCTCTTCCTTCCCTCCTGCACCTCAAGGCAGTGGCTTCCAGACCTCGGCAGCTCTGCCTCCTCCACTCCCTCCCGAGATGTTGGCGCTCGCTGCTTCTTCGCCCGATGCCCCGCCACCATCACCTCTTCCGGTTGGGTCCCTTGTTTCTTCTGCCCCTTGGTCGTTCCTGGCCGAGGATCTTTTTGGTTCACCGTCTCTGGATAAATCGGGGAAGGCGGGGCAGGTGCCTTCAGAAGAGGCCATCGTTTCTGAGGGGCTAGGGCTGGAGGAAGAGAGAGGAAACATCAGGAAATCGCCTTCCAGAAGAGACGGTGCTGCCATCCCGGAGAGGTGCAGGGACAAACCATTAGGTGCCTTCTGTGAGGGGGTAGCTGGACATCAGGTGAAGAACAGCATGAAGGAACGTAGTCAAGGAGACAAGATCTCATTTCTAGCCTCTATAAAGAAGTTTGTAAGAACCATTCAGGAACAGAAAACAGCTTTTGAATCCCTTACCGAGAGGGAGCCAGCCGAGACCAGATCCGTGCACGCTACTGATTCCCCCGTTCTACAACAGATAAACCAGTCTGTGCAGGGTCTGAAAGCCGATGCGGGTAAAATAGCCGTGGAAATGCAGGCGATCAGCGCATACCTGGCCAGCATCACTGGCTCCTTCCGGCAGATTGCAGGGTCCTTGAGAAAGGCTCCTGTCGATGACTCGGCCTAGGCATAGGAGGCTTATAGCAGCAGGCAGCCTATCGGCAAGGGAGCCCCCTGAGTGCTAAAGCAGCCCAACCTGCGCGGGTAACCTGTAAAGCAAGGCTGGCAGACTTTAGCAGCTTCACAGACGCTCACATGTTGAACACGAGTTTGCTTTTGTATTATACTTGAAGTTTGGAAAATTAGGCCTGCGGGATCAGCTTTTAAGCACAGCAGCTTCTAAGGGGAAATACCCCTGGTTATCTTTAAGGATACTTTGGTCTGATAAATATTTGCCAACTCATCTGTCGGCGTGGCCCGTGGCTGGCAGAATTGCAGGTGCCACGAGTCCGACGCATTCTTCCAGGTCTGTGAACAGGCCCACAAGGGAAGCCGTTTATCGAGGCCGATTAGTAAGGGGATATCTGGGGTGTGCTGGTGATGGACAACGCTCCAGCCTGTGAACATCTGTGCAGTGACTCTGCATGGCTTGTATGAGGTTAATGGTTATGGAGAGTTATTCAGGTCACTCGCTTTCCCGAGGATCACCACAAGCTTACGGTGGCCTAAACAAGGGAGGTTGGAAAAATGTTCAACTCGATAGTCTGACGTCATCTTTCAACCAAACTTGTGATATACTTTTTAGGCTGTGGTTGGCTGGTGCGGGGAGTATCTGTCATGCCATCTTAGCTTTGTATTGCATTAAAAAATGTTATGTTATTATTAGAAAAGAAATGTACCTAGTAAAAATGCTGTAGCTAATAAGTGCTGATGCTTTTAAAATCCTGTTTAATTAAAGGATGTGCTTTGAACCGAAGTTCCTTATTTCTTTGTTATGAAATCTTTCTGTTACAGAACTAGTGTTACAGGTAAGATGATCCGCTGCAGGATTTCTTTGCATCGGAAGGGTTTCAGAAAATTTCTGGCCTGTGACCAGACATGACGTTTTTCTTTTTTTTAGTAATTTTTTTAAATTGAGTCATGGCAGGGACACAAGATGGGATCCACCAGTTTGCTTCCTGTGCATTAATTTATTCTTTTCAACACTGAGCTCCTGTAGCCCGAGGTTTCCCTGTTTCTATCATAACCTTTTTTTCTATTTTATGGTGAGGAAAAGGAAGGCAAAAGTGTCATCTACACCCGGTCCTTCCACCCAGGCCTTAATGGCTCGCTTCCCCCGCCCTTGTTCTAGGGGTTAGGCCCCTGGAGAGCTGTGCCGGTCCCTGCATCTGTAGTGGAGATGCCGGTGGGCTCCGCTGGGAATGAAGCAACCTAAGAAGAAGTCCATTCCTATCCCTCCTCCCCCCTCACTCCTTGTACCCGGTGTCTTGCCTTGGGACACTTATGAGCTGCGGTGTCCATCAGCCTGGCGATGTTCCTGGGAGTCTGGCAGGAAGAGAGCCAGCGAGAGAGGGCCTCACACGCCGACCAGGGGCTACTCCCAGAGCCACACAGGAAGGGGGGCATGTACTGGGAAGACCGGCTACCACAGCCCTAGGATCTGTACGGGCAGCTCTTGCTATCCTGGAAAGATCACCATTTCGTTTGTCCCAAGATATTTCAGTAGTAACTACCGGCAGGCAAAACCCAGGAGCTGCTCTGGGAGCACACTGGGAACCTGACTGGATTGCAACGTAAATTTGAGATTTTGCAGGCCTCCACCCTCGTCTTGGTCCAGGATCCTGGGATTGCGCACAGGAGACTGAAGAAGTTTGAGAATGATACTTAAGCATCTCAAGTTATGATTCCTGAACTTTCCATCCTTCTCAATGATCCCAACTAGGGTTACTAGGCTTCCGGACTAGTATTGCCTCCCCTCTGGAAAGAACATTGAGGGGAACAGAGGATCTCTGGACCCCTGCAAGACCCAACTATCTTTGGTGTCTTGAATAGTTTGTAAGCTCCATGGAGAAAGGACAGTCCCTTATGCGTATCTTACAGTGCTGCATACCTCTAATAGCGGTATAGAAATAAGCAGTAATAGTAGTTTCTGTATATTTAGAAAGATCTCCCCATGACGAGATTACGTGTGTTATCCTCCTTGTGGCTTTTGAATTTCAGCAAGATCAGAATTCAGTTTTGGCCACCCAATCCAGAACATTTTTATTGGTTAGAAAAAAAAAAACTTTTTTGATTTATGTAGGAGTTCTCGAGCATAGAAAGAGGCTGGCATGGTGCCCTCTGGAAGGTCCCTGGTTTGATCCTCAAATTGGGTTTTTCACTCCCTTGGGTTGGCCGGGCCAAGGATGCAGTGAAGCTCCAGGGAAGGATGGAGTCCTAGACATTGAGTAAGGCTGACACCTAGTGGCCAGATTCAGGGCCTGCGATTTACAGGGACGAGAGAGGAGCCCTGGTGCATGGCTGCAGCCCAGGACCACCACAACAATGAGGGGGTCGAAAATGCAGGCAATGTGGAGGAGTAGCCTAGTGGTTAGAGCAGTGGGCTATAAACCAGGAGACCAGGGTTTGAGTCCTGCTGTTGCTCCTTGTGACCTTGGGCAAGTTGCTTTACTCTCCATTGCCTCTGGTACAAACTTACAGGCTGATACAGTTCAGTGCCCTCCAACCCGCTGAACCTAATAGGGCCATCAACATGCAAATGCATGTTGATGGCCCTATTAGGTATTCCCACATGATTCAGTAAGTAAAATGTGCAGCCAAGCTGCACATTTTACTTTCAGAAGGCGCTAATTTCTTCGGGCACTGGGAAAGTGCACAGAAAAGCCATGATATTAAGTCGGAGGTCCCGAAGAGTAAAAAAAGGAAAAAGAAAAAAGAAATAAAAATTTGAAGTCGGCCCGCGGCTGTCGGGTCTAAAACCGGATGCTCAATTTTGCCGGTGTCCGGTTTCCGAGCCCGTGGCTGTCAGCGGACTCAAGAACCGACGCCAGCAAAATTGAGCATCGGCTGTCAAACCCGCTGACAGCCGCCGCTCCGAGCCAAAAGGAGGCGCTAGGGACGCGCTAGTGTCCCTAGCGCCTCCTTTTGCCCGTTTCTACTGCCAGGCCTCATTTGAATACTGTATCGCGCGCACAGGCGAGTGGCCTGTGCGTGTGGCGGGTGAGCGGGCATTCGCCCGCTCTCCCGCGGACTTTACTGAATTGGCCCATTAGATTGTAAGCCCTCTGGGGATAGGGAAATACCTACAGTACCTGAATGTAATCCACTTTGAAGCACTGTGAAAAGTGCAAAAAGCAGAATATAAATCTAAATTTAAAAATAAATAAATAAAATATCCCAGTCCCTGAGCCGATAGTACAGAGGAGCAGGAGGAAACTGACAGATCAACAAAAAAAAAGAAATGTATTATTATTTTTAGCACCATTGGCATCTACAAATGTTTAGATAAATTGCAGAATGATCCAGGGCCTTGCAAAAGCCTTGACGCCCTTGTACATTCTTCACGCTCTGCTGTCTAAAAATTACAAATCCAAATGCATTCAAGGGGGAGATTTTTCACTGCTCTACAAAATATACCCTACGCATTCCAAACATTTCCCAAAACAATTAGGAGTTAAAATAACAAGCCTTGACTGCACAAGTCTTCACACTCTTTGTCATAGCAAACCCAGATGTGCTCCGGTTCCAAAAATTGCCTTAAAAAGGCCCATCCTAAGTTAAAAAGGGCCCCACCCGTGTGTAATCCTAGGAGCTGAGTTGATCTGTAAACTCCTGGATAAAGACGAACGGATTCAAAGTGAGCTTGAAGCAAAGGTCCAAACACGCTGAACAAGGAGCTGCTGAAAGAAATCCGGGATAACATTAGGCAAAACTGGTCTTGCTTTATAATTTGAAATTGATATAAATTCATTAATAAAAAAAAAAAAAAGAGTCACGGCCACAATCTTTCCAGTCCTGGAGGTCGCACCTCCAAAAAGATGTAGGCAGTCCAGAGAAGGGGCCATCACAGTGATGCAGGGCCCGCACCAGACACCCTGTGAAAGGGGATGTAAGGATTTAAATAGGAATACCAGACAGAAGAGGGGGACTTATGATAGAGACATTCAAGTACTTTAAAAGAAAAACTCATGCAGAAGAAGAGGTCGCCATGAGGCTCCAAGGAGGTAGACGCAGGAGTAAGATTGGGAAATCTTTCCTCAAGGAAAGGGGTGATGGATGCATGGCATAGCCTGGCAGGGAGGCAGGGTCAGTGACTGAATTAAAGAAAGCACTGGACAAGCACGGAGGATTCTTAGTTACGAAGAAGTGAAGAGAAAGCCAGAGATCACCTAGTATTGCAACAGGATGGAAACTGGACAAACGAGATGAGCCTTACTCTCCTCATCAAGCCATTGTTTAGTATGACTTGGGAGGCCTCCTTGAGTTTGCCATTGTTTGCTAATATTGAAGTATATTGAGGGGCCTGGATGGTTACCCCAAGCAGGAGTATTAGCCAACCTGTGGTTAGCTGGCCATGGTCTTGAACGACACACAGCTGTCTTCTGGAGAGTGATTGACCATGGCAAGGAAATGGCTTCATTGCCCGCCACAGTGATAGATTCCCATTGCCAGGGACGAGGGCTTAGCTGTTGCTTGCCACGAATAGTTTGTTAGGTCATTTTATAGTACATTTTCAATGGTAGCGTTAGGGTGCTCAGCTGTTTGGGGCGCTCGCTCAGTGAGTAGATTCTGTGGCAGGCTGTCCCACTCTGTAAAGTTAAGCTGTTTTCCCATTGGATTTGAATGGAGATGGCAGACCGCTTATCAACGCAAGATTCATTTCACCAAACCTATGAAGACCAGGGTAACAGTGCTCAGGTTGTGTTCACCTAAACACTGTTACCCGAGGAGATAGTTGCTCATTTTGGAAGACCAGAAGGGTGTTTGCAAGAGCTTGGTTTTTTTGAAACCAAAATTTGTTCCAAAAGAGGTTTGTTTTGTTTATTTATTTCTTTAACAGCTTTTATATACCGGTATTTGTAGATTTATTTTATTTATTTATTTAGCATTTTTCTATACCGACTTTCCAATAACAAAATTATTGATCAATTCGGTTTACATTTTAAACAATAACAACAATGACAAGTAAATGTCTTACAATGAACAGGTCGAATTAACTTGGATTAAGATATAAGGGGGTAATAACATAATTAACATGAGCGGTGCCTAATATAGGCTAGAGGCTGGGTTTTAATGATAGACTGCCGAAGATAAGAGACTGCCAAAGATCATGTGATTTCTAGAGAAGATCTATATAGTTCTCTAGCGTGTTACCACTGAGGGGATATTGGCAGGGATATTTCGCAGGTTGATGTTATGGGAAAGCTTGGTTGAATAACCAAGTCTTGAGTCTTTTTTTAAATGTAGTGGAGCATTGCAGTGATCTGAGCTCTGCTGGGAGAGAGTTCCAGAGTTTAGGCCCAGATGTGGAGAAAGCTCTTTTACTTAATGCTGATTTCATCGGTGGAATTTGAAGGTTGTTTTTGTAGGCTTGTCTCACTGGTCTGGAAGATGTGTGGAGTTGGAGAGGGAATGTGAGCTCGAGTGGTGCCAGGTTGTGTATTGCCTTGTGGGTTACTGAGAGCACTTTGAATAGTATTCTGAATTTGACGGGAAGCCAGTGTAGGCTTTTTAAGATGGGTGAGATGTGGTCTTTTTTGTTGGACTTGGTTAAGATCCTCGCTGCAGCGTTCTGCAGCATCTGTAGCGGTTTTATGGCGTTGGCAGGGAGACCCAGTAGAAGTGAGTTGCAGTAATCTATTTTCGTGAGAATGATTGCTTGTAGAACTAATCGGAAGTCTTTGAAATGTAGGAGTGGTCTCAGTCTTTTTAAGACTTGTAATTTGAAGAATCCATCCTTTACGATGTTATTTATGAGTGATCTATAATTCATTTGGTTATCAAGTATAACTCCTAGATTTCTGACTTGTGGAGTTATTGTTAATTGAGTTGACAAGATGGTACTTGGAAGTGTGTAAGTTCCGTTTTGGGAAATGAGGAGATATTCTGTTTTGTTTTGATTAAGGATCAAGTTGAGGTTGGTGAGTAAGTTGTTGATGGCTTGTTGGCAAGAGTTCCAGAAGTCCAGAGTTTTTTGGAGAGATTCAGTAATTGGAATCAGTATCTGAACATCGTCTGCATATAAGTAGTGGACGAGATTCAGGTTGATGAGGAGCTGGCAGAGTGGCAGAAGGTAAATATTGAATAAGGTTGGAGAGAGTGATGATCCTTGTGGGACTCCTAAGTTGCAGGTGACTGGTGGAGATTCTTCTTTGTTGATCTTGACCTTATACTGTCTGTTCTGTAGGAACGATTTGAACCAGTTGAGGGCCTCATCTCTGATGCCAATTTCTGCCAGGCGATCTATTAATGTGTTGTGATTGACCGTGTCAAAAGCTGCTGTTAGATCTAGGAGGATGAGAAGACACGGTTGTCTGTTTTCAAGTTTAAGTAATATAGAGTCCGTTAATGAGATTAGGAGGGTTTCGGTGCTTCGAGATTGGCGGAAACCGAACTGCGATGGGGAAAGAATTTTGTGGTCGTTTAGGTATTCTGTTAGTTGTTTGTTTGCAACTCGTTCCAAGATTTTTGCGATGAAGGGTAGATTAGCTATTGGGCGAAAATTGGCTGGGTTTTCAGGAGAAAGATTAGGTTTTTTTATGAGTGGTTTTATGATTGCCATTTTTAGTGGGTCAGGTACAATCCCGTGAGAGAAGGAGCAATTTATGATTTGTGCGATGGGTTTGGATATGATTTTAGCACAAGAGATGAGGAGATTGGTGGGTATGGTATCCTGAGGGTGAGAAGAAGGTTTGAGCTTTTTTAGGATATTTTCGATCTCTAAGGATGAGGTCGGTTCGAACTCCTTAAGGCTAGCCTTTTGTGATGAGACTGCAGCTCGAGGTATTACTGGCGTAGTGTAATTATTATTGTTATTATTAATGGACTGAGTTAGTAGATTTGGTATCTTGTTTTTGAAGTAGGTTGCCAGTTCTTCTGCTTTGCTTGCTGCTTTATCATCTGGTATGGATGTTGGTAGGGGTTTAGTGAGGGATGAGACCAAAGAAAAAAGCGCTCTAGGGTCGAAAATGAAGTGGTGGATTTTTTGTGAGTAAAAGTCTCTTTTTGCTTGGAGGATGGATATTCTGTAATGGTGCATCATGGTTTTGAATGCTGTGATGTTGGTGTATGTTGGGTTTTTCCGCCAGTGTTGTTCTTTTTTTCTGAGATCTTGTTTTAAGGATTTTAGTTTTGGTGTGTACCAAGGTTTTCTGTTGTCCTTGTTTGCTTGAGGAGCTTTGGTAATAGTTGGGCATGTAGTATCGGCCACTTTTTTGGTAATGTTGTTCCAGGACAAAATGGCTGAGTCCGCGTTAGTAAGGTCCAGTTGGTTAAGTTCATCCGATAGTCTGTTGCTGAGAATTTCCTGGCTGCACATTTTTTTGAATTGGATTGTGTTATTCTGCTTTTCTGGGAGTGTAGGTAGGTTTATCTTTAGTGTTGTGTTGATCAGCTTATGGTCTGACCAGGGAACTGGAAGGCATGTAGGGTGAGAGGAAAGAGTAAGTTCCTGGTTAATGAAAATGAGGTCCAACGTATGACCAGCTTTGTGGGTGGGTTCCTTAATTATTTGTTTGAAACCCATGCAGTTTAGTGTGCTTAGGAGAGTTTCACAGCTGTGAGAATGGGGGGATACATCCACATGGAGGTTGAAGTCCCCCAATAGTATCGCTGGTGTGTCGGAGTTGATGTGTTTTACTATATTTTCAATCAAAGGTGATGGATCGGTTTCGAGGTATCCTGGGGTGGCGTATGTGAGCCCGATTTGAAGGTGAGAGGATTTAAATACGGCAAATTCTAGAGAATGTGAAGATATTGAAGTTTGTAGTGACATTCCTAGTGTTTTTTTTGCTGCCAGAAGAAGACCTCCTCCTCGTTTTTTGAGTCTGGGGATTGAGAATATGTTGTACGAGTGAGTAGGGAGTTGGTTGATTGTAGCGATGTCTTCTGGTTTTAACCAGGTTTCAGTGATTGCAAATATGTCTGTGTTTGTTTCTAGCAGATAGTCATGAAGCAGGTGAGTTTTCTTAGTCAAAGACTGTGCGTTCAGCAGTGATAAGGTGAAAAGTGACAGTCCCAGTAGTTGGTTTAAAGGTGAGATGACAATAGGGATGAGTCTTTTTTGTAAAGAGTGTGGTAAGGCTTGTTTTTTTGCTGATGGTCTCTTGAGGTTGTGGATGATGGGGATGGATGAGATCGCCATGATTGGTTTCGTAACTGAGCGCTGGATGTTGCTAGTTGAGTGAGCGCTGGATGTTGCTAGTTGAATGAGCGCTGGATGGTTGCTAGTTGAGTGAGCGCTGGATGGTTGCTAGTTGAGTGAGCGCTGGATGTTGCTAGTTGAGTGAGCGCTGGATGGTTGCTAGTTGAATGAGCGCTGGATGTTGCTAGTTGAGTGAGCGCTGGATGTTGCTAGTTGAGTGAGCGCTGGATGGTTGCTAGTTGAGTGAGCGCTGGATGTTGCTAGTTGAGTGAGCGCTGGATGTTGCTAGTTGAATGAGCGCTGGATGGTAAAGTGCAGACTGGGCACTGGGTGAGATCTGGATGGCTGCTTACTAAATGAGCGCTGCCATGGCTCACCGAGATGAGTCGGAGTAAGAATGAGTTACTGGACTTCTTTGGATAGATTTGGTTTAGGGGCCTCACAGTGCAGGCACAGGTGCTGCTGTTCTAAGGCGTGTTAGAGATATTAGTCTTTTGCCTGGGAGATAACATCATATCGGTTAACATGGAACATAGCGAATTACATGGAAGAGGGGGAAGAGCAACTTGGAGGGGGGTTCTCAACTGAAACCATTGAACAGTAAAATTGCAGAGGGTCTAAGATAATAGATTAATTATGAAGACAAAGTAAATATTACAAGGAAACATAAGGGAAGAAGAATGAAAGGAGAGCGGTTGTTAACAAAGAGGAGGAAGGGATATTAACAATGAGAAGGCAAAGGAATGAGCAAGATTTATTAGAGAGGGCGTAGAAAACGTTTATACAATACATGTTTAAGGACAAGGGTTACGGGTGAGGGGATGGTTTAGCGGGGAAAGAAGGTGTTATTGCGGGAAGGCCTTTTTGAAGAGCCAGGTCTTGAGGTTTTTTTTAACTTTTGGGTGCAGGGTTCTTGGCTGAGGTCAGGGGGCATCGTGTTCCAGAGGGTGGGTCCTGCAATCGATAGGGCTCTGTCTTGTGTACATTTGAGATGGGTGGGGAGGAAAATCTCAAAACACATCCCACGTGTAGGTCCACCTGACAAGAACTTCTTGGCTAGCCCTAAGCAGAGTTACCCCAGGCATATTTGGGGCACTCAGAAAGTCCTTTTCCCCTTATGGCTGTCTTGCCCTTGTTTGCAGTTTTATCAAATAGAAGCCCTCTCCAGTAGCCCTGTAAGGAGGAGATCCCATCCTCCTCGCCCCTCTTCCCCTGGGGCATCAAAATCCCCACCACTTTCACGAAGCTCGACAGCTTTCTTAGGCTGCTGGACTGGTAAATGTAATTTCTAGGCAACTCAGATTTGGGCACAAAGAGCGCCAACTTCCTGCAAGCTGCAGGCCCCGTTTTTATTTCTGTGACCCTCGGCTGCCCCCAGGGCTACCCCCCGGTCACTAAGCGGGCGCAGCTGGCATTGGAAAGTGGCTGAAAACTGGGGTGATCCTCTCATTCTAGCAAGTGGATGACCAAAAATTGAAGGCCACAAACTCTTAAAACCTTATCGTGTGCTCCACCCGGTTCTCATTCTGTTCGTTAGCTTATTAATATTCTTTTTCCTTTGCAGAGGTCAGCAATATCCTCCCGACCATGGGGCTGATCTTCTCCCTGCTGTGCCTGATTATTCTCCTCGCGGTGCTCCTTTTCCTGTACTTGAAGCATCAACAGAAGGCAGGTTCGTTGCTTACGATATTTCCCTTGGTAGGAGAGAAGAGGACTCTACAGGGACCCCTCCGTGGTGCTATCCCTGGGTCCCGGCAGCAGGTTTGCTCTACTCTGCTTTCCCACCCTCCCCTGGAGGCACCACTGGGGCTTGTAATGTAACAGAGAACGTGGTCCGCGGTCCTCGCCCATTCCAGGTCTTTAGAAACTGGAAAATCCACGGCAGCCAGTCTGCCATGGGCTCCAAAGGGACGACACATGCCGGCTGGCGCGTCCGCACACCTAGGGTAGCCGGATCACTTCACCCTGGCGTTCAGCGGAAACTCCTCCGGATCGGGGTTCCGCTGAATCTCTCGGCCCGAAGCTGTTCGGCCAACCTACGCCCTGGGCGGGTTTTGGAATAAGGAGCTTTGAGCGACATTCCTTGTCCTGGGGGTGGTCCTGAAGTCACAGTGCATCCCCTCAGAAGCCCTCCCCGCCACCCCCTCCCCGGGATCACCTTCCTTAAAGCGTAAGGAACGCTGCGAGGAGGATAGCGCCGTCCCCGAGGCCCTGCCAGTGACGGTGCTTCTGTTTCTTTCTTTCTTCCTGTGTAGATGAGCATCACTTTACGCCTCCAGCTAGGTGAGTATCTCCGGTTCTGGGGCTTTATTTACTTTTCTTATCGTCTGCTCAACCCCCAGGGGAGGAGAGAAGATCAGATGGCAGCACACCTAAGGCTTCTCTTATTTTCTTCTGTGGTCCCTGCCCTGGCGTGCAGGGGGGGTCATGGGCCAGAGCACTACCCCCGGTTCCTAGGCTCTAGACTCCCCTCTCTCTCCCAACAAGGAGAGAGAGGGGAGTCAGTATTTCGGGTAAAAAGGGACAAACTTCACACAGGAATTGTTGTCCAAAAAATATAATCTTTTACTGGTCCCTTGCCTGCAGGAAGACAAAAATTCCCAGCAGGTAAACCAATGCTGAGGGCAGGGTCAGTACAGAAACGTGGACACAGTGTCAGGCAGTAGCAAATGCTGCAGACCCTGGTAGGCAGGCACTCTGGGCAAAGCTCTCCCTCTCTGAGCGCTGCCCCTGCTACCTGCTCCTCTGCCCCTCTCTCTCTCTCTCTCTCTTCCAGTATCCAAAGGCAGAGGAGTCTCTGGCTGATGCTTTTCTCGGACAGCAGTTCTTGGGACTTTCCCCCTGTTTAGGCAGCCTTCCCTCTGACGCCCACAAAAGGACAATCCTCTGAAGAAATCTCTCTTAGAAGAAGGAGTATAGAGCCTTACTCAGGAATCCAGCCTTGCACCCCCAAGCCAAGACCCTCCCTAATCCCAAAGGCCTGAGCAACCCAGACCCTGGGGCCCAGCCAGGCCTGGATTTAGGCACAGGGAACGTAGGCAGACGCTTAGGGCACCAAAGTTGGAAAGCACTAAATATCCAGGCCGAAGCTCTGCACTGGTTGCTTCAGGGCCCCTGCCCCAGCACAGCTTCAGAGAGCTATTGCCCTAACACTCTCCCTATGAGCGCCCAGATCTTAAATCCAGCCACCTTCCCAGGACCATCCAGCATCCCTCCCTTGAAAGAGGTAACCCCAGAAGAATCCCGAGCCACAGGGGCAGGGCCGGCCTCCCCTCCTCTACTCTGACAGGCAGTGTCCGTGGCGATGCTGCTCTTACTCCAGTAAAGCCCTTAGTGTGGACACTTAGCATCCGGGGAAATTCTAAAGCACAAGGCGGCGCACGCCAACCAGTGCGGAGCTTCGTCGCCTCTCTGACCCGTCTCTCGTCCTCTCTCTCTCTCTGCTTTTTTTTTTCCCCTCGATTTGCCTCTTGCTGGCTCTTTTCTCTCCTCTCGCGTTCTGACCATGAAAGCATTTTGAAATTGGCTCCTCATCTTTGCCAGCCCAACCCGGATCCCACAACAGCGGGAGAGCGACCAGAGGCGGACGTTTGCTGCGCAGCGAGAGGAGGAGGAGGAGGAAGAGGAGGAGGAGAACCATGAGCAGAAGTACAGCAACGGTAATCTCCTATAATCGACTTCTACGCTGCCCTTCTAGTCTAAAGGACAACTCAGGGGACCTTAAGTCAAAGTTACAGCTTATAATAACAGTACAAATAAATATCAAATCGCATAATGCAAAGACAATTTATCTCCCCACCCCGCGATGAATAGAATTGACACAGAAGCCAATGCAGTATCACTTCTGTCCTCCCACCTTCTCTCTCTCACAGAAGGGGGGAACAAATCTAAAACCATAATTCCCATCTGACGCGAAAACAAGCCCAGTGCTCCCGGCCATTCCCCAAGGGGCAGGGAAATAAGATCAGGAGGAACAGGATCCTGAGGACGTCAGGGAAAGGGCCGCCAGGTCGACTCGGGAACGTTGGGGCCTGCACTCGCCGCCTTTTTTTCTCTGATTCGGGAAGAGATTGAATGAGGCGAGATTTTTCCAAAAGCACTCCTTGACCAACAGCCAACTGACAGGGAGTGGCCCTGGGCAACCAGACCTTGTTTCCACCCGCTCCGCGCCCTCTCAGCATAGAGCAGGTCGTGTGGCAAGGCCCAGGAGAGTCGTCGTGGGCTGGAAGCTGCCGGACTGACTCTACCTGTGGCCTGGTGAGATCCTGAGGGATAGGGAGTCAGGCGATAAACCCCATTTGAAAGAAGCCCATTCTGCCTCACGTCCAAGGATTATGTAGTGTTATATTATTGGGGAACATACTATGGATTGTGGGCTTTCTCTTTAAAAGCCTTTTTCTTTAAAATGTAGCTACGAGGTGCACGGGAACAAAAATGCCGGCTTTTCTCTGCTACTGCTGCGAGCCGAGAACTGGGAATCAAACTGCATGCAATAGATCTGAAAATTCAGTTCTGCCCCCAGAGTTTACCGCCCCCCAGGTGAAGGCAGGCCCCCCCCCTGGGAACGCCTCTTTCTAAATCCGGCGCCACGTGTGTGTGTGTGCGCGTTGCGAAAGGCCAGGCGTTGGCGGCAGGCCCCGCAGAGGATGCGTTTCCCAGCCCTGACGCCTTACCCCTTGCCAGGATGAAAGAGGAAGGCCGAGCAAGCTTGGTAGGAGGCCTTCACCTCCTTGCTTCCAGGCTCAGGAAGAGGACGCGGGATCCCACCTTTCCCTGCAAGCGAGTTGGGTGTAATCATCGTGTCCAGTGCAGAACCCTGAGTTCCGGGAAACCGAGCCCTTAGAACCGTGCGTTCTTTGGGTCGGGGACTGTAGTACTGACGCACTCTGGGGATACATTAATACGTCACTGCCTTCACTTTGTGCCGTAGCATTCCCTCTGTATTTGTACACTGAGAATATCCCCCAGTTATATAAAGATACCTGGATAACGTAGCTTGATTGCTGTGTTAATCCACATAAATGTGCAGATATAAAGATCACTAAAAAATAAATAAAATGCTATCTTTTTTATGGGACTAACTTACAATGTTTCTTGACTAGCTTTTGAGAGAGGGAATTTCCAGATGACCAATTAAGTGGGTAAAGTGCTCTTGAGCTGGGAAATTCAGCTTCCCCATGTTGACATGGAAGTGTTTAATTATTGTAACTTCAAGTGCTTTATCCTAGATTCAGTTCAGTCATAAGCCACTTTGATACGATTCGTATCAAACACTTTAATACGAATCGTAAAGGGGACAGCTTGGAAAATGATGCAAATTGTTGCCAAGTCCCTTTCAAAAATTATCCCGCACTGGTTAGGTTTGCACCTGCCTTTTCAGTGGATGCTTTTACCCTGAAAAACAATGCACCTGGTTTTGAAAATGCAAAAAGTACATGCAGTGTTTTAAATTAGTCCAATGTGAAGGGATCAGCTTGTGTATTGTTTGGCGCAGTGATCTTTATTTCCACACGTAACAGTCCTCGGTACACAGTGAGCAGTTTTCACCTCCCTCCACATAGCTCCTGCTCACGGCTGGGGCTGACAGGAGGCGTTCCTGGAGCTGCATTCAGGATAGGGAGAAGGGAAATAGTAGACGGCTAAATGGTATTTTCAAATCATCACGCGGACTTTTCCAGCAAAAATCTACCTACAGAAAAAAAACCAAGTACAAGTGACCAGGCGTGCAAAGCAGAAAACCACATGTACTGTTGCTCTAAACTTTGGGGCAAAGTCCGCAGGCGAAAAGAACCCATGCAAACAGTTTGAAAATTGCTCGGTAAAGTCAGCTATTTAAAATTCTACTCCTAGGATGACTATGGGCCTCATTTACTAAGCATTTTCCCCATAGACACAGAATGGGAGAAAATCCTTAGAAAATCAGGCACTATGTGTTTGTACGGGATGTAACTGGGTAATATTTCCTGTACAATCAATAGCGTGAATTCCAGGAAGCCATGTTTGGGGCTGGGATCCCACTGACAGGCCGCTGCTCTCTCTTTGTTTTGCAGTGGGCATCACTGAGCCCAGCCAGGCAGAAGACGGTCTACTCTACGCCGTCATCGACCACAAGGAGCTAAGTGAGTGGCGCTGCGGATGCCCCATACTCGTCCCCTAGCCTTTACCCTTCACTTCCCCACAGCTGAAGATCCTCTGTGCACGCCTCGCTCTTTACTCCCTCACCTGAACGGTTAATTCCTTTGCTAGTGCCGCGCACACCTAATGTTATGTCTTTTTCCGTTGTTACACTCTAGGAGCAGGGTTTTTTTTTTTAAATAATCTAGTGGGTTAAAAATCAAAATAAACAAATCGAAGGATGGTCCTTCCTTGTCTCAGGCTGTAACCCTCACTTCCCTGCAGCTGAGCGTCCTCAGGAACAGAAAGATATTATCGCTTTAGTCTGTCGAACGCCTTTTCCACATCTGGTTGACACCCATGCCATTCGGCCTCACCTGCCTCAGGAGCACAATGTTATCGTTCCGTTGTCTGCATCCTGGCGCCCTTTCGAAAAAACCCTGTTTGGGCCTTGTGAGTTAAGGTTAGGAGATGCCCATCCACTCCAGGATCCAACGCTTTAGCCAGAATCATCATCCAGTATCATAATTTAAAAGGGATAGAGATCTAGAGGAACTGCAGTCAGGTGACCAAGATAGTCTCGAGCGCCATCAACGGTGCCAGTGCCTCACCTTGAAGAATTCGGTTAGATTGGGCCCGCCAGCCGGAACTGTGGAAAACGTTTTATAAAATCCATGCGTCCCCAGGATTCTTTCCAGTTTGAAGAGAATTCATTGCCATGTCCCCTTTCTGAGTGGGCCCCCTGGATAAAGCAGGTATTTCTGATGACTGCAGACATCCTTCCAGTTTTATCTCACTATCCTCTAGTTCAGAAGCAGACAAAGTTTTATAATAATCAGCAAATGCTACTAACAACCACATGGCACACACCCGCCACTGCTCCTAGCAGCATAACCCAGATTACCCTTCCAGTGTGCTTTAAGCCTATGGACCAGTAACTTATCTGCCTGATTTCCCTCCTCATAATATTTCTACCTCACTCTCCTGATCATATTTCCAACTCTCTCGTTTATAACAGAATGTAAGAAGGCACTTTTAGACGTAGGTCAGATTTTCCACTTTAATCAGTTTTCTCGCTGCGCGTAACGAGGCCAATCTTATGACGGCACGCTTGGGGATGACGTCTGCGTGTACGCGGACTTCAGCCCGAATTTTCAAAGCAGAACTCATGCCTGGAAACCCACTTTGAAAATTAGCAGGACTGCACCTGCCTCGCCATGGCATACGCCTGCACGCTTGCCCGCGTACTTTCGAAAATGGAAAGTACTCGCCCGTAAGTGACTTCCCCTCCCCCCCGGGAACACCTCTTTACAGTATGCGGAAACGTGCACGTGGAATCTGTTCCGTGTCTACTTTTAAACGTACAAACCCCAGCTCGATGTTCAAAAGCCCATTTAGGTGCATAAAACCAACAGGAACTATTTTCCTCAATGTTTGCTTTTGCCACATCCCAGAATTTAATGTCCAGATTTATATTCTGCATTTTTTCAAAAAGCTTGGATACCAGTGGATCACACCAAGTTATCTACTCCATACATAACATCCATACAATAAAACACACACAATTAAAACATAACAAAGCACACAAAATCAACAGCCACAATCACCCAACCACCCATCTCCACCCTCCATACGATCCCTCAAACATAGCAAAAACATAGCAACCCCCCACAAAATCAGCAGTCACAGGCCTCCCAATCATCCATCCCCACCCTCCACAGTCCCATAAAATCCCAGCTGTTACAATCCCCGTTCTCTTTTGCTCAAATATTCCTCCAAACACGTAGTGAACGCTCTGCCACTCCCTCCAGAGCAGAGCATGGTCTGACCCAGAGATCAATCCCATCTTGGCTGTTTGCATAAAGGAGAAGAGCATTCCTGTCTATAGGGATTGTCTGTCCTCGAGTAGGAATTATGAAGAGGAGACGAGAAAGCGAAGTCTTTTCTCGTTAGGTACAAAACTCTCGAGCCTGCAATAAGCTACGGATCTTGAGATGGTGGTTGAAAGAGAACCAAGTTGCTTGTCAGTTCTTCAGACATGGGGCCAGTCCTATCCAGACCTAGAGAAAGCCTCAAATTAGTCACCACACCCCCCCCCCCCCCCCCCCCCCGGCACTGCACCTCCCAAAAAAAAAGATGAGAGAGCTGTTGAGCACTTAGAAATACATTTAATTTGATTAACATTTGGGGCATATAGAGAGCATAGAGTGATGGGCCTTCCTTATTTCTCCTTTAACGAGTGTATATTCTCCTCTTCTTCTCAAACTTCCTCCCCACAGAGAAACGTTTCCCTGTTGATCACCAGGAAGGACTTTCTCTAATGTTTTTGTCCTAGCCCCCGACTTGCCTCTCCCCCAGGGTATACGGATTTAGGTCTTCAAGTCTCATCTCCTGCAGCACTGTGGTGTTCTGTCTCTGCACATCTCTTTCCGGAGTACGGCCCGCAGAGCGGGACGCCCCAGGCGAGGTCTCGCCGGTGACCTGGATACTGGGTCTGCCTTTCCCCTCTGCACTTCAGTACCCCTGCACCTTTTCCTCATGTCAGACCCACAGCTTGCCTCCCTTGAATGTAAATATTGCGGCATGATGTACAGTGGCAAAGCCCTGAGCCCTCTCCTTTCCTTCTGCAGGAACGGCGGCTGCGTGCAGAGACAGCGTAAGTTTGATCACGCACTCGGGGGCCCGTGAGCGGATGTGGCTGTCCCCGCGCTGTCCCCCCGCTGCCACATTCACCCCTGCGTCATCACCTGGGGGCAGATGGCGGCACCTTCCTGACTGGATGCCAGAGAGGGCACTGACAATACGCAGCGCCAGCTGGCTCTGGCCTGTGCAGGGCAGGCTGACCCTCTTCTGCTTTTCCAGGGGGGATGTAGTCCTGCCACAAAAGAAAACACGTTCTGATTTCCTTAAAGCAAGTTCTTTACGTCTTTGTGTGCCCAGTGGGGATGGGTGGCAGGGCTTTCACCTCTCAAGTTAAACTTGTGCAAGCTCTCAGTCTCAGCCCAAAACCCAAGATCGAGCTCTACGCTGGGATCTTGCTTAAAAAGGGACTGAGAGTAATAGTCCGGTTTTATTGGATCTGAGAGGAAGTCAAGGACACCTGTGCGATGGGGGGGGGGGTGAAATCCCGACTGGATCAGCCTGTCAGGGAGCTGGGAACCCTCCTTACATTCCTGCGGTCCCAGCATGGGCGAAGATCTGGGCTTCTAGTTACGTCAGTGGTGCTCCTCAGCTCCCCCTCTTCTCGCGCCGATTAATCTAGTTTTCAGGTTATCCCTAATGAAATAAGATATTTATATACAGGAGCCTGGTTCTCTACTGCAATACAGGCAAACCTCTTATTGCATATTCATGAGGGGTGTCCTGAAAAAAGAATCCGGGGGGGGGGGCCTGCTGACCAGTTGGAGCACCGCTGCGCTAGGGTGACTGACCGCTTCCATAATTCAGGACAGGCCGAGCCAGCCCTGGTTCTGTCTCGTGGTCTTGCATGGACCTGTAGATCGGATTTCACCTAAGAAAAGCCAAAACGGCCCAATCCGTGCAGGTAGCGGGGTAAAACCAGGACTGGATCTGTAAAAAAAACAAAACAGGAGCCATCCTCCATCTTGCCCCGCCACAGCTCAAGCCTGCAGCTCCATAAAGGCGCCCCCGGGGCTGCGTAGCCTCAACGGGCAGAGGTAGGAGGGAATAAAGAGAGGGAGGAAACTGAAATGGAAAAAAAAGGATGAAACCCAAAGAAACGAAGCAAAGTCCACCCGCAAAGGTGACCAGGACAACTCTTTATTTATTTTTCTGTACAAAAGAAACATTTCCAAAAACAACTGAAGCTAAGTTGATAGAAGGGCTAGAAAAGCAAGTTATTTAATGCCCCCCCCCCCCCCCCGGTTGAGCACTGGGTTGTGGGCCCTTAGACCGCAGGGGCTCACAAAATCACCCCCATGTGGCCCCCCCTGGTTTTAATGATTCGAGTCAGATCAACGTCCTGGGCCTTCCTCCCCCTATCCTGCTTGGAGGTGGGGGGTGGAAATCTAATTTGAACCAATTTATCCATTCCTGTATGATCTTAGCAAGGGGGGGGGGGCGCCGCAGAAAAACGGCTCTGAACTGGCTCCGGGTGCTGGGGGGCTCAGCCTGGACCGGCCGGGTTTTATGCCTCCCTGTGGCCCCCTAAGGATCCCTGCATCCCAAAACCCAAACTACAAGTTCATGGATACGAAGGGGGGAGGGGAGGAGAAACGAGGCCTAGCTCAGCCTGAGCCCAGTGACCAGGCCGTGGTAATATCGGGGCAGCGAGGAACGAGGGGGGGGGGGGATATTATTATTAAATACGCCTCCTCTTTCCGTCTCCTCACTGCCTTCCCGCTCTGCTTTCTTTCTTTTCGCAGAATGACTATTTTGTGACTTACGCCAAGCTGAACGACGTGAATCCCGCCGGGGCCCCGCCCCCAGGCACCTGCGCATCCTCTTCTAACATCTATGAGAATTTTTAGTGCCCGCGGGGGATGGTAATTAAGGGCACCTCTCGCAGAGGCCAAAGGAAGATCCGACCTCACCAAACACCCTTTGACGCAGGTCATTAAATTCCCTTCCCCCCCCCCCCTCGGCCATTTCCTCTTGCTCCTTTGGGCTTCCAGGTCAATTGGAACCAAGGCCGGGCACCTGGCAACCAGGAGCGGTCGTCTGCAGCTGCCCAGGGCTTCTTCCCCTTACCTGCATCTCCCCTCCCAGCTCCCTCAGTCACGTCATCGCAGCGATGGCCCTAGGCCGGGGGCCCACGCACCCGCACTCTTTCCAGAACCCTGCACTCGAGGGCCACCCTTGTGCCATATCTGGAGTGTCCCCCTCAACCTTGGGCTGTGCACACTGTGACCCTCTCCTCCCCCAGCCCTGGCCATCCTAGGGACTGAAATCCTGACCCAGAAATCAAACCCAAGTCCTCGGCGAGGCCGAACGCAGCTTGGACACTGAGCCACAGGGCCGGCCGGGAGATCCTCGCCACGGCCTCTTCCTCTCACGCACTGAGATCCAGAAAGGATGAACACTGCACTGCAAGGCACAGTCAGGAAGGCAGGAGAAGCGGCCAGATGCACAGCATGGAATGGGGTTCCCTGCCCCAAAGAGCTTACACTCTGATCAACTGACAAAATACTGAAGTCCGGTAAAAGAAGGGCCTGCTGATGGCACTGCTATGTGCATTCAGACTGGGGGAGGCCTATCCTAGCTCAGCTCCTCTACTGCGCCGGCCGAGAGGAAATCATTGACAGGTAACGACAGAACAGGCTGTGTTTTAAAGAATGTGGCATCCATTAAAGGAATTCAAAGCAACCCTGGGAATATTGTGCTACACTTAGAGGAAGACCAAAATACATCTTGTCAGTGCTCCATCATCTCTGGTTACTGCTTCCTGTCTCTCATACAGTACATGGCTCGGTCCCTGCTCCATCATCTGGTTACTGCTTCATGCCTATCATTATACAGTAAATGGTTCTGTCCTTACTCCATCATCTCTGGTTACTGCTTCCTGTCTCTCATACAATACATGGTTCTGTCCCTGCTCTACCATCTCTGATTACATCTTCCTATTTCATGTTATACTGCACATGGCTTGGTCCCTGCTCCATCATCTGGTTACTGCTGCCTGTCTATCATTATACAGAACACAGCTTTGTCCCTGGCTCCATCACCTCTGGTTACTGCTTCCTGTCTCTCATACAGTACATGGCTTGGTCCCTGCTCCATCATCTGGTTACTGCTTCATGCCTATCATTATACAGTAAATGGTTCTGTCCTTACTCCATCACCTCTGGTTACTGCTTCCTGTCTCTCATACAGTACATGGCTTGGTCCCTGCTCCATCATCTGGTTACTGCTTCATGCCTATCATTATACAGTAAATGGTCCTGTCCTTACTCCATCACCTCTGGTTACTGCTTCCTGTCTCTCATATAGTACACGATTCTGTCCCTGCTCTACCATCTCTGATTACATCTTCCTGTCTCATGTTATACTGCACATGGCTCTGTCCCTGCTCCATCATCTGGTTACTGCTGCCTATCATTATACAGAACACAGCTTTGTCCCTGGCTCCATCCTCTCTGGTTACTGCTTCATGCCTATCATTATACAGTAAATGGTTCTGTCCTTACTCCATCACCTCTGGTTACTGCTTCCTGTCTCTCATACAGTACACGATTCTGTCCCTGCTCTACCATCTCTGATTACATCTTCCTGTCTCATGTTATACTGCACATGGCTCTGCCCCTGCTCCATCATCTGGTTACTGCTGCCTGTCTATCATTATACAGAACACAGCTTTGTCCCTGGCTCCATCCTCTCTGGTTACTGCTTCATGCCTATCATTATACAGTAAATGGTTCTGTCCTTACTCCATCACCTCTGGTTACTGCTTCCTGTCTCTCATACAGTACATGGCTCTGTCCCTGCTCTACCATCTCTGATTACATCTTCCTGTCTCATGTTATACTGCACATGGCTCTGTCCCTGCTCCATCATCTAGTTACTGCTTCATGCCTATCATTATACAGTAAATGGTTCTGTCCTTACTCCATCACCTCTGGTTACTGCTTCCTGACTCTCATACAGTACATGGCTCTGTCCCTGCTCTACCATCTCTGGTTACTGCTTCATGCCTATCATTATACAGTAAATGGTTCTGTCCTTACTCCATCACCTCTGGTTACTGCTTCCTGTCTCTCATACAGTACACGTTTCTGTCCCTGCTCTACCATCTCTGATTACATCTTCCTGTCTCATGTTATACTGCACATGGCTCTGTCCCTGCTCCATCATCTGGTTACTGCTGCCTGTCTATCATTATACAGAACACAGCTTTGTCCCTGGCTCCATCCTCTCTGGTTACTGCTTCATGCCTATCATTATACAGTAAATGGTTCTGTCCTTACTCCATCACCTCTGGTTACTGCTTCCTGTCTCTCATACAGTACATGATTCTGTCCCTGCTCTACCATCTCTGATTACATCTTCCTGTCTCATGTTATACTGCACATGGCTCTGTCTGGTTACTGCTTCCTGTTTTATCATTATAAAGAACACAGCTCTGTCCCTGCTCCATCATCTCTGGATACTGCTTCCAGTCGCTTATTCAGTGCACAGCGCTGTCTCTGCTCCATCATCTCTGGTTACTATTTCCAGTGGCTTTCTATACAGGTTGCATTTCCACATTTGCTCTGTCTTCTGAGGCTTTAAGGGTTTTTTTGCCTGTTGGAAAAAAATAAAGACTAATTATTACTATGATATGATGTGTTGAGGTTCAGAAAGAAACCTGATTAATTTTGAGGGTCCTATCACTTGTGCTATGAATGTGTACTGCAACACTAACTGGTATCCTGGAAGGTGACTTTTCTCCAAATGTCATCTGGAGCTACTTCAGATAAAGCCACTAAGGGGTCAAAATTCAGAAGCTGTACTTGGGCTCGACCATCAGCCTTTGGGAAGTCTCTTACAAGGATCCAAAGGACCTCGAGTTCGTGCCTTCTCAGTTCGACGACTCAGGGCCTCACGTCCCCTTAATGCCTAAGTCGGGGAGTTTATATTCTTTTTTCGTTTTTGATAAAATACGCTCTTCCATACCTGGATACTAGAGCTCAGTATGGATGGGGAAGGGAGCAGCCTGCTGATTATAGAGTAATGGGCTGGAAACCAGGGTTCAGGTTCCACTTCTCTCTCTTCCATGCCTTATGACCTTGGAATAGTTACTCCGGCTCCTGTTGTCTCAGGTACCTACTTACAGGCCGATTCAGTAAAAATCGTGGGAGAGCGGGCCGCTCTCCTGTGCGTGCGATTCAGTATTTAAATGAGGGCCCGCGGTAAAAAGAGGCGCTAGGGACACTAGCACGTCCCCAGCGCCTCTTTTTTGACAGGAGCAGCGGCTGTCAGCGAGTTTGACAGCCGACGCTCAATTTTACCGGCGTCAGTTCTCAAACCACGGGTTCGGAAACCGGACGCCGGCAAAATTGAGCGTCCGTCTTCCGACCCACGGGCCGCGGGAAGATTTTAATTTTTTTATTATTTTAAATTATTTTTAACTTTTGGGACCTCCGACTTAATATCGCCATGATATTAAGTCGGAGGGTGCACAGAAAAGCCTCGATCTTCACCGACAACTTCAGCGTGCAATCTCACATTTCGGAAACGAGTCGGCGCTTAAAATCACTAAGAGTGCGGCCACCTCCGGGGGTAGAATCAAATCGTCCCTTTTCGTGCCTCGGTGTATTCAGCAACAGTGGCCTAGTGGTAGGAGCCAAGGGGCTGAGAATCAGGGAAACCAGTATTCAAATCTCGCTTCCCCCACCGAGGCAGCTTGGGCAAGTGACTTTATCTTCCATTGCCTCAGGGGCTCGCTGAGGTTGCACATGGTTTGGGGTAGAGACTTATTGTACCTGACTGCTTATTGGACAGCACTGGCTAGGTCTAGTAGTAGGATAGATGATATTACAATGCATCCATCATGCAGCCCTCCCCTAATACCGCCCTGCAGTGTCGGCAGTGGAAGGACTGCCTCGTGAGAGGGTCAGCAGTGGAAGGACAGAGCCCTCCAGCCGCAGGATATCCCTCCGGCAGCGCAGCCCATCCCCCTGGTGTGCTACATTAGGATTCATGCTTTTCTAACCAGTCTCACCTGAACACCTTGTGCAGAGAATGATCCCCAGGACAGCAACCGCGAACAGTAGGATCAGAAGGGGCAGGAGGATGAACAGAAGGTACTTAGAGTTGTGTGAGGTGACCTCGGCGTCTGTCGGATAAAGAAGAGAGGGTTTTATACAGCGCTGCTTATTATCCTAGCACTTTACGATGATCGGTGAACTACGGCTGTTCCTCCCTCAAGAGAGATGGCTGATCGAGGCCGTGAGGCCCAGGTGCACACAGATGTGACAGGCGCACACCTTAAAGAGAGCAGCACTGTCGCTCCGTAAAGCCAGCCCTCCTTGTTCCATGTAACTTCTCGTTCCTTTTCTAAAGTTATATTACCCCAGTCCCACGTAAACCGATGTGATATGCTTTACGAATGTCGGTATAGAAGAAGTTTTTAAATAAATAAATAGCACTCTCTTTGTCACAGATGTCGTGGAACCTGTCTAGCATTTTCTCTGACTTCCTAGCATTTTTCTAAATCCGGAGCGGGAGCACCGTGTTTAGCCCACACAAATACAATACGCCAAGAGTAAACCAGGCTTTGCTAGGCTAATGAAGGCTTCCGGATGGGAGCTTCTGAGACCACAACCGTTTCCCTCTGTGGCCCCTTCACAGCCTGCGCCAACCTAAGCAGCGCTTGGGCCGAAAGAGGGACCGAGATACCTGCTCTGCCTTCGCAGCTGTCCCAGGGGACGACCGCCGTCGATTCTTGGCTCACGGGGTTGGCCGCCGTGCAGCAGTAGGACGCGCGATTGTCCGAGGGCTCCAGGCGAACCTTCAGCACCTTCCCCTCATCCAGGAAGGTGTGCGTGCCATTGCCTAGCGTGCCGCCTCCCCTCTGCCAGCTGTACAACACGCCAGAGCCCCTCTCCGCAGCACAGGTCAGGAAGACCTCACAGCCGGATCCAGCAGAGTGAGGCGGGTCGCTTCCTGGGGCAAACACTCTGATCGTCGGCTTGGACACGGCCTCTGAAGGAGAGGAATACAGGGAGAGAGAGACTTAGACCGTGCCCTAAAGTGCAGCAATAGGTTATAGGTTACTATGAGGTCCATATTCAAAAGCCATGTTATCCATCTTAATGGCTTACTTGGCTATATTCAGCCTTTATCCAGATACATTCTAGCCGGCTAGTAAGTTAGGGGGCTAGAATTTAGCCGGATAAGTTAGGGGCGGTCCAGGGGCACAACCTGAAGGAGTTGAGTTAGCCGGCTAAGTTAACCATCTAACTCCAATATTCAGAGTTGGCCAGATGACTTAGCTGGCCGAGCTCTTTATTTCTATGCCATAGCCTTTATTTCTATGCAATAGCTCTTAGGTGGCTCAAAAAAGAACAAACACAATACAATAGTTAAAACATAAAACAAACAGCAATAAAAATAGTTAAACAGCATCAATAAATAAAATGAGGTCAAAATAAGATAAAATTGCATTAAAAAAATGCTATTCTAGAGATTTCTCAAGCGAAACCTGTCCTTGTGGCAGAAGGATCGCTCGACTCTTCTTCCAGGTCATTGCAGCCTCATGGAAGGCCTCCCGGGGGAAGTTTCCAAACTCGTCGCACTGGGACAAAGACCCTCCTGCACAACCTTTACCTGCAAACCCTGCCCCGTCTTCCTCTGCCACGCAACCTGCCATGGTCTCTTGCACCTGCGGATAGCGTCTGGCTGGGAACATACGCGCTGAGCTTTCAACGTGCCATTTCTGCACGCACTCCTCCTCCCTGGGCCTGAACGCCTTCCATCAGTGCGGCTAGAAGTCTGCGCATTGTGGAAGAATTTTTAGCCACGTGGCAGGAGGAAAGTTCTCAGATAGCCAATCATTGGTGGTAACATAAAATTTGCCCTCTCTGTGACCACTCAACTCTTTTACACATTGCTACAATTCAATGGCAAATCTATCCAGTCCTGCTGTGTTAATAGGGCAGAGGCTGTGGGAGGGAGAACAGGCAGCAGGAAGAACTCTTCTATTGGTCAGAGGCTGTGGGAGCACAGGCAGCAGAGAGCTCTTCTATTGGTCAGAGGCTGTGGGAGGGAGCATAGGTAGCAGGGAGAGCTCTTCTATTGGTCAGAGGCTGTGGGAGGGAGCACAGGTAGCGGGGAGAACTCTTCTATTGGTCAGAGGCTGTGGGAGGGAGCACAGGCAGCAGAGAGCTCTTCTATTGGACAGAGGCTATGGAAGGGAGCACAGGTAGCGGAGAGAGCTCTTCTATTGGTTAGCAGAAGTCTCCAAATCTACATATCTGGGAACTTTTGAGTTGTGTCCCTCTGAGATTGCTGTTGATTAGAGGGTGGGAGAGGGGGGTGGAATGGAATAATATGTATTAGCATTCTCTCTTCCACTGCCCCCTCACCCGACTAATCCACACTTTATTTTCTCCCACCCATCACCTGTCCCCCCTCCCGAGATGACCCAGCATACTCCCCCTTCATCTCTTCCTCACCCTGACACTTTCTTTGCTCCCTCCCCCTATAAGTCACAGCTCCATGACTTCAGCATCCTCACTCTACCCTTAGCTGAGGGAGTCCCAAGACCTGGAATCACAGCAGCAGACTGAGTTGTGTGTGTTGCAGCCCCTCTCCAGTTTCTCCCCACATGCTGCTTGCAGTGACTGCTCCAGGCTGACTGAGGAAGGGGAGTGACTGAGCTGTATAGAACCAGGCCCTAAGGTTTCTAGTGTTTCCCCTGAGACCCTGAAACTGATGCAAATTCCTGAGACTCAGGGTGAAATCCTGAGAGTTCCCAGGTGTGCAAATCTAGTCCTGGAGGGTCACAATCCATTCTGATTTTCAGGATTTCCACAGTGAATATGCATAAGATATATTTATATGCACTGCCTCTATGATGTGGTTTGTGGCCCTCCAGAATCGGATTCAGGGGTTCCTATTTGGCCAGAAACTGTGGAAGGGAGTATGGGCAGTTAAGACGGCACTTTTATTGATGTGGAAGGGATCACAGTGGGGACAGCTCCTCTGCTGGTGACTGTGCTCCTGCTTTTTCTAATATTAGCTACTAAGTTAAATGTTATTTTTTTATATTCCACTTTCTGGCAATTCATGAAAACATTGTTTGCTCGCGTGAGCTCTAGGTTTGGTTAAGTGAAGTTCTCTTATTCCTGGTATCTCTTGAGGAACCTACATTTTCAGCCCTAACCCAATCATCTTCACTTTGCAGAGTTCATTCTTGGTTACTTGCACATCATCCCTCTTTTATGTTGAGGGGAAACAGGACTGAGAAAAAGATAAAACATCTTAGCCTTAGCTCGTACCTACCATAGACAGTGAGTTGGAGCGTGCGCGTCAATAACTGTCCCTCCGTGCCCACCAGCAGTGCTTTGAAGGTTCCGCTGTCTCCCAGTTCCAATTGACTGATTTCCAAAGAAAAGTTGCCGAGGAGCCAGATTCTCTGAAAGAAGTGGGAGCGGTACATGGTCTCCACCGAGCCCTTAAAAAACGTGGCTACGATCTCCTCCTTGGACGTCAAGTATTTCCAGATGACTTCCCTGACCTCAAAGTCCGGGGGGAGATCAGCTGCCAGAGACACTGCTTCTCCCACCACTCCTCTTACTGGGATGGAGGCCTCGGCTGCTGCAGGCCAGGCTAGAATATTGGAAATTAGTATCGTATCATTAATACACACTCTCCTAAATGTTTCATGAAAAAGTCATAGTACAGTAAAAAAAAAACAAGACCCATAGACATTTACATAATAAAAAGAACATAGGGCGGGTAACTTCAGGAGGCTTAAAAGTCTTTGGACCCGCAAACTTTAGCCCGAATTATCAAAGCAGACTTATGTGAGTAAAGTCCACTTTGGAAATTTCCGGATACCGCCGGCAGGCACACAAGACATACGCGCAGGAAACTGCACCTTGCTCCCGAGCGGGCATAACTTCCCATGTGACTGCACGTAATGGGGTATAAATGCATTCCCCGCTCCGACCACCGCTCCCCCCATCAGAACGCCTTTTCCTAGGCTGGGGAAAAGCTCCTGGAGAATTGTGTTCCATGCCTTTCTTTCCCCCCACCCCCCATTGTAATTTTCAAAAGCAGATTTACAGGCATAAACCGGGGTGCAATGCACGTAAGCCCTTTTGTAAATGACCCCCGACGACTTTAATGCCAAACCCAGCTGGTTTTCGGTGGCACCTTTTCTCTTCTTACCTGCATTTGCCAAGCTCTCTGGGAAACAGCAAGCAAAGCCTTTTGCTGTCCACGGCGACGGGAGTGTTAAGAGCCCTCAGAACCAGGCCGGTCCTCACCCCGCCGGACCCCCCGAGTGACCGCTGGTTTCCCCTGGCTAGGTGCACCCCCTGCCTTTCAGAGTTCTAATTCTGCCACCCACCAATTTACCCTTACCCCCTGCCATTTGCCCTGGCTCCCGAGGAGGAAAGAATACACTTTATACGTCAATAAATGTATAATTTGCTTTATCTACGCCGCAGTATCCCCTGCCAGGGTTCATTCACTGGGCACCGGCCGAGCTTTTGTACCCGACGAGCTCCAGCAAGAAGGCGTTTGGCACAATGAAAGCGTCACAAAGACATTGAGCTCATGCCCCACATACCCTGTCTGGCCTGGTGTCTTATATACTGATACGTCTGTTCTGGGGAGGGGGGGTGGTCAGTTTCTGAAAGGCTAAGGTTTCTTTAAGGAATGGTCAGTCAGGAGAAAGAGTGACCACATCCTCCCTGTGGCAGCACTGTCGTGGCGGCAGCTGGTCTGAATTGTATGTATGGAGTCCAGATTTCCATTGGGCTAAAAATACACAGGTAAGTAATTGTATTTACAATTTGAGTGGACAGGTAACCTCCCCCAATGTCTAGCAAGGTCATAGGCCACTGTTGCACTCATGCTCCCGGGTTATCCCCACACAGGTGAAAGGGACAGTATTTCAGGCCCCTTATTTTTTATTTTTTTTTCTGGAGCTCCTTTGCAAACAAATCCAACAGAAAGGACAAACCCTCCCTCCCCACCGAAACTGTTCAAAATTAACATCTTTTACTGGTGAGCTTGATTGCAGGGAGCAAAACTCACAGAGGTCACAACATGGTTCAGTGCACTTTCGGTACAGAAAAAAATTAATAAACTCCCTTTTGACCTCGCAAGTCGCAGCCAACAGCAATTTTGCACCATCCCTGTGAGGGGGTACTCTGGGCGTAGGGCAGACCTCCCTGGGCACGTCTTCTGGCCCCTGCCCTTCTGGAGGCAGCTGTAGTGACATCCAGCAGTTCAGAGCAGGATCCTGCCCCCACCCTCCCACAAGGAACAAGCCACTCTAGAACCAACTCCTCTTCAGTCCTGGAATAATCGGTCAATCTTCAGAATAGCTCGGGAATCCATAACCAGACGTCCCTGGTCCCGGAGGCCTGGGAAGCAGGACAAGCAGTCCCTCTCCCTTTAGAGAGCCCATCCTGCAGCCCCTCGCTCTTACCCAGAGAGACCCCCGAAGGCGCGGGAGGTTTCTTAAAACACTGACACCTGCTACTGGGCAGAGCCAAACACCTTCTAGCTCTCCTACTTTACTCTTGACCTCTGCCACTGATGCCTTCAATAAGGGACAGGTTAGGATACACATTTCTAGATGTTTCCGTGCTGAGCAGGTGGGTCAGTGTCACAGGTCCGTTTCAGAGACCAAATATTTAGCATCGCTCCCCTTTCTAGATGAGGTCCTTGTGGAAACCATAGGGACATCAAAGTGCGCAGGTTCTCCCGGCCTTCCCGAGAGAAGTCAATCTTTCAATCCGCTCTCCGGGACAAACTTCCTCCCGCCAGTGGCTTTGACTTGGAGCTTCAGGATCGCGGGTTACAGTTCAGTGGTAAAATCATGGATCACATCTTACTCCAACTTGAGATCTGCCACTCCGATAAAGCTCTGGGATTTTAGAGCGCGCCCCTTCTCCTCAGCTTACCCAGGACAAGGATCCTCTGACTCGTTCACTACAGAACGCTTTCAGCAGGTCCTACTGCGCGAATCCTCTCTGCGGTGCCATAAGACAGGGTCTGGCGTTGTCCTTAGAGCGCGCGCCTTCTCCTCAGCTTACCCAGGACAAGGATCCTCTGACTCGTTCACTACAGAACGCTTTCAGCGGGTCCTACTGCGCGAATCCTCTCTGCGGTGCCATAAGACAGGGTCTGGCGTTGTCCTTAGAGCGCGCGCCTTCTCCTCAGCTTACCCAGGACAAGGATCCTCTGACTCGTTCACTACAGAACGCTTTCAGCAGGTCCTACTGCGCGAATCCTCTCTGCGGTGCCATAAGACAGGGTCTGGCGTTGTCCTTAGAGCGCGCGCCTTCTCCTCAGCTTACCCAGGACAAGGATCCTCTGACTCGTTCACTACAGAACGCTTTCAGCGGGTCCTACTGCGCGAATCCTCTCTGCGGTGCCATAAGACAGGGTCTGGCGTTGTCCTTAGATCGCGCGCCTTCTCCTCAGCTTACCCAGGACAAGGATCCTCTGACTCGTTCACTACAGAACGCTTTCAGCGGGTCCTACTGCGCGAATCCTCTCTGCGGTGCCATAAGACAGGGTCTGGCATTGTCCTTAGAGCGTGCGCCTTCTCCTCAGCTTACCCAGGACAAGGATCCTCTGACTCGTTCACTACAGAACGCTTTCAGCGGGTCCTACTGCGCGAATCCTCTCTGCAGTGCCGTAAGACAGGGTCTGGCATTGTCCTTAGAGCGCGCGCCTTCTCCTCAGCTTACCCAGGACAAGGATCCTCTGACTCGTTCACTACAGAACGCTTTCAGCGGGTCCTACTGCGCGAATCCTCTCTGCAGTGCCGTAAGACAGGGTCTGGCGTTGTCCTTAGAGTGAGCGCGTTGTGCGAGTTCCCTGTTACTCGCTATCCCAGGTCCTCGCTGATTAGACAATCTTACAGGTAGGGCTTCATGGGCCTCCCGGCAGCTCTGGCCTTCACTAGGAGATTGGCTTCCCATGCCTCGGCCATCTCTTCTGGAAGTCTCTGTATGTCTCAGCTCCAGGGCAGCAGTGGCTCCATCACACTGCTTTGCACACAAACTCCTGCTTCAGACTCACCGAACTTTTCAGCTCCCTCTCTAGAGCATGCTCACGACATCGGTGCAGGACACAACCACTGGGGCTCTAAACACGGGATCGTTCTCTTCTGGGGCAAACCTCGTGTCCCAGGTGCTCCATGTTGTTCAATGGCAGGCCGAGATATCAAAGGAAACTCAGTAACCCCACCATCACAGCCGGATTTGAGGCAACCCACAGGGAAACAAAAGGGAGGAATGTAAGAAATGTGCGTTTTCTCCAGGGCAGCAAGGAGGGGTGAGACAAAGTAGAAAACGTAGAGGGAAGGAACATGGGGGAGGAGAGCCCAGCACCATCAGAGACTTCTCGTGTCTCATTAATCTTCACCCCTTAAGCCTCACAACATCCGTCAAGTACCCTGTTGGGTACTTGTGCCCCAGATTGGCCACTGTCGGGAGACAGGATGCTGGGCTCAATGGACCATGGTGTGACCCAGCAGGGTGCTTCTTAAGTTCAGTATGGGGCATATAATCTGTAGTGGGCCCAGCTGTTGACCACTTGTGCATTGATGGGATGAAGGGATACCATGGATTCTTGCACTGCTCATTATGGGTGAGCACGTTTTTCCTTCCATTTCGTTTCAGTGGTGGGATGGTGGTCATTTCGTTACATTGCGTGTTTTCTGTTTGTTCTGGCTTGGTTTTAAGTGGATGTGACTTTACAATAATGCACACTAAAACCAACATCTGTTCCACCTAAATGTATAAAAATCCCCCACCCCTAAGGGCTTTATTCCACCTCTTCCTCCCCCAATCATTCCCCAACTTACCCACATAGTTCGGTTCCAAAATGGTGCAGGAGCGATCCCCAGTGCTGAATTTCAAAATGGCGCCAGCTGACTGGGGATCACCCTTGCCCCTCTCTGGATCCCAGACTATACAGGTAAACTGGGATAGGGGAGGAGCACAGCACAAAAAAAAAATCACATTTTGGTTAGTTTTTCTTTCATAGCTACATTGAAAGAAGATGAAATAGGAATGTTCACTGTTTCAAATGAAAGGACGTCCATCCCTAGTGCTCATATTGGTTTCTACGAGACATTGTTAACGTTTTCTAGCCCAGAGATTTCCCAGCTTTAAGGCAGTCCTGTCTTGGGGTGAAGGCCCCTATTTAAGTTTTCCATTTTCTTGCGATTGAGTTTTGCTTGCCAGCAGTACTTGGGGGCTTGATAACGGTGACGCGCTTGATTACATGCGAGCATGTCCCACTCCTAAAGGACGAGGTTTAGGAAGTTAAGTGGATGTCTCTCTCCTGAGCTCAGGCTTTGTGTGGCGGCATCAACACGATGGCACGAACGCAAGAGGACTTCAAAGGGGAGCTGCCAGGCTTTAATTCGAGGGTAACACTCTCAACAGGGCACATAACGGCAACGCTGCCCGCGTACCCCTTACACGCTGCAAAACGCTGGCGTCAAGTCCGTGTCTCAGAGGCAGGCCCACGGCGCGTGGACTTTTCTGGAGATTGAGCGCATCCGTGGAGCTTCCGAGCACACTTCCGAAACCCCTCTTCTCTATGTGGCTTTCGTGTCCAGCCACGCTTTCAGGAGGCTGGAAATCCACCTACCCAGACATGGTTGAGCTAAAGGGGTTGACTGAAAATTTACACTTATGTGGGTGTTGATGGACAACAACACAGCAGGACACTCAAGTTAAGAATGTTTGACTTAAAAAAAAAAAAAATCAAACCATCTCCTGATACGGTCAAAGCGGATGTGGAGTCTTGTTGTAGCTTGGTGAGGTTTTCGCTGGTAGTCACGAAGCCTGGTTTCACTTCCCTTACAAAATCTTCTTCCGGTTGTTGTCCCCTGAGCTGCAGAGAGGTGGGGGGCAGGCATCCTGAGCAAGGAGCCCCGAGAAAGGCCAACGCAACGACTTCGGTGCCTGGAGGCTGACGTTAGAAAAAATGGGCGAGGGCAACGGCGTTCCGCTGGGTCCTGCGGGTCAATCAGGCCAGTCCCCTTCTCTCACAACATCCACAACAGTGATGCAGAAGACGTTGGCACGCGCAGGATTTGGATTTCAAGAAATTTGCAAGATTTAGGGACCCAAGATTTCTGCAGCTAAGGTCTAGATTCACTAAGTTGCGATTTTTCATTTCGGGAGGGGCCCAGTATTGCCGGGGGAGGGGGGGGGGGCGGTCCCATGATATTGTGCCCTTCCCCAATACGATATTGCGGCAGTTTCGCTGCATTCCTTTGTCTCGTGGAAAAAAATCCACGCAAGAACGGAACATGACGGGAGCCTAGAAAACGTGGGATGGCAGCCCCCAAAGAAGGGGCTACCCTTGCTTTTAAAGGCAAGGGGCTTGACCTCACCTCATAAAAGTATTAAAAAAATATATCAAGGGTCTTACTAGACCCCCCCATCTGCTATTTGAGGTGACCCCTCCCAAAAAAAATAAAAGTATGAAAAAAGGCAAACTCAGCTACAGGGTGACTCCCTGCCCCCTACCCCCTACCCAAACCCCTCCCCATTCAATTGCAATACCTCCCCTTACAATAGCTGCCCCCACTCCTTTAATCCCTACCCCCAAGAGCTCCCCCCACATCCTCAGACCCCCCCCCTTTTCCATAAAATTTAAAGGCAGGTAGAGTTTCTCAATCCCCCAAAAAATAGCCTGGTGGGCTAGAGCCCCCTACCCTAGACCCCCTGACCCCCCCACACCTTTAAAATGATATTGGTGGACAGTTGGAGGACCCAGTTGGCACCATTTTCCAAAATGGCACCTGCTGGTCTTTGCCCCTAACACCAGGCAAAGGCCTAGCACATGGTAGGGGGCAAAGACCAGCAGACGCCATTTTGGAAAATAGCAACAACCAGGCCCAGGGCTAGTGAGGCAGCCTAGGCCCTCCAACTGTCCAGCAATGCTGTTTTTAAAGGTAGGGGGGTTTGAGGTGGAGGGCACTAGCCCACTTGACTATTTTTGGGGGGGGGGGGGAGGGGGGTCCCTACCTGCTTTTCAGTTTTATGGAAAGGGGAGCCTGGGGGCAGCTCTTTGGGGTGGGGGAATTGGTTAAAAGAAGGGGCAGTTATTGGAATTGAATTATTTAGGTAGAAAGGGAGGGGGATTTTGGTGGGCTGCATGGCCTTTTAATTCTAGTGCAGGAGCATCGGGACCTGCATTAGTCTCCTGCTGCTCCTGTTCTAGAATAGTTTTCAGCAAAGCTGTAGATAAAAGAACATAAAAATTTCTAAGTCAGCTGCGCTGTTTTATTTTATGTAGAATTTGCTGTGCATTAGCTGCTTTGCATGCATTATGCGATTTTCTGCATGCAAAGCAGCTAATTATAATAGGGGCGGCTGGTATGCAAACACAATGCATGTTACTGAGCGATACACGCTGTTTAACTTGACAATCTCCCTATAAGTTAGAACATAAGGACATAAGAAATTGCCATAGTGGGTCAGACCAAGGGTCCATCAAGCCCAGCATCCTGTTTCCAACAGTGGCCAATCCAGGCCACAAGAACCTGGCAAGTACCCAAACACTAAGAAGATCCCATGCTACTGATGCAATTAATAGCAGTGGCTATTCCCTAAGTAAACTTGATTAATAGCCGTTAATGGACTTCTCCTCCAAGAACTTATCCAAACCTTTTTTGAACCCAGCTACACTAACTGCACTAACCACATCCTCTGGCAACAAATTCCAGAGCTTTATTGTACGTTGAGTGAAAAAGAATTTTCTCCAATTAGTCTTAAATGTGCTACTTGCTAACTTCATGGAGTGCCCCCTAGTCCTCCTATTATTCGAAAGTGTAAATATCCGAGTCACATCTACCCGTTCAAGACCTCTCATGATTTTAAACACCTCTATCATATCCCCCCTCAGCCGTCTCTTCTCCAAGCTGAACAGCCCTAACCTCTTCAGCCTTTCCTCATAGGTGCCTCGTGCCTAAGTTGTTTCCCCCGCTCTACCTGTGCTCCTGTAACTCCGCCACTATTCAGGGGCCCAAGGAAATGCGCTTCATTTAAGCGCTCGGCGCTGGTCAGCTTTCAAAGGAGTCGATTTAGGCACATAATGCCCTAAATGTCTGGCACCCAAAATCTTTAAGCCCATCACTTCTTTCCTGTGCATGTTAGAAGGTTTGAGGTCATTTTTCACTAAGGTCATTGCCTTAGTGAGCCTGGGGTTATTAAAGACGGAATCCATACCTGAAACGTAATTAAATCAAATGTCTCTCACGCGTCGTATTCCTTGTGGGGGTCCTGAAAACCAGACTTGCCAAGTGCACCCTGAGAGCTGGGTTTAGCCCCACTCTCCAAGGGTCACGTTCAAGAGAAGTTGGTAAACCTGGGCTACCCAGCAACCCCGCACCCCCCCCTGCAGCCAGTTGGGATTTCAGGATGTCCCCAATGCACGCGCCTGAAACAAATGTACATGCATTGGAAGGGCATTTCTCTCATTCATATTCATATCCTGAACACCCGGAGGCAGGGGGGGGTCACAGGACAGGCTTTGGGGAACTCTATGGTAAAAAAAACTCTATGGTAAAAAAATGTCTATGGTAAAAAAACTCTATGGTAAAAATGTCACTTAAACTGATCAAACAGAGCCCCAAACCACTATAAATATTTACATTAAAGGCTTAAACTGTTTCTTCAGTTACTAGATCAATGCAAGACAATTTATAGTGATCATTAAATTTAACAAAAATAACCAAGATTACAATACATTAAAAAAAACCAGAAAAACAACATCAATTTATCCAATTTTGCTCTGTGATGATGAGCAAAAAAAAACATTGCGATCCAACTTTTTAGGTTGCAATCAACAGAATCTGAAGCTGGGAACACACACACACACGCACGCACGCACGCACACACACACACACACACACAGCTCTGCCTGCTCCTCCCCACTCCAAGACCCCTGGGCACACAAGATGGCCAGTAAAAAGAATGACCCAACAATAACGAGGAGGACAGTGGCCAGGAAGGGATGGAAACAGCACAGACGAGAGCGACAAGCTTCCCGTCAGCATCCCAAGGACTCCCGTCACAACTGCAAATGAAGCTCATGGGGAATTTCGAATGATCAGAACTGCTGAGTAGAGGAGGTGGTGGGGGAATTATGGCTGGAAACTATTTTGCCAAAATAGACATTTGTACGAACATTGTGTGTCATCCCGGAAGACAATATCAGCTGTACTGTAAATGCAAAATGAAGCATGCAAATGTGCTTCATCTATATTCAAAATTGGACACAGCCAGAATATGTCGATAATTGCATTTTTCCTTTGTAAAACTGTCAGAGGGTTGAACCGGTGGCAAGCTTCTTCTGCAATAGGCTGCCACCTTGCCATGGTCATCCAAGAGAGGCTGATCCAGTCCTGGTTTTGCCCTGTTGCATGCTTGGAAGTGTAGTTCCTACTTTTCTTAGGGGAAATCAGAACTATAGCTCCAGGCATGGAACGAGGCAGAACCAGGACTGGATCAGCCTATTCAGGCTGACCCAGGTTAGATGGCAGCCCTAATTGTAATAAATTTGCTGCATATTTCAGTGTAATAAGCAGATATTTTACTAGTTACCCATAGTTACAGTAGTTGAATGGCATGGACCTCCAAATCATAAAAAGAGAACTGGAAGGGAACTGAAGATGTCATCTACCTCAGGAAGTTATCTACAATTATAGCCAGCGCTGGATGAGTCCTCAAGGTCATCTAGAATCATAGAGAGAGAGGACTGGAAGCGACCTTAAGAGTTCATCTAGAACCATAGATAGGGCTGGAAGAAACCTCAATAGGTCATCTAGAACCATCAATAGGGCTGGAAGAGACCTCCATGTGTCATCTAGAACCATAGATAGGGCTGGAAGAGACTTCAATAGGTCATCTAGAACCATAGATAGGGCTGGAAGGGATCTCAACAGGTCATCTAGAACCAAAGATAGGGCTGGAAGGGACCTCAATAGGTCATCTAGAACCATCGATAGGGCTGAAAGGGACGTCAGTAGGTCATCCCCAGGCAGGATCCGTCTGTACCTAACCCATCCCACTGTTCTTAAAACCTCCAGTGCCAGAGATTTCACCACCTCCTTGGGGAGTTTGTTCCAGCGCATGAACCCCTTTAGAAATGTCTTGCTAATGCCTCACCTCCTGTGATTTAAGTTAATCCCTTCTTAGCCCATCCTTATTGGAGAGGAAGGATAGATTCCCCTTTGTGTATTTGAAGGCAGCTACCAAGTCACTTCTCTCTCCCTGAGTTAAGGCTTCAAGCTAAATTCTGCTTATCTGGAAATGAACTGGAAGCTCTGGGTGAGAAAATCAAAATTGGGGATATAGAAAAAGTGTGCATTAAAGCAAACTGTGCACACAACTGAAATGCTCTGTCCTTGAAAGCTCCTGCCCCAATAAACGGGTTCGTCTGTAAGGTGCCACCCGCCTCCTGTCATTCTGGCTACACCAGACTAACATGGCTACCTCTCTGAAGATTTCTATTTGGATCGTGTAATTCTAGATGCAGAGAGAAGCCCTTGTTGAACATGGCTATCTTATGCATCCCACACCCTCTGATTCTGTCAAGACCGCTGCATCACAAAGAACATTTTAATGTTAATTTTAGCATCTAAAGAACAGAAAACATTCATGTAAAAGTGCAATACTCTTAGATGTGCCACGTGAAGGCCGACACCCCTCATGTATTCCACCAAAAAACTGTTAGTGATAGCTCAAGCCAGACGAGCATGAGCTGCCAACGCTAATGTGCAGCCCTCCCTCCTCCCAAAGTGCAGCTCCTCCCCCTGCCACCATGCACTGCACCACTCCCGTACCATCCGCTTCCATGCATTGCACCACTAACCCTGCCACTCCCCCTCCATGCACTGCACCACTAACCCTGCCACCCCCCTTCCATGCATTGCACCACTAACCCTGCCACTCCCCCTCCATGCACTGCACCACTAACCCTGCCACTCCCCCTCCATGGATTGCACTCTATCCCTGCCACTCCCCCTCCATGGATTGCACTCTATCCCTGCCACCCCTCTCCACATACCGTATCACTCCCCTACCATCCCCTTCCATGCGCTTTATCACTTCCTCTGCCCACCCCCTCCATGCATTGCACCATTCCCCCTGCCACCTCCCTCCATGCACCACTAATCCTGCCACCCTCTCAATGTACTGAACCACTCCCCTTGCCACCCCATCCCTGCCACACACCCCATCCCCTGCGACTCCCTAGACGCACTACACTATTTCCCCGTCTATCCTCCTCCATGCAATGCACTGCTCCCCCTGCCACCCCCTCCATGTGATGCATGCCCTGCACCACTCCCCCTTCTGTCCCCCTGCCCGTGATGTACTGCCCCCCTGCACCACTCCCCCTGCCACCCCCTCCATGCAGTGTTGCCATATTCCCCTCCCCTCCACACGTGCATGAGCTGCCCACGCTGGTTTTCTCATTTCATTTAATTGTTTGCTTCCATTCATCCATCTGCATCGCTCCCTCTCCAGCTTTTTTCTCTCCTTCCCATCCAGCCTCCTTTCTTTGTTCTCTCCCTCCCTTCCCTCCCCTTTCCTTCTTCTGGCTTCTTCCCTCCCTTCTCTCTCTTTCCAGTCTCCTCCTACGCCCCCTTCCCCATACTCTTCTCAATGGCACTTCCTCTGCTCTCTGCCCTGGGCTACAGAGGCAACCGTGGCTTCAACCCCTTCTTCTTAGCGAGCTGACAAGAGGGGGCAGTAGTGGCAGCTCCATCCCTTGCTCGCACAGTCGTTAACGGCGCTTGCTTCTAGCGAGTGGAGAGCTGGAGGCTAATCCATAACCGCATCATATTCCTTCTGCCAGGACTACAGCAGCCCACTAGAGCAGGGCATTATCCTGAGGAACCAGCCAGGCTGCAGCCCATTCCTGGACCAGACCTGATATCAAATCTAATAACTAATAGTAATAACTGCAGGCCCTGGCTTCTCCACTCCCAGCCCCAAGCATTCTTGGGAATTGTAGTCCTATGTTTTCAGCTGACAAAAAATAAAAACTACAGGAACGCAAATTCCAAGAGGCGTTCAATTAAAAAACCAGGATTGCTTCAAAATGTTCCTGATGGTTTGGAGTCAGACAGGAACCTGTAACCTCTCCCTTTACTATTTAATCACTATCAGAATAACCAGATTTTTTTTTTGTTTTGTAATCAAAGTTTTCATGGGAGAAGTATTTCACAAAATAAGAAATGGCACGGTTCTCCTGCCCCATGTTTTAACCACCTCCTACCCACCCAACCTTTCCCAAACGTTAAAATGTGCCCCGCGCGTTCTGGAAACTCCTGAAATTTGGCAGCTGTCTCTTCATGAGATGCATCAATCAGGCCCTGGACAGTCTGAGACGAGAGCACGTGGTGTGTATTTTCCACAGACCCGTCCGGCCTTTCCCGGGTTATGTGAAGCAACGCTGATGGTTTTCTAGGCGGCTACCAACCAACCTGCTCTAGAGTTTGTTAGGGGGTTTTTTTTTTCGGGCTATGAACTAAGGAAACCCAGGGGGTTCAAATCCTGCTTCTCTCACTGATGCTCCCTATGACCGTGTGCAGGCCGTGCTGACTCCTGTTGCATCGGGCACCGACACGGACTGTAGGTTATTTGGGACGGGCGATTATGGGACCTGAATTTAAAAAAAAAAAAAAGCTCAAAACTGTCCCAAGGCTGACTTGAAAAGGAAGGCTAAACCCCCAAACTTCCCTTGCTTTTCTTATTTCTGTGTATAGCCCCGGGGGTGAATTGTAAGACAACTCCCCAAAAAAATGCTGGAAAATAAAAAGGTGATTTCCGAAGGTCTTGTGATCATGGCTACAAGCTGTCGTGTTTTGTATTTTTTTATTCCTCCTGCGTGGTCATAAGATAGCGACATGCCCGCTGGGTCAGATGGCAGGACATTAACTCGCCTGTGCTATGGAGGTTTCTCTGTTTCAGCCAAAAGGCCAAGCAATGAGCATCCCAGAGTTCATGGCATAGGCCTTGGCCTTGCCTCCTCACTAACCAGCAGTAAAGGGAGGGAGAGCGGCCAGCAGGAAGCCGGTACCCGCTTATTGGTTCATGGTGGAAGCGCAGGAGAGAAGCAGAGGACGTCCCCCGGGCTCCTGCTGGGTGACCCTGCCATGTATCCTGCGCGGGCAACGCACCAGGTCTGCAGGAGAGCCCACCCCTCTCCCTGTGCCTCAGGGGAGTCTCCACTCTAGCAGGAGGACCAAGCATCAGTCCGGCAGCCCTTCAAGCCTTGCCGCTCTCCCTCCCTCCCTCGAATTTTGGTTCCCAAGGAATGGGGCCAAGACAGAAAAGAAAAAAAACAAACAAACCCCAACAACAGGCGTCTAAGCTGCAGAGACCCGATTTTCAGACGGGCAATGGGGGAGCTGGGGCTTGTGGGATGGAGCTTTTCTGTTCCCAGCGGGAGATTCCTTCATCTCCACCCCTGGGTGTCTCGGATCCCGATTCCTTTCCTGGCACCAGAGTTTTACAAGCGGTGCCAATAAAAAAGGGGCGAAAACCTGTTCTACAATAATAACAGTAATAGCCCGGTCTCTCTCTCTTACCGAGGTAGTGCAGTGACATCAGTAGAGCCCAGGCCGCCTGCATCGCTGCCGTCCGACCGGGTGGGTGAGCAGGAAGAAAGTGAAACTCCTCGCCCGGCGCTTAAACGCTTTCTAATTCCTGTTTGAAATTCCCCGTGCTTTTTTTTTTTTTTTTTTTTAAGCTTTCTGAAAGAGGCCCTGACTCATTTCTCGCATGAAAACCACGAGCCGGAGCGGGGGGGTGGACAGAAGTAACTTTCGGAGCGATTCCTCTAGCTCCTTAGGTTTTCCGAGAAAGCGACGGGGGCTGTGGGAAAGCCCCCAGGATCCCTGGGACTCCTCGCAGCAGAACGGGGGGCTTGGAGAGCTCTGCAGGGATGAGCCTGGCCCTGCTTTCTCTGTGGACTTCAGAAGCCACCCCCAGGAGCCACGAAGAGGATGAGGTGAAAACCGCGACAGTTTTGGCACCGACGTCAAGCCTGACCACATTCCTTTCTTAACAACAAAACTGTTTTGGGTTTTTTTTTTCTGACAGTGACTGTCACTGTCAGAAAAAAAAAACCCAAAACAGTTTTGTTTTGTTGCATGAATTCGGTCGTCAGCGTTTGCTTGCATGTGGCTGCTCTCCCAGCGCAGAGCCGCTCAGTTTACTGCTCCCTCCCTCGCCTTTAGCTACTGCAGAGGGAAAGTGGCAGGCGGCGCCCAGGATGTGTTCCTTCTGCAGCTGCTGTCACTCTGCAACAGTCTGCTTTTTGGCACATTAAAGTGGATTGCATTCAGGCACTGTAGGTATTTCTCCATCCCCAGAGAGCTTTCAGTCTAAGGGCCAGATTCATTAAAGCTGTTCTCCCATTTTGTCTCTATGGAAAAAACCCTTAGGGATTCAGGTACTCAAGTTTGTACTTGAGGCAGTGGGAGATGACTTGCCCAAGGTCACAAGGAGCAGCGATGGGATTTGAGCCCTGGCTTCCTGCCTGCTGTTGTAAGCAGTAGGCTACCCTTCCATGGCCTCACTTTGCAACAATATTGTCCAAGTGATGGCATCAATTAGGGAAAAAGAACACATCCCGTGCTTTACCTGTCATTGTCTCTGTGCAGTAACTGAGGAATGACTTTTTAAAGGAGTCATTCCTGCACAAAAAAAAAAAAAAGGGACGATCTAGGGGCATTCTGGGGGCAGAGCACATAAGTTGCTATTTTAAGAGATTTGCATGACTACATTCGGCAACTTATTCCTGCAATTTTATACCTGCTAATTATCTTGCGCAATTGAATCAGACTTGCCTGTTGTCTGCTATTGGCTCAGTGGGTGAACTGGGGGGGGGGGGAGGGGAGGGGAGGAAGAGTTCAGGGTGAAGAACCAGGAAGGTCTCGATGACCTGGAGAAGGACTGGGTGAACTGGTGGAGGCGCCAGCAAACTGGCGATTCCAATTACGCGCGCGTGTTTTAAAATATACCGACTTCCGCATATAAATCCGGCTTTTCTGGAAGTTATATTTTTTTCCATGCATAAAATACGCAGGCGCATGTTTATAAAATAAGTGTTCACGTTAACCTTGTGACTTCTTATGTGGGCGGGAGAGTGTCATACCAGAGACCTTTTTTTTTTTTTTTTTTTTTAAAGCCTATCACTGAAAGCCAGCCCCGTTGATCACTCCCTATAGCAGCCGGGATTCTGCTGAAAGAAGCGGTGGCAGCTTTTACAGTTGCAGGGGACGTGTTCAGGACCAACACCTGAATGCAGAGTGCCGCGCTGACGTTCAAGCGCACCCAGAACCAGCCCGATCGGCACAGGCCCAGGCCGGCTCTGAAGCTGGCATTGCCGAGCAGCTAAATAAATGTACATGCAGGACTGCGAGTGTAAATGGCAGGCCATTGATGTGCACCCCCCTCTATGAATTCAGGTTGCACGTGTAACCCCCCTGCTGGGGTACATATAATGATGGGGACCGGGGGGGGGATTTCCTGTTGTTTAGGGGGTCACCCCTTCTTTCTTTTGTGTGGGTTCTTCAGCTTTGCTCATAACAGATGGGAAAGTCGACCCCGATGCTCCACACGCATGCTCTTTTAATTTTTGATGTATGGACAGGCAAGATGTCCCTTCTCCCTCCCCCCCCCCCCTCCATGATCTCCCACAAACGCCCCCCCCAAAAAAACCCAGGCTGGCTCAATGCTGAACACTGATGCACTATCAAATTTCAAGCAAAACTCGCAGCTTTATTTTTCTGGAAGATCCAGCCAGCCATGAGCTCTTTACCTGGATGAGAAGTTACTTCAAAACATACGGAACAAGCCATAAAAATCCTGGGATTATTACAATTTACTGCTGACCATAAGGTGTCGCCATATCCTCTCCATGGCCTTTTCTCTCCTTCAGCCCTGTTGGAGGCTGAGTTGTTCAAACATTGCCCTTAATCAAAATCATCATCCAACGGGCACCAAACCACAAGCACCGTGACAGCACCGCCCCTTTTCCCAGAGCACTGTGCACCCTCACAACAGTCATGGACTTCATTGAACTAAAGTCTCCCTTCCGAGCTGGTTCCCCCGCACATAGCAGCAGCACCTCAGTCCCATTCCCCCTCTAATTACCTCAGCTTCCTCCCCTCTCGAAGCTTTCTGCTCCACATTCTCGGGTAACTCCTCAGGAGGAGGACGAGACCTTTCCACTCTCGGGCCACTGCCCTCTTGCTTCACCACTCTGGTCGACTCTTCTAGGGAAGGAGGGGACCTCGCCTTTCCATCTCTGCTTGGTTCCCCCGGACCCCACACTTTCGGAATATTTCAGGGCAGTTCCCCACTTAGGTAACTCACCCTACACTGCACTTTAGGGACGTGCATTTGTCTAGGATGAATTAGGCAATTTCAATGAAACTGCCTAATTCGTCCTGATTCGGGGACCCTGAATCCGAGTTTTTCCCAAAATTTTGGGAAAAACTCGTTTTCGGGTTTAGTGTGCACGTAAAAAAGTTAGCGCGCACTAACAGGAGTTAGCGCGCCCTAACCCCATTAGTGCGCACTAAACCGAAATTCGGGTCCCGCTGAATTTAAAAGGCCCAAACCGCGGGAAATATGAAATTTCCCGCAGTGGGCTTCGCACACCTTCTCCCTCTGAGACGTTTGGTAATTCCCCTGGCCTCTCCTCTTGAGGAGGAGGAGAAGAGCCCCGGCAGGATCCCACTTCACTTGGATGGGCCTCTGGCCTCCCAACCCTTAGGCTGTGTATCCAACGTGGTCACATCCCTAGAAGTTCCTAATCCCCATTCTTTGTAAAGGGTAGGGAAGGAAAAGGGCAAAACGCTTCCTAAATCTTTCCCCTTTATACTGCCCGCTCTCTAGAATCCACCAATAAGAGGGTCCTGAGCTGTTAAAGGAACATACATTTTTCCTGAAAACACCTGAACAATTTAAATCACGGCCACCCAGTGGTCACTGCGTGGTACTACATGATAGCTGTTTAACCCTCCCTTTGTCATACCATGATGAAGGCAGCGTCTCCTCCAGACACGCAGTTTTAAAATACTTCAACCTGGCATAATTAGGGTCACCCAAGGGCCACATCTCCCCTCTCTAGCCACCAGGAGGAGGAGAACCACCATGGCTGACGAGGTCTTCACGGTCCTACCCCTCCTGATCTCTCTCCCCCACCCCCTTACTCCTGGCTTCTCACTCCACAGTGAATGCCTCGGGTGGGGCCTGCCTTTCCCTGGCAACCACCAAATGTCTAAATTCGTTCACTGTCGGGGATGTGAGCGTGGAGAAAAGCCACAGTAACACACAGGGAAGCAGGGGATTCCTCTACCCTGGCCGGGTCTCGAAGGTCATCCTTCCCCCATCCTCAAGTAGGAAACACCCCCCCCCACCCTTTGGGACAAGAAGGTTGTGAATGTGACGGCTGGAGTTAGCCCCGGGATCTATAAATTGTTTTACGTTTATTATTAGGGAAGAGGAGAATTTTCCCACCTTTTAAGGAGAGGACACATTGAGTCAGATCCGAGGAGGAGAGGCAGGAGGAAGTGCACCCTGGATAAAGAAACTGCAGCCGTTAAGTCTCTTCTTCACGCTCATGATTTGTTTCCATTCTGCCATGGACCCTGATTTTTTAAGATGAAGTAAAGCCATTTTTTTTTTTGTTGGACACCAGCCTCTGACCTCTGGCTGTGTTTCCTCTGGGCGTACCAAGTTCACCGAGACTTTCTCAATGTGAGAACCCACCGGAGAGAGCGATTGACCTTGTCCCGAGTCCTCACCACTGCAGCCAGGGCCCCCGGAGGCCCCTACATCTCCTCCGCGCCCAGGGAACCCCGACATCCCAGTGGCTAACATTTGTTGCGTGATGACAGAGAGAATCAGGGGTCTGGGAATGTAGCGACTGGCCCTGGGAACCGCTGTGGCCCTTTAATCCGTCTACCGGATCTTAATAGTGAATTAAGGAAAAGACATCATCCCGTCAGCCTTATAAGTGACCAATCACATACACCTCTCCGGCCTTTCTCCCTGTAACACAAGTTCTCCAAGAGACAGACTTAGCAACGAAGAACATTCATTGGCCCAAAGCAAATCATTTCATTAAACAGGATTTTAAAAGCATCAAAAATTATGTTTATAATAAATCAACCAAAGCATCTTTACTAGGTACATTTCTTTTTATTGCATTTCAATTTACACATAATATATAATGTGATAGGAAAAAGAAGGGTGATACAAGGTAATCAATAATGTACATTGCAGCACATTACAAACATCTTCTCAGATTATTCATGCAAAATAATACTGTGCCCCCTTTAAATCTAGGCACGCATGGGGGAGTAATAGCCACACGACAAGGAGCGAAAAATAGGAAAAATGCAAAAAGAAATTACTGAGAGAGCCTAAACGCTGCCACATGTACTGATCAGGTCACATTAGGGTGAGTATCAATAAAGAATTTTAACTGTGAGGGTTCAAAAAAGATGTAGTCAGCGCCATGATGCTTTATATAACATTTGCACGGATAATGCACTGTAAATTTAGTACATGTCATTAAAGCCTCGGATCTCAAACTTAAGAACTTCCTTCTCCTTTCCTGTGTGGTCTTAGTGATGTCAAGGTACAACCACACTTTTTGGCCGTAATACAATTCTGTTCTATTTCTAAAGAACATTCTAAATATATTATTTTTCTCTGTAACCCAAATGCAAACGTCACCAATAATGCACCTCTCTTTACGACTATATCTTCCTGAGATTCTTCCAGCAAATCAGTCACATTTCATTGACTCTGTTCTTCCGCCTTTTCTTGAACTCTCTCCAGCTGCTTCTGGGGCAGGTCATAAGCCTTTGAAATTAGTGGAAGAGCTTCCTTTGGAATTTTCAGCTTTTCAGATAAATAGTTCTTAAAAAGATCTATTGCCTATATCCGTGGTATAATTGGAAAAGTTACCACTCTGATATTTGAACTCCACAGGGATTTTTCTATGTTCTCCAGTTTCTTATTTTGAACATTTTCCACTTGAATTAAATTTTGTTGATGATTTTCAATCTGTTTTACTTTCTTCTCCATTTCTGACATTTTTTTCTCTTGAATGCTGATCCTGTCTTCATTATTCCGACTACGTTTATTTATTTCAAAAGCAGATCCAGATAAAACTTATTATGGCATTTTCTTTTTTTTTTTTGCAATTGGTATTTTATTGAAAGTTGAAAACATGAACATTAAGCAAACAGATTAACAGGAATACAGCTTAAAGAAGAATACAACTCAGAGTACAAAGAGCAATGAAATATCCGCTGCCAAAACCAGCAGACATGTTGCACTCTAAATGAGCTAAGTAAGGTTTTATTTTTTCAGCTCCACCCCCCCTCCCCCCCCCCCTTTCCAGGTACATACACAGGATCAACATGTTAAGCAAAAAGAGGACTGTATTGGCTGCAATAAAGAGGTATAAAATTGAAATAAACGGTGTCAGATTTTTTATTTGTTTTTTGTCCACCTTCAGAAGTGTGTCGGTAGATCATCCTACCCTTAAGTACTTGGCTAAGGTGTCCCACCGCTATTAGGCCGTCCCCTGAGTAGGACCCTTCTGAGTACGTAGCCATTGGGTCAGAGGGTGCCATATAGCTGAAAAGGGTTTCAAAGTGTCATTTTTAACCGCAGTGAGGTACGACAAATGATACTGGCTATGTAACCTGTGCAGGACCTCTGCCCTGGATGGGATGTCCGGAGATTTCCACACCTTAGCTAATGTAGCCCGAGCAGCAATATATACTTGTGTAAGGAATTTATGAGTATGCTTAGGATAGTCCTCAGAGGGCTCATGTAATAAAACACCCCGTATACTAGGAGTCCGGAATCCCGGCACCACAGACTCAAGCCATTCAAAAAGTTGTTGCCAAAATAAGCGTACTTTTGGGCAATGCCACCAAATATGAGTATAATTAGCAACAAGGCCGCAGCCGCGCCAGCATAAATTAGAGATGGCAGGCATCATTCTATGAAGTTTCTCAGGGGGCCAGTGCCATCGATACAACACTTTGTAGCAGTGTTCTTGTATAGAAGCAGCAATAGACACCTTAGAAAACTGCAGGAAGATGAGATCCCAATCATCCTTTGATATATCTTCCCCTAGGTCTTTGCTCCAGGCCAGAAGGTGTTTGGCCGAGTAAGGGGAGTGATTATTGAGTAGCTTATAGATTTTAGAAAGGACTCCCCTCATTTTGTCTGCATGTTCACAATAGGACTCAAAGAGAGTTTTATGGGGGTGGATCTTTTTGGCAGATAATAATGGCTGAAGAAAGTGACGGACCTGGGCAGGCCAAGCGCCCCTGGGCTAGATAAAGCCTCCAGGCTCCGCACAGACATATCCGTTAGGCATTGGCCAAACGTAGAGAGCCCTTGTTTGTCCCAAGATACCAGCTGGGGATTTTCTGTGCCCCCCTGAAAAAGGTTATTGGAAAAAAGGCGAGAAGACTGAAAATATTCAGAAGGGCCCACAAGTTTAGGCTTCCAAGTCTTCCACACTCTAAGTGTGGTAGTAAGAGCTAGAGGTAGTCTGGCCATGGGCAGCCAGGTGCATTTAGGCTGCCATGCGAGCGCCTGAAGGGGCATAGGCCCTATTTGCCTTTGTTCCAATTGAACCCATTGTTTGGCATCCTCCTTACGATAAAAATCTACTAAAAAGCGAAGCTGTGCTGCTGCGTAATACCAGGTAAGGTTCGGTGCTCCCAAGCCCCCTGCCCTCTTGGGTAAATATAAAACAGTTCGAGCTACCCGGGGTGGCCGTTTTCTCCAAATAAAGCTGTAAATTTTAGTCTGCCAGCGTTTCAGCAATGCAGTGGGGAGAAAGATAGGTATGGTAGAGAAAAAATATAGGAGGCGTGGGAGAATTACCATTTTAACGATGGCCAGTCTGCCCAGCCATGAGAATGAATCCCTATACCACGTAAGCAGATCCCTGTCAATCTTCTTCCAGAGAGAGTTATAATTAAGGGATTGTAATTGGGAAGTGTGGGATCCAATGTGTACCCCCAGGTATTTAATAGAGGATTGTGCCCATCTACAGGGAAAACGTTGTTTAATATCCAGGACCTCTTGGGGAGACAAAGTGAGGTTCAAGAGCTCTGACTTCTCTAAATTCACGGTGAAGCCAGAGACTTTATGAAACCGATCCAGCGCATCGGCAACCCCCTGTAGGGATGTGGCAGGATTAGTTAATGTAAAAAGGATATCGTCTGCAAATAGGGACAATTTAAAATGTAAGTTAGGAAGGCGGACGCCAGTAATATTAGCCGTCCGTCGGATAGTCCAAGCCAAGGGCTCTAAAAAAAGTGCAAAAAGCATGGGTGACAACGGGCATCCCTGGCGCGTCCCTCTCTGAATGTTGAGTAACGGCCCATACCCTCCATTCACCTTGACTCTGGCCTGTGGCTGCATATACAATTTCTTGATCCAAGTTTGAAAAAATTCGCCAAAGTTCATGGCGTCCAGCACTTTAAAGAGAAAGGGCCAATGAACTAAATCAAAGGCCTTCTCCGCGTCAATGGCCAACAGCGCGGCAGGGAGCTTATGATGGTGTACCCAATCAATCAGATCAACCACTTTCCTGATATTGTCACTAGCCATACGGGATGGAATAAAGCCCACCTGATCATTATGCACTAAAGAAGGGAGGATACCCTTTAAACGTTCCGCCAAGATGCGGGCCAGAAGTTTCAAATCCAAATTTATAAGTGAAATTGGGCGGTATGACCCACAGTGAATAGGGTCCCGGCCTGGCTTGGCAAGTACTGTAATACCCGCAACATTGGCATTATGTGCCAGCCGCCCAGTATTCCGCAAAGAGTTAAACATTTCAGTAAGGGGGGCAGCCACCACATGAGAAAGCTTTTTATAATAACATCCAGTCAGACCATCAAGGCCCGGAGACTTCCCGGGTTTTAGGGCCTTTATGGCCTGTTGAACCTCCTCATTATGGCATTTTCTATCGAAGCCAAGGCATCCCTGATGGATTCCATAGTTATTTTAGCTGGCTTAACCAAAAAGGATTGTAATTCTGTTTATCTGCTCCCCTTTCCTCGTGGCCTCGGTAACATTGTCCCGATTTAATTCCAGCGCTGGGTAGCAGGGTTGGTATTTCTTTACCATCCCCCCTCACTTGCTTGTCCTAGACTGCTCTCCTTCCGGGCTTCCAGCTCAGCAGGGCTGTCTTGAGAGAGCCGACAATGCAGCCTCTCCCCGCTGATCTCATCCGCTGGGGTGGGGACTTGGCGCGCCGGGGCTCAGCGAGATTTCTTCGGCCTGTACAGGAGGCGTTCGCTCCGCGTCGCCCATCTCTGCGGCCCTCGCTCCCGGCTCTGTAGGTGTCGATACGAGAAACGTCTCCAAAGTCGGCTGTTTGGTGTCCAAAACTTTCAGCAAGCGCCCGGCTTTCACGAAGCCCGGCCTTACCTTTGGTGTGAGGCATGAAGGCATTGAAGAAAATCCAAAGTTTAGGAACTAAATACCAAACAGTGACAGCGAGACCTATTCGCCTGCCGCCATCTTGGCTCCTCCCCCGGTACATTTCTTTTTAATAACATTTTTTAATGCAATAAAAAGCTAAGATGGCATGACAGATATTCCCCGCACCAGCCAACCACAGCCTAAAAAGTATATCACAGGTTTGGTTGAAAGATGACGTCAGACTATCGCGTTGAACATTCTTCCAACCTCCCTTGTTTAGGCCATCGTAAGCTTGTGGTGATCCTCGGGAAAGCGAGTAACCTGAATAACTCTCCATAACCATTAACCTCATACAAACCATGCAGAGTCACTGCACAGATGTTCACAGGCTGGAGCGTTGTCCATCACCAGCACACCCCAGATATCCCCTTACTAATCGGCCTCGACAAACTGCTTCCCTTGTGGGCCTGTTCACAGACCTGGAAGAATGCGTCAGACTCGTGGCACCTGCAATTCTGCCAGCCACGGGCCACGCCGACAGATGAGTTGGCAAATATTTATCAGACCAAAGTATCCTTAAAGATAACCAGGGGTATTTCCCCTTAGAAGCTGCTGTGCTTAATTTTCCAAACTTCAAGTACAATACAAAAGCAAACTCGTGTTCAACATGTGAGCGTCTGTGAAGCTGCTAAAATCTGCCAGCCTTGCTTTACAGGTTACCCGCGCAGGTTGGGCTGCTTTAGCACTCAGGGGGCTCCCTTGCCGATAGGCTGCCTGCTGCTATAAGCCTCCTATGCCTAGGCCGAGTCATCGACAGGAGCCTTTCTCAAGGAGCTTGCAATCTGCCGGAGGGAGCCAGTGATGCTGGCCAGGTATGCGCTGATGGTCTGCATTTCCACGGCTATTTTACCTCCGTCGACCAGAGGATCAGTAGTGCACGCAGGTCTGGCTTCAGCTGTTTTATCTTCTTGAATGGCCTTTACAAGCTTCTTTATAGAGGCTAGAATTGAGGTTTCATCTCCTGGATCTTCCTTGCTGGCCTTCACCTGATGTCCAACTATCTCCTCACAGAAGTTGCCTAATGGTTTGTAGCTGCACCTCTCCAGGGTGGGAGAGGCAGGAGAAGGGGCAGGAGCAGGTGACGTGGACGTCTCGTCAGTGAGGCTGATGGAATCTACAAAATAAAAGAGGTGCGTATTCAGACACAGCCCGGGTAACAGAGCTGGCCGGATAAACTCAGCCGGCTATCTTGGGAGGCACATTCAGTAGTGCAGCCACGCTGTTGGATACAGCCGGCTAACTTTAGGACTTCACCAGCTAAGCCAACTCCTGCCAGTTGTGCCCCAGGAACGCCCTGGCTTAGAATTTAGCTGGATAAATGTTTTTTGAATGTGGACCTCACTATATTAAATGAACGCATTTCCAATAAGAAATCTGAGAGAAGACCTATGAGTCCAGGGAGTGGGGGTCCGGGGACCAGTCTGGACCACCAAGGCCTAATTTTTTGGGGAGAGGGTTCAGTGGAGAGGGGGGAGGTTGGGAGGGCACTTTTTCCACTCCGCGCTGCCTCAATAAGCAGTGGGGTGGGGAGAGGGGATATTTTTTTTTTACTCTGGGGAAGTCTACTTTTAACTTCAGATCCCTTTCATTGTTACTGAGGGAGCATCAGGACCCCGGGGAGCTGTTCTAAGCACCAAGATACTCCACCAGAACTCGGCTCCATCCAGTCACTATTGTAAAATGTTGACATTATTAATAAACATTTATATAAAAAGGAAAGGCGATGCCAGTGAGCAATGACTGGGACTCCCAGCAAACCCCAGCTCCGTCTGGGCTGAGGAACAGAAGCTGGGCCTCCAGATCCTACCCAGGCCTCACGGAGGTGAGCCGAGAGCCGTCCCTGCGGCTCAGGCCGCAGCCTGGGCCATTGCGGTGCGAGGGGGGGGGGGGCAGGCCCAGGCTCACCCGGGGACTGAGCTGCATGGTAGCTGTAATGGGACAAGGCACCTGGGTGTTTCCAGTTGCTGGCCCTGCCTCGTGGAATAGTTCGCCCTCCGAGGTGCCTGCTGAAAGGGATTACCTTTGCTTTCGTAAGGAATTGAAAAAGCCTTACGGCCAGATTTTAGAAGGCCTGCGCGCGTAAATCCCGGGGTTTATGCGCGTAGCCGGGCCTCACGTGCGTCGGGTAAATTATCAAAGGGACCGGGCCACCGCGCGTAAACCCCGGTCTGCGCACAAGTGCCGGGACTCCCTCGAAGGGGCGGACCACGGGGGGTGTGTTATGGGCGGGAAGGGGAGGGACGGAGGCTGGCCGGGATAGCGGCCATTAGTTACCACTGTCCTGGGGAAGCGCGCGCCGGCAGCTGGCTGGCGTGCGCAAGTTACTTGCTGCTCCTCAGGAGCAGCAAGTAATAAAACAAAAAAACTGAGCCAAGGTAGATTAGTTTTAGGGGGTGTGGAGGAAAGGTGAAGGGGGGTTAGGAAACTGGGGAAGGCCCGACTGCATCGCCGCGTGGAGTTTGCGAACGTATACCCCCCCATGTGCGTGCGGATTATAAAATCTACTCCTTATTATTTAAGCGAGCTTTATTAATGAAGGAGTTCGATTCCATGAACCCCTGAAGACTGCACAGCTGTGATGCCTCTCGTCTCATCATGCTGCAGTGAAACGCACAGCCATCTTGATTTACTAACATTTGCAACGCAAATAACACGTAATGACGTACTTACGCACTAACGTTTAGTGAACGTGACTCCATTTTGGATTCATATTTTGTATTGTATTAATACGAACGCTGTCGCGAATATCTAACCCGTCAATTAAATGACGAAACAATAGTCTGATCATAAGCTACACCTACTAGAGACCACGCTAGCTATTGCTTGTTCAGCAGTTTGTAAAATGTTTGTTCAGCAAAACCAGAACGCATGTGTGAAAGATAAGAACTGTAAAGTGTATAAAGGTTTGCTCCGAAGGGGGCGTGGCATGCAGTTGTACTAAGCCGTTGTCTTAGCTGCATCTTGCTGGCAATAAAAGTCTATCTTCACGGATCAGTTGTCTGGGCCTTCTTACTGACAGAAAAAGAGACGGTTACATTGGCGAGCTCAGCCAGGAGGTACCGGAGACGCTATTTTAGCTCTCCAGAAGGTCCGGTAGGTTGGTGGCGGAGCGGTCCCCCTGATACACCTGGTGAGTGGCCACCGCTGAGTTCAGCGATCAGGTTTCTAAGGGGATCGTTCCACAGAAATTCTGCCGGGACCTCTGGATTGATGATCCGGGAAGAAGGCTTTCCTGACGATCGGAAGACCCCTGCAGGCGAGTATTATGGGAATCTGGAAATAAGTAAAGACTAGCTAGCTCAGGAAATAGCCCGGTCTTTTCTGGCTGACCGAGGGGGCCTTGATCACACCCCACGCAGTGTGTTAGTAGGAATTATGCTCCGAAGACCACGCGGATAATCTGTATGGAAATAATAAGTAGCGTATACGACAGTGGGAATAGGTTTCTTGTTGTGTGAAAGAGAGTGAATGGCCTCGCAGTTCTAGACCGGGCGACCGCGTTCTAGTCGGGGCAATTGTGACCCTTTGTGTCTGACGGATACGGACCCCTTACCTATCCGTCTTCCCTTCCCTCCTTTGTCTGTGAACTCTATCCTAATGGGAGGGAGCGGGTCGACTCCGTTAAAAGTCATGACGGAACACTATAGCGAAGTGTTCGATGAACATAAATGTACGAAACCCGGAATGATTCAACGATGCACCCATAAATGGCCCGGTTTCTGTGTAAATTGGCCTCCTACAGGAACCTTTAATTTCCAAACGGCCACACGGGTCCAGAAAATAGTTATACGAGAAGGGAATCCGGGTTGCCCTGAGGATATACCATACATAACCGCGTGGATCGCAGTTATTGAAAATCCTCCATCCTGGGCGAAGAAATTAGTGGAGGGAGCCGCCCTCGTAATGGTGGCTCAAGCATGTAAGATGGGAGACCGGAAATCCCCAAACCGGAAGAGAAAGGGCAAAGCGGCCATATTGGACTCTACAGAGCATGCGTCAGCTGAGGCGGCCATATTTGTAGTACAAGGGAATCCACGGACTCCAGAAAAAAAAATTAAACCCCTGCCGCCTCCAGCATTGCCCGACGCTGAAAATATTTTGCCGCCGCCATATGCCCCTTCCTATCCCCCCACATATCCCATGCCACCAAGCCCCCCAGTCCCCTCCAATGCGCAAGCTGATCCAAGAATGGCACTAGCTCATGAAGAACGACCTGGAACGGCGACCGCGAAGGAAGAAGGCGGCGGCGAGGCATCCGTATCAGACGGAACTCGCAGTAAGACCCAAGCCGCAGCTAGTTTGCAATTACCAATCAGGGAAACATCAACTGTTGTTCCCGTAGTCCCAACTGAAGAAAACGAGCATCGTACTACGCAAACAATAAGATTATTTACTTACATACCTTTTACATCCAGCGATCTTTTTAATTGGAAACAGCTGGGGCCATCATACGCTGAAAAGCCAGAACAGATGGTAGACTTTTTACGGGGCATTTTCGCTGCCCACAACCCTAACTGGGCTGACATCCGGCACCTAGCCTCTATTCTTTTCACCACTGAAGAACGCCGGCAACTACAACTAAACATGGAAGAGGCAGCTCGATTAGGAGCCGGATCAGACGGACGTCCCGAAGACGCAGTAAGGGACTTAGCCCCGACTGCGGATCCTAACTGGGATTTCCAGACTGCGGCAGGGCGGGAGCGCATAACCGCCTATCAGACCGCGTTTCTTGAGGCTTTAAAGAAAGGGAAGCAGAAGGTTGTAAATATGGGAAAAATCAAAGACGTGGTGCAGCAGAGAGATGAATCCCCCGGAAACTTTTTGGAGCGATTAATGGACGCATATCGTCAATACAGCCCATTTGATCCTGAGGATCCCAAATATCAATCTATCATACTGATGAGCTTCGTTAGTCAGTCCTGCCCAGACATCCGCCGGAAGTTGCAAAAGCAGGAAGGGTTCGAGGGCATGAATATCAGCCAATTAAAGGTAATGGCTGATAAAGTGTATGTAAACCGAGAACCGGATGGAGACAGCAAGGAAAAGAAAGAAACTAGAAAGTTAAGAGAACGTGTTAGTCTGTTAGCCGCAGCGTTGGAAGAAACTAATTTCGGGAACCCGTCTAGGCAGTATAACGGGTATCCCGGATTCCGAGGAAGGGGCAACCCACCATCAAGAGGGCTGCCAAGAGGATGAGCGAATAGAGGAGGATTGGTTAGAGGTGGAAAAATGCCATTGGGAACCAACCAATGCGCATATTGTAAACAAGAAGGGCATTGGAAGTCTGAGTGTCCGGTGCGCCGGCAAGCAAAGCCGGGCGAATACGCACCGCCCAAATCTAAAGAAGCAGAATGGCAGATGACTGTAGGCGAAACTTCCGGCGAGGATAGCGAAGCATGACTAGAAAGGGGAACTCTTCCTCTAGACCCCCTTGTGGAGATAAAAGTGGGGGCTGAAACGTTCAAAGGACTGTTGGATACGGGTGCTCAACGATCTGTGATGACCACAGCCATCACCACGCCTACTTCAAGAAACATCTCTATAGTTGGGGCTTCCGGAAAACCACTAACTGCTCCCTTCCTTCAAAAACGGCAAGTTACAATAGGAGGACAGTTAGTGTCCCATCAATTCCTCTACGTGCCAGGGTGCCCAGTACCTCTCATAGGAAGAGACCTCCTATGTAAATTAAGGGCTACCTTGCAATTCGAACCTACCGGTGAAATCAAGGCATCCTTTGCCGATAGCCCAGTTTCCCTGATATGTCCACTACAAGAAGAATGGAGACTGCATCTCCCCGTTCTTGAACAAATCACTCTGCATCGATACGAAGGGGACACCCCTCTTAACGAACAGCGCAGACAACTGATGGATAGTGTGCCCCAAGTATGGTCCGAACAGAACCCGGGAGGAATAGCTATCGACGCTACCCCCATATGGATAGAAATGAAGCAGAATGCACAGGTGATCAATCAACCTCAATACCCCATTCCATACATGGCCAGAGAAGGAATTGAAGTACACCTGCAGAGACTGTATGATTTGGGAATTCTCAGGCGAATCCGATCTGCTTGGAACACCCCTCTACTGCCCGTAAAGAAACCCGGTTCTTCTGATTACCGACCTGTACAAGATTTACGGAAAGTGAATAATCAAGTAGCAGATCTAGTAGCCCTTGTACCAAATCCATACTCAATCTTGGCTCAAGTTTCTCCTACCTCCAAGTGGTACAGTGTCATTGACCTCAAAGATGCTTTCTTCTCCGTTCCAGTAGCAGAAGAATGCCAGAAGATCTTTGCCTTCACATGGGAAAATGCACAAACTGGAATCAAGCAGCAGTACACATGGACTCGCTTACCGCAAGGATTTAAGCACTCACCCACGATGTTCGGGGAGCAACTGGCAAAAGACTTGAAGATGTATCAAGTCACGTATGGGCCAGTCATACAGTATGTGGATGACCTTCTGTTGTTTCGTGAAACGTATCACGAATGTGCTCTAGCCACACTCCACTTATTAAAGACGTTGTACTCAAAAGGATACCGTGCAAGTAAAAAGAAGGTGCAAATTTGTGAATTGGAAGTAGAATACCTGGGATTCCAAATCCGGGAAGGTACCCGTTGCCTTGGAATATCCCGTACCAGTTCAATACGAGGTCAACCTGTACCCACTTGCAAGAAAGAGCTCCGAGCGTTCCTTGGAGCTGCAGGATACTGTAGGCTGTGGATTGCTAACTACGCTGTTATCGCCCAGTCCCTGTACGACAAGCTGCGGGGAAAGGAGGCAGAATCTCAGCCTTTTCAGTGGGAAACCCATGAACTGACAAGCTTACAACAACTGAAAGATGCCTTGATTGAACCACCTGCACTAGGATTGCCAGATGTAATGAAACCATTCCATCTATTCGTCGATGAAAAGAAAGGCATGGCCATTGGGGTATTGACTCAAACTCTAGGCTCATGGGAAAGACCTGTTGCATATCTGTCAAAAGGAATGGACAATGTTGCAAAAGGATGGCCAGGTTGTCTAAGAAGCATTGCTGCTGCATGCTTACTAATTCCAGAAGCAGTCAAATTAACTTTTGGACAACTCTTAAATGTAACAACCCCCCACACCATTCAAGGACTGCTAGAAACCCATGGACCAAAATGGATGACTAATTCACGTCTTGTAAAATATCAAGCTCTGCTATGTGAAACTCCTGAAATCCAAATACAGGACAGCAAAAACTTGAACCCGGCCACTCTTATGCCGGCACCTGAACCCGTCGCACATGACTGTGAGGAGGTCATGACTACAATACATTCCAGCAGACCAGACTTGAGAGATCAACCATGGCAGGGAGCATGGACATTATTTACTGATGGAAGTAGCCAAGTTATTGATGGAATTCGAGTTGCTGGATATGCTGTAGTTTCTGAAGACGACATTATTGAAGCTGAGCCCCTACCACCTGGGACATCAGCCCAAAAAGCTGAACTAATCGCTCTCACTCGAGCTTTACAATTGGCAGAAGGACAGACTGTGAATATTTATACAGATTCCAAATATGCTTTCCTCACAATCCAGGTACATGGAGCCCTATATAAGGAGCGAGGGTTCCTAACAGCCGAAGGAAAGCAATTGGCCAATGCATCTGAAATACATCAATTACTAGATGCTGTGTGGGCACCACAAAAGGTAGCTGTCATGCATTGTAAAGCCCATACCGGAAAGTCAGATCCCGTTGCAAAAGGAAACCAATGGGCAGATAAAACAGCAAAAGAAGCAGCCCGTGCACATTTATTATCAATCCCAACTACAACATATCCACTTCTACAATTCCCAACAGAAACTCCTACCTATTCGACAGAGGAGAATGACTGGGCACAGGCTGAACAGATTCACCATCACAATGGCTGGTGGATTCTGCAAGATAACAGAATATGGATTCCAGAAACATTAGCTTGGACTATTGTCAAGGAAGCACATAACAAAACCCATCTCGGACGAGATGCACTGGTAAAGTTGCTGGGAAAGACGTATTACATCAATAAAATAATCCAACTAACAAAACACGCAATCAGCCAATGTGTCACATGTGCCAAAAATAATCCTAGAAGTGGACCTGGTCCATCACCTGGACATATTTTAAGAGGAACTACACCTTTCCAAGTTTGCCAAATTGACTTTACTCACATGACTCCGTCCAAAGGCTACAAAGCAATGCTGGTGGCTGTCTGCACCTATACCGGATGGATCGAAGCCACACCAACACGAACTGAAACCTCCAAAGAAGTTGCGTCCTTGCTCCTTCACCAAATCTTACCACGCTACGGATTACCAAGACAAATCAATTCAGACAATGGACCAGCATTTACCAGCGATGTTATCCAAAGACTAAGTAAAATCCTCGGTATCACATGGCATCTGCACTGCGCATGGCGACCGCAGAGCAGTGGATCTGTTGAACGGGCTAACAGAACGCTGAAGAATCAGATAGCTAAACTATGTCAAGAAACAAAGACCAAATGGCCAGACATCCTACCCTTAGCCTTGCTACATCTCAGATGCAGTCCAAAACGATCAGGGCTAACACCGTATGAGATGATGTATGCAAGACCTCCACCTCTCCCTTCTTTTCCCGAATCATTGCAGATACAAGGGGAGTTGTCACTAAGTAATCAGCTCAAAGGACTATATAACACAGTCATTGCAATTCAGGACTATACATGTGACGTTGAACCGTTAGTTTTGTTAACCCCAATTCATCCATTCCAAGTTGGAAATTCTGTATGGATGAAGGACTGGGATGAATCCGATTTCCTCAAACCACGTTGGAAGGGTCCATACACAGTACTACTCACCACTCCTACTGCTGTAAAGGTCTCTGGATGTCCTTCCTGGATTCACTGGACTCGCCTAAAACCTGCTGCCTCCAATTGGCAAGTCTCCAGGATTGGAGACCACAAATTAAGATTCACTCAAAACAGGCAACAAGATAGTCCAGATTAGATGATTATAGTACTTTGCTAAAGAGTACTAACATATACATTTTTTCTTCCTTTCAGAATTAATCTACTGAACTACTTACAATTCAAGTCCAACGTGTTCACCCTCAACTTTCGGCTATGACAACCAGACTACTACTAGTTATTCTACTGATTTCCTGTTCTACAGCTACATCTCTTGTTCTACCTCTAAGCAAAAACTGCACTGAATGTGTCAAGTTAATCCGTACCACTACTCTAGATGGATTCCAGATTGTCTCTACCATTATACACCAATCTCAGCCACCCGACTCATGTGCAGCTCAGCCTGCGTGCTCATTGAATACTACTCAAGGATACCAGTCTTTTCACCGGTGCCTACAAAATGACAAGGTCATTTGTCATACACCTACAACTCCCAAGTACTATAACATCACCCTGACCGCCGGATTACCAAAGAGCTATACCTCAACCATCGTTCCGGAAGGAAAAGGCATCCTGTACTACATCAACTCGACCAAAGTCCTTATTGGAGGAGAATCTACTGCCACCATTACCTTCGACGCCTGTGAAGCCATTGGAAAGCACCCGAACGCCCTCCACTGCGGATCCAAAGCCTGGAAACAGGCCTATGCTCACAACCATAAGTACCTTTGTCCTTACAATCGGGTGGCCAATCCATCTCAATGGCTACCCTGTCAAGGAGACTTAATTTTATCAGGATGGACTCTGGTATGTGACTATACAGGAGGAGGATATCATGGTTGCCATGGAATTGGCCGGTTAACTGCAGTAGCTGGTAATACCATGTCCATACAATGGCCCATACGGGGTGAAGGATATCCCTGGCAAGATACTTGGGGCTTTGGAATCGATGGAACAGGGAAAGACCCCATGACCTATATAACAATTACCCAGCGTCGAGACAAACCTCGACCAATCATTCATCAGACTACTGTTGTAGGCTATCAGTCCTTCTTTGATGAAATATCCCACGCATCAGAAGAATTGAAAAAACATGCATTCTCCAATCAAGCAAAGAATATGTTTGTCAATCTGGCTGAGAATATAGCTCTCTCTCTTGAAGTTAAAAATTGTTTTGTCTGCGGGGGAACGCACACTGGAGAACAATGGCCATGGGAAGCCAAAGAGGTCTTCCAAACTGATCTCAATCAATTGAACACGACTATAACTTACAAACGGAAACCACACCCATATGAATGGGCTCTCCAGACAGACGTCATTGGCAGACATTGCATATCTCGACAACATTCCCGAGTATATACTACCTCTGTTGGTAATTCCCCATGTACGGGGGTGCTTACTGCGAACCTAACCAAACAAACCTGGTGGCAAACTGAGAATTTGACAATGCCTACTACCATGTGGACTGAAACAGTCCTCAACAAAACGTGGACTGCTGCTGGAGCGCCAACTACTCTCTTCGCTGCACCAGACGGTTACTACTTCGTTTGTGGCCGCCGGGCATATGAATTACTGCCGCTCAACTGGTATGGCACCTGTTTCCTAGCCACCATACGACCAAGTTTCTTTCTCTTACCAATCACAGCGGGTGAAACGTTGGGTGTACCTGTCTATAGCCCTATGAAGCCAAACAAACGTCGCAGAAGCCCTAAAGTTTCTATTGGTGATTGGAAAGATCAGGAGTGGCCCCCTGAGCGAATTGTACAATACTACGGCCCTGCCACATGGGCTGAAGATGGATCCTATGGATATAGAACTCCAATATACATGTTGAATCGCATCATTCGCTTACAAGCAGTACTAGAACTCCTGACCAACGACTCTGCTATGGCACTCAATATCTTGGCCAAACAAAACACCAGAATAATAACAGCTGTCTACCAAAATCGTTTAGCCTTGGACTACCTCCTAGCACAAGAAGGTGGTGTCTGTGGCAAATTTAACCTCTCAAATTGTTGTTTGCAGATCGATGATAAGAGCAAAGTTATCGAGGAAATTACTGATCGCATGATCCGATTAGCTCATGTCCCTGTGCAAACATGGACCGGTATCCTTGATTGGACTTCCTCACTACCAAATTGGCTTACTTCAATCCCCGGATTGAAGGACATCTTCATTCCTCTTTTGTTTTTTATTCTAACTTGCATTCTGTTCCCTCTTTGTTTACCTCTTATTTTCAGAAATCTACGATCTATGATTGAAACCATTGCTGATCGCAGGGCTGCAGCTCATATTATGATGATCAATAAGTATGTGTCGATTTCTACTTTCCCTGATTCTGAAGCATCTGACTCTGATGATATCTCTTTTGATTCTGATAATGATTATTTTGATACTAAACTCTAAAACCACCTAATTCACCGACAGGACCACTTTTGTTGCTAGGGAAAGCCGGGCTACAAAGGGGGTTGACGCCAGTAGGGCCCATCCGTCTCAAACCCGTGAAGTAACCAACGACCTAGTAACATTTTAGGGTCCACCTTACAGTTATTAGTATTGATTCTTGCTTCTCTTTTCAGTTACTTAACAGCTGCAAATGATACTTCCACTCTCCATCGGCGTTGAAAGTATCAAAGGGGGGAATGAAGGAGTTCGATTCCATGAACCCCTGAAGACTGCACAGCTGTGATGCCTCTCGTCTCATCATGCTGCAGTGAAACGCACAGCCATCTTGATTTACTAACATTTGCAACGCAAATAACACGTAATGACGTACTTACGCACTAACGTTTAGTGAACGTGACTCCATTTTGGATTCATATTTTGTATTGTATTAATACGAACGCTGTCGCGAATATCTAACCCGTCAATTAAATGACGAAACAATAGTCTGATCATAAGCTACACCTACTAGAGACCACGCTAGCTATTGCTTGTTCAGCAGTTTGTAAAATGTTTGTTCAGCAAAACCAGAACGCATGTGTGAAAGATAAGAACTGTAAAGTGTATAAAGGTTTGCTCCGAAGGGGGCGTGGCATGCAGTTGTACTAAGCCGTTGTCTTAGCTGCATCTTGCTGGCAATAAAAGTCTATCTTCACGGATCAGTTGTCTGGGCCTTCTTACTGACAGAAAAAGAGACGGTTACATTATGACATTGCTTGCTTGCTCATGGTGTACTGTTGTTACGATGCTAATTTTCTGGGCAGTTACGTTTTGTTCTAGTTTCATCGTAATGTGGTGGCTTTACAATCGCGTTAAGTTTACAGTGAGCGGAGTTTGGACGTTTCTGGAGGCTGCAGAATATAAAAATCCCAGCAAACAAATAAATTCCACATCTCTCCAATGTGCCCTCGGGTAAGCCCCCCCCCCCCCCCCCCCCCGATACTCACTCTGCACACGGATCTGCACCGAGGGGCTCTCTTTGTGAATAAACAAATTTTCAGTCTGCGCAAGACAGAAATAGTCCCCCGAGTTGTCAAATTGCATCTCCTTGATGCTGTATTCGGGAGAATCGCTTCTCTCCACCAAAGCCCGCGGGCCTTTGTAAAAACTGTAGCGCAGTTTCGTGTCCCGCCTCTGGGGGGCGAGCTCCGCTTTACACTTCAGCGAGACCAGGGCTCCCTCCACAGCCCAGGCTGAAGGTTTGACCTCTAAAACCGGAGGCCCGAACAGCTCTGGAACAGCAAGGAAAGAGAAAAACCCACATTAATCGCCTCTCGCCTTCTGTGATTTCCCCTTTACCATATTGGATTTAAAATACAGCATCTTTGGGTCAAGTTTTCTGCAATAATAGATTTTGTCTTTCTAGAATATTTTTCCGGTTATAGCTCGAAGTGCTTTACGATATGTTTTCCGGATACCAGGAGTCTCTTTTCCCAAAAAGCTCAGGGCTCTACGTGGGTACCTGAGACACAAGGACATAAACTGATCTGCTCAAGGTCACATGGAGTAAGGATTTGAACCCCCGAGTCTCAGCCCCACCGCACTGACAGCTAGGCCGTGCTTTCCGTCTAACTGCAAAGTCCTCGGAGTGGCCTAGTGGCTAGAGCAGCGGGCTAGGAGCCAGGGAGGCCAGCGCTCAACCCCCGTTCCTGCTCCTCGTGACCTTGGGCAGGTCCCTTTACTCCTCGGTCGCCTCAGGTGCACATGCAGCTCCCTGACCTTCAGGTACGCGCTTACAGGGTAAGCTTAGAAGGAACACACGTGTGCCCAGAGTTACCCTGCGGCTTTAAAAAAGAAAATCTCTCTCTCTATATATATATATATATGACGTGCGTCGGCTTTTAAGCGCCGCACAAAACGTTTGAACGCCAGGGACCGGCAGAACTTGGGGGTCAGGATTTCGGGTAACCGTGCTGGCTTCCGAGTCATAACAGTTATATGCGGCGGCCCTGTCGTGTGCAATACCTTTTTGGGAAATGAAACTCGTGCGCGCAAATGTATAACGCGCCCCCCCCCCGGGAACCTCCTCTCTTTTATGTGGTCAAACCCGCCCGCGTTATGAACTTAAGGTGGGTGGTTTCAGATGGCCGAAGATCCTCGTAACTGCATCCGGCCACGCTTATGCAACACGCAGGGGTTGGAAATTGACAAGGCCCCTCCCACCCCCGCTGCTCAAATTCCCAAAACATGCACCGTTCCCTTCTGTATTTACCTGCGGATTCCCATCGCCGGATCAGCTGAAGAGCTGCGGGATTTTGCTGGCTGGACGGCAGCTAAGGCCGCCTCCAGGTTTGTAAAGGCGCATCCCCTGCCCTCCCCGCTGAGGAAAGGACCTCAAATAAGGGGGGAGAGGGGGGGGGGCAGTCATGGTGCTTTTTCTCTAGCGAGGAGGGGCCAAGGTGACTTCTGTAACGCAGGGGCAGTCCCTGAACCAGCATTAAACGTAGGATAAGGACCGGCCAGTTGGCAACCGTTTACATTACTGGAGTTAAGTTATTGGGGGTGGGGGGGGGGTCTCACCTCTCACATTAACGCGCACTGCAGCTGATTTATGATGCCGCACTCCAGGCTTGCGCAGTTCCATCTCACACCCGTAGGTGCCGCTGCCCACGGTGATGTTCGGAATCAGCAGGGTGTTTCGCTCGTCGTGAAACGGCAGCAACTTTTGGCCGTCCTTTTCAAAGCCGACATCGTACGCGATGTAGCGCTCCTGCTGGCGGCACCTGAGGGCCAGCGTGTCCCCGGCGAACACGGCCGGCTGGGCCTGAAGAACCACCACGTCTGCAAGAGAAGGGAGAGCCACGGGTCAGGCAACTAAAGAGGACGGTGATATTAAGTCAGAGGGTGCACAGAAAAGCAGTAAAAACTGCTTTTCTGTGCACCCTCTGACTTAATATCATAGCGATATTAAGTCGGAGGTCTCGACGAGTAAAAAAAGTTAAAAAAAAAAAAATTGAAGTCGGCTGTCGGGTCGAAAACCGGACGCTCAATTTTGTCAGCGTCCGGTTTCCGAGCCCGTGGCTGTCAGCGGGCTCGGAAACCGGACGCCGGCAAAATTGAGCGTCGGCTGTCAAACCCGCTGACAGCCACCGCTCCTGTCAAAAAGCAGGCGCTAGGGACGCGCTAGTGTCCCTAGTGCCTGCTTTTGCCCGTTTTTACCGCCGGGCCTAATTTAAATACAGATTCGCGCGTGGACTTTACTGTATCGGCCTGTCAGAAAGGTGCGTGGGCTTAACGCTTGTTTTTTTTTTCTAATGCAGGGCGGTGCTGGGGCACCTGGACGGGGCCCGCTCGTAGAATGCGCGCACGGACCCCCCCCCCCCCCCCCCCGGGCACGCGACCCAGAATGCAAGCGAGGGGTGGCGCTAAAAGGTGGCGCTGGGCGCGATTGCGCACCCCTCGCCCCTGCTTGGCCCAGGAGAGGTGGCCGTCAGCGGGTTTTTTGGAAAACGGGACGCTTGATTTTAAGAGCCTCTGTTTTCTTAATCAGCGCAACCACCACGGGTGAGGAAAATGGACGCCTGTAAAGTCGAGCGTCCGTTTTCCCACCAGCACATTTCTTTAAAAAAAAAAAAAAGTATTTTTACCTTTTGGTTCCTCTAGCTTAATATCGGTACTAACATTAAGTCGGAGGATGTAGAGAAAAGCATTATTTTCAGCTTTTCTGTACAGTGTTCGGGGCTGCATAAAATGAATGCATCCGCCGCACATTTTTTTCTGTATCCCGGGTGAATGACTTAATAGCCTCAGCAACATGCATTTGATCCGATGATCGCTATTAGTTTCCCGAGGGGTTCGGAACCACGTTGTGGACGCGCTAAAGCCCCTTATTGTAGAAGGGACTGTGAAAGCGCGTCAAAAACGTGCCTCCAAACTGGGTTAAAAAGCGCACCCAGCCGCGCACACTTTACAGTGTCGGACTGGCTGTGTGCGCACAGGCCTCGTTTTCTGCCTCAGAAACCGTGATGCGCGCCCGTAGCACGGTATTTGCACACAGCTCCTACGCAAAAGGCTAACCGCGGCTTTAACGCGGGTCGGTGCGCACATTCTGGAGTTAGCAGACTCTTTTTTTCCCCTAACACGGCAGTGGTTTGCAGGCCATTAAGCTGACTGCATCAGTTAACGCACTAGGAAAGAGAACGCGCGCCGAAGGTCAGCTCGCAATTTTCACTGACCTCTTATAACGTAAGAAGGTCCCGGTGACGCCACGGCTGCTCAGGTTTCCAGGATCTCCGCAATGAACATGCAGGAGAGAAATCTGTGCAGCACGGTTGCAGCTCCGGTATATGCTAATGTTAGCTCATGCATATTCCTGGGGGATTATCCTGAAAACCTGGCTGGCGGTGAGGACTCCAGGACAGCACCGACGCTAAAGCCTTTCCACCCATCTACTTCCAAGGACTCAGGGCTTCATTTGCTAAGCTGATTTTTTTTTTTTTTTTAATAGAAACAGAATGGGGGGGTAAAGCCTTAGTAAATCAGACCCTTAGTTGACTGCCCAGAAGAAGCAGGGACCTAATGCAATCGCAAAAGTGAAATTCTGGCAGCAGGGACAGTGGAGGGAGGCCCCAGGCACAGAATAAGTGCACACGCAAGCACATCAACTCTGCCTTAGTCCTGATATCTTTAAGGGTGGAGGTCAAATTCCGTTCTCTTATTAATATCTTACTGCCGTGTCCTTTCCCTTCGGCCTCGGTGGTGCCTTCCAGTAAAATTCTCCCCCCGCCTGCCTCCGTATATTTCTCTGGGGCCCTGTTCTTGGCTGTCGTGTCCCTGCTAATTCTCTCTCTCTCTCTCTCCATTTTTTTGTTGTATTTTGTGGCCTAGCAGTTTCCTCCTGCTCCACGGGCTTGCGGTTTCTTTCTCACACGCGCGGCAGCCGGGCCTCGTCCCCTCTCCACTTACCGTCTGAGACGATCAGGGGAACGGGATCGCTGCGGCTGTAGCCGGACACCTTGCAGCCGTATTCCCCGCTGTCGGTGGTCTTTGCGTACGTTAAATGGTAGAGATTTTTCCCTTTCTCCTCCACGAGGACGCTGGAGTTTTGGTACCAGGTGTACAAGGCTTCAGCGGAATAGAGGCCGCACATCAGGGTCACCGAGTCCCCCGTCAGGACGGTGCTCCAAGGCGGATCGAGCGTCAGGAGCGCCTTCTTCCCTGAAGCAGCTTTGATGGAAACTCAAAAGGAAAAGAAAAGGAAAAAAAAAAGAGTGTAAAATCATTCCCTAAAATCCATGAGGCGCAAGCAGAGCAAACAAAGCAGGCCGGCCACGATCCAAAGCTGCGCTGGGGGCAGAACCAGGACCGGATCGGCCTCTTCAAGTTGACCTGGGTGAGGTGCCAGGCCCTGTGTGTGTGCTCCTGTGACCTCTCTCTGAACGTTGCCACCCCCCGAGGACTTGGTGAATGCAGGGACTGATCTGTTACTTTAAACCTCCATCCCCCGCAAAGAACTTTGGGATTTGAATTGAACACAAAAAGGGGGGACTGGACTAGCAGAAGTGTGAAATCTGTGAGCTCCGGCTGGAGACTTGGCGCTGCTGCTGCTCGCAGATTTCAAGCCCTTTCCGCGTCTCGTTACCGCGTGCCCAGGGTATGCGCAGGCACTTCCCTGTCTTGTAACAGCTGGGCGGATCTTGAATATGAAGCAAGGATCCAAGGACATGGACCTATGCGTGAGATCGCCACTTGGCCGCAAGGGCCCCAGGAGCACCTTTAATTAATTTGAACAATCCGGAGGCTTAAAGAATGAACAAGCTTTGAAATTTAGCTCATAAGAAGATGAGGATCGGTGGCTTATGTAGGATTCTTGCTGCATTTTTGTGATGTTAGCCCCAATCCCCCAAGTCCGACCTGCCAGCTGCTTTTATAAAAATTGTGCTTCTGCCCTAGCCCCTCCCCCCAGCTCTCTTCCTCTCCTCTGACAATCACAGGCCCCTGCCAACCTGTTCCCCCCCCCCCAAGGCATCCTTGCATTTCCTATCAGTTAACATCTGTAACGGCAACGTCCAGCCCTGTCTGAGCCAAGCACGAGGTGGAGGAAAGCAACCCCTGGCCTGGTTTTCGAGAGGATTTTGTTCTGGGTTTGTTTTTTTTGTAAAGTTAATTGAATCAGGAATGCATATAAAAGATGTGTGAAGGGACAGCAGCTCCTGCTGAAACTTTGATGACCGGTTGCTCCTGCTCGCTAGTTTCAGGCCTGTACCAATCCACCCGCTCCGCGTGCGCGTTACCGTGGGTTTGACAGTACAAGCGCACTTATCTTTCTGATTTCATTTCTGTTTCGCCCGCCAGACGGGAGGCTGCCTGAACGAGGTCGCCCTCCAGACTGAACCCCAGGGGGGTTACCCGATGGCCGCAGGGTCCTCGGGGGCAGGCCAGGTCTGTGCACGTCTCCGAGGACCCCGGAGCCATTACATGAAGGGGACACCCGGGGGGGAGGAACTCATTCGCCCTCCTCTCCAGGCCCATCACCTCGGTGACACTGCAGCCGAGCTCCGCCGGACGGGAGACTCAGACCACGGTTCCCCTCTGGGCCCCCCCCCCCCCTGGCACGGGGGCCGAGCCACTGGGGTCACAGCCCAAGCCATTTCCCTTAAGGGGAAGCAAAAGGTCAGTCTCCAGCATTGGTTTGCACTGGGAAATGCCCCCCCCCCCCCCCCCCGGTGTTCCTGGCATCGTCCGATCACCTTACTGGAGCGCATGCGGCAGAACCTGTCTAATGCATGCACTGCTTATTAGGGACAACGTGGGAAATCCGTCTGCAGCGATGGCGGATGGGGAAAGGAGCTTCATGGAGGGGGGGGACGGACACAAAAGGCACTTCTGACCAGATCTAAGGATCAAAAAACAAAAAAAAAGTGTGAAAAGCCTGCAGGGAAGCAAATCTTTACCTGAGGTTTGAATTTTAACTTCTGAAAGGGGAAAATACATCCACAGGGGAGGAAGTGTAAAACTATAAAACATAAAAAGGGGTTTGGTTAGAGCAGGGAGACCCGCGGGGCTGTGTGCACGGAGCGGAGGATCCCTGTTCCTATCCCTCCCCGTTGGGCCCGGGCTTGCCATCGATGTCCCGGGAGGAAGGGAAGGCGGCCGCTGCTTTAAACGGAGGACCCCACCACCACCATCCAATGAGCAGGGTGGAGGGTAAGGCCCGGGAGGAGGGGGAAAGCCATGCAATCCCAGGAAGGAGAAGAGAGACGGAAATTAAAAAGAAGAAATTTGTAGAAGATGGAAACCTAAGAAGAAGACCAAAAAAAAAAAAAAAGCGGTAGAAGGAAGGTAAGGTGATCTGCTGAGTCCTGCTGGGGCTGGCACGGCTCCTGCGGAAGACGTGGAAAGGTCCAGAATGGGGGTTAAAAGTCTGAGTTAATTTCTCTAGTGATATGGGGGCAGCCAGCTGGGACCCCGGAGGAGACAAAATCCTACTCCAGTAATCAAGAGGAAACCAAAGCCGCACCATCGTGCTAAAGGAGGAAAGGGCTCAACTCCTCATCAGAATGGCAGGGGTTCCCCTTTCTCTGAATCAATGGGAAGCTGAGCGCTTTTCCCGGGAAGGACTGCCTGGCTGCTGTTTTATTGTAGCAGGAAGGGCTTTGGGTATCGGGGGTCTGCACTCGCCCCCCTCCCCCCCCCCCCCAAGCTGCTGCTCACAGACAGAACCCGGGGGTGGGTGGATCCGGGACGGGGAGCGACGCGTTCCCCCAAAATATTCCCCCGGGTCACCGCTTGGAGAAGTCTTTTGCACCCTTGAGAAGAGGGAGTCACTCACCGGCCGATCCAATGACGGCAACTGCGAAAAGGAGAAGAAGAAGAAAAAAAGTCAGGGGTTACAATGATCAACTTCACTGCTACCCCAAACCCCAGGCAGAAGGGAGCCAGTCCCGGTTTTATCCCACGGTGCCGACGGCGCTGCGGTTCTGATTTCCCTATGACAAGCAGGGCAGGTCCCCCCACCTACAATGGGGGTAAAACCAGGCCCGGCTCAGCCTGGAGAGGCTGCTAACACTGCTCCTGCGTCTGATGGTGACTCACACTGACAGGGTGCTCGAGGCTGAAGTTACAGGCCGATGTGGTACCGTCCTCTGGCCGCAGGGCGCACGGCTCAACGCGCGTACAAACCCCCCCCCCCCCCCCCGATGCAAAATTGGGGGCTACCGCGTCCAAAACACGCGTCCAATCGCACGCGAGGCTAATAGCGCTCGGCGCATGTAAATTCGTGTTGACGAGCGTTATTAGCTATTCCCTCCGAAGCGGGGGGGAAAAAAAAAACCGTGCACCCAACATGCACATTTTTACTCTCCAAAATTAACACCCGCCCCCGAGCAGGAGGAGGAGGAGCCCAAAAAAAGTTTCAGAGAAGCAGAAAAAACTGCTTTCCTGTGCTTCCTCCGACGTAACATTGTGGCGATATTAAGTCGGAGGAACCAAAAGGGGTAAGGTCAAAAAAAAAAAGGTCTGTCCAGCTCCAAGGTCTGGCCCGATGGGCCAAGCGGTCTGGGTCAGACCCGGAGGTCCAGCGCCTCCTTGCTAACGCGACCCCCGCCGCGGCTGCCAGTTACGAAGACCGACGCCGGTCAACTCAGCATCCGTTTCCATAACCCACGCCAAGTTAGCCCAGCGTCGGTCTTCATCGCTCGGCGGTCTGCCGAGTTATTATTTTTTACTTAAGCAGTTTTTTTCTGCTTTTCTGTACTTCTTTTGCCTGCGCTCAGCTATTAACGCCTGTCTGGAGCGATACATGTGCGTCCGAGAAGCACATTTTATTTTGTTTTGCATGCGGAGTGAATGAGTAATAAGCCTCATTTGCGTGCATTTCCGTGTGATGAGTGCTATTGCATTCACTCCGCATCCGACGCGGGTTAAATAGGCGCTAGTCCCCCCCTCTTGCATTAGGGGGTGGATCAGCGCCTATTTAACCCGCGTCGGAGTGCGGGTTATACAGCGCGCTCGGCTGAGCGTGCTGTACTGCATCGACCCCCTTGGCGTCCTCGCATGGAAATCGCATGCAAACGCATGCAAATCGCATTGTCAAACTCTAAAAAAAGGGACCATATCACTCCCACACTTATCAATCTACACTGGCTCCCAATACACTCACGAATTCTGTATAAAGCACTCTACATCATCCACAAAAGTATATTAAACTCCAACCTCAATTGGATCGACCCCCCTCTCCTTCCTCGTACCTCCAATAGACCCACCCACCCAGCCCTCCAAGGAACACTACGTGCCCAATCCATCAAATCTTTCAAACTCTCCTCCACCATAAGCAGGGCTTTCTCTCTAGCCGGCCCCACCATTTGGAACTCTTTGCCTCATGATATTCGCCTGGAAACATACACACCCAAATTAAAAAAAAAACTGAAAACCTGGCTCTTCCAGCAAGCCTACCCCATGTCACCCCCATCACATAAATTTCATCTGTAATGTACATTTTCGATCTACGACTATGAATACGGTATGAATACGGAATACGGCATGTCTCTTACTTTGTACAATGTAATATTGCGAATTATGTGCATAGTTATTTTATATAATTTATAGTTCTTTGTATTGATTTTTTGTATCATTGAATCATTTATATTGCTTTCTCTAGCCAATATCACCCTTCCCCATGTTTTAGTGTTATCACTGTTTATATGTAATTTAACTGCTTATATCTGTTCTATGTAAGGGCTCCGCCCAAAAGTTCTTGTTTTTTGTGAACCGATGCGATGTGCGAACGGACATCGGTATAGAAGAGACTTTAAATAAATAAATAAACAAACGAAGGCATTAACGATTTGCCCAGCACCCCCACTGCAGAGAGGTGCGCTGGCTGAACTCGGGCTTCCTTAGCGCTGGAAATATTATTCCCGGTCGGAGGTGGAGTAAAGTTTTCCAGCGTTTATGTTAATCTACAATTTCTTTCAAACTTTTGAGATTTCGCTAATCCCAAACCAGGCCTGCTAAGCGGATTCCATCATGGCACATCACGGAGGAAACCCAGTGCCGCGGCCTGTAATTGGGGTTTATGTGCAGAAAAACCTGCTTTGCACACATGAAATGCTTTCCTCCCTGAAATAAATAAATTATGTTTTACGCGCACAAAACCTGAGTTTTGTGTGGGTAAAGTCACGGCTGAGAGACTGCCCGCCCCCCCCCCCCCCGTGTTTAAAATGTGTGTTGGGCTTGTGCGAGCCTTTTCTTTTTTTTTTTAACTCGCGACACATTAGCGCGCCATTAGCTTACTGCCTCGGGAGTTGCACGTTAGGGAACCATGCACCGACTTTCAGCGCACAGTTTTAACCCATAGGTTATTGCATCGGCCCCGCGGTTCCCTTCTGCTCCAGCATCACTGAAGAGCCTCAGAAAACCGATTGCAAACAGCCCCTAACGGAAGCAGAGAGTAGGGAACAATCCAGCAGATGCAGGACTAAACCCCGGCTTCCCTCCCACAAGGACATCTGGGAAAGTAAAGGTGGAGAAGGGTTCATTGTCCCATAAATTAGAGAGACTGCTCTCTTACAGACAGACAGACAGCCAGCCTCAGGACATTCCCCTGGGCTAAGGAGCCTCCGACCCTGCCAGGGTCAAAGTCAGGCAGGAATTCCCAATCAAGGAAGGGAGCAGCGGGTTAGTGCGGTCCGGATCCGAGCGAGACCCCCATCAGTTAAAGTCAGCGTGATGGGGGCTGCAGTCACAGGACACGCGAGTCCAAAGCAGCGAGCACAGGCGTGAGAGCAGGCAACGGTCGTCTCCTGCCTCATTCAATCTGGGCTCTGTGGTCTTTGACTGCTACCCGGAGTCAAGTCACAAAGCCTCCAAAGAGAGGAGACCGCAGTGCTGCTGTCCCGGGCGAGCTCTCATGCGTGTGAGATCTGTCCACACGCACGCTAGCCACGTGCAAGTGTGCACATGAGTGTGTTTGTCCATGTAAAGGACTGCACGTGTGTGTGTGTGTGTGTGTGTGTCTGTCTGTCTGTCTGAGTGCCTGTGAGATTATCAGGGCCGGCTGCAGCGCTCGATGAACGGTCAGGGCATCCAGAAATTAGCGGCCGGCCAGCCACCCTGTGAGAGAGGGTCAGACTGTGCGGCTATTTCACTTTTACATCCTTACCCCTTACTTTCTGTGAGCACAAGGCAGGGGCAGAGCCTGCAGGTACAAAGTATCTGTTCCAGCCCCCCCCCCCCCCCCAGTCCAAGTTATCTAAGAGAGGTTCCCACACCGCCTCCCTTTCAATGGGGCCGATGCAATATTCGCGTGCAGAAAATGCGTTGAGCGCAAGTCTTCCTAACGCACGCCCAGCAACTTCTCCCGGGCGCGCGATGCAATATTTAAATTAGAGGTCGCGCTATGAAGGAGGCGCTAGGGAAAATTGAGCCTCGCTAGCGCCTCGGGCACCCAGGAGAGGTCAGCTGTCAGGGCGGGTTGGGAAAACCGATGCTCAATCTGCGAGCGTCCATTTTCTCCCGCTACCGGCAAAGACACGCACAAGATACGCAGCCAGGACCGGGTATTTTCTGGGTGTATATTGGGCATCCAGAAACCTTTTTTTTACAAAAAAATTCTTTTTTTTTTTATACCTAATTCTGCTTTTTGTGGTTCCTCCTACTTAGTTTTGCGACATTTTCTTTTTTTCAATGTGCCCTTGAGTGTGCAGTGCCTTTACGCTGCCCTGGGCTGGCGTAACATTTGCTGGGTTGCAATAGGTACATTGGCCGCGCGGGAAATTTTTTGCATCGCTGGGATTAGCTAATAACCTCATCTACATGGATTTTACATATGATGAGCGCTATTAGCTTCATGGTGGTTTGGATGCGTGTTTTGGACGTGCTAATCCCCGAATTGCATTGGGGGAATATGGACGCGCGTCCAGAACATGCATCCAGTCGCATATTAAGCCTTGTGCTAGCCGCTGCACATAGTATTGCATCGGCATTATTAAGTAGCCGTGAGTATCTGTGAGTGACCGCATTGTGAATGTGAGTCAGTGTGGCAGCGAGTGTCTGTGGCTGTCTCTGAGTAATTGTGATGTGAATGTGAGAGAGTGAGTGTCAGTGGCTGTCTCTGAGTGACTGTGATGTGAATGTGACTCAGTGTGAAAACAAGTGTCAGTGGCTGTCTCTGAATGACTGTGAATGTCAGTCAATGTGACAGTGTCAGTGGCTGTCTCTGAGTGACTATGATGTGAATGTGAGTCAGTGTGGCAGCGAGTGTCAGTGGCTGTTTCTGAGTGACTGTGATATGAATGTTAGAAAGTTTCAGTGACTGTCTCTGAGTGACCGCACTGTGAATGTGAGTCAGTGTGGCAGCGAGTGTCAGTGACTGTCTCTGAGTGACCGCACTGTGAATGTGAGTCAGTGTGACAGTGAGTGTCAGTTTGTTGTCTGAGTGACTGTGATGTGAATGTGAGTGTCGAGTGTATTGTGAATGTGAATCAGTGTGTTGTGCCCTCTCTGAGTGACCGCAGCGTGAATATAACAGTGAGGTGAGTTGGACAAGCCCTTGGGGCAGCGTCCCCCTATCTGCCTTGCAGGAGAGATACTAAAGGGAGCAGAGAAATACTCACAGAGGCAGAGCAGACCTGCCCAGGCTGACATCGCTCCTCCGATCACTGAGCAGAACACGTCCTGTTGCAGAAATGATCGAGATTCATTTAGCATTCAGGAAATAAACAGAATCACAACATCAGCTGGGCTCAGCCCTCGCTCCCTGGAGGATTCCCTCAGACCCCTCCCTCCCAAGATGACCTCTCCCTCCTTGGGAGAAAACCATTCCCTGCCTTAAGGAACCTTCATTTGTAAAACTACTCAAAGGGCAGTCCAGGAAGATTCGGGTGCTCTGTGCCCCAGGGACGGGAGGGTTGTGCTTCTCCTATTCACCCACGATTGCCTTCCTCATTATCCCTCCCTCCTTACATCTCCTTGCAAGGGTATTAGCGGCCCTAGGCTGACCTTTGATCCTGTGCCCTCACCCCAGGCTTACCTACAGGTGAGGCTCCAGAGCAGTGCTCCCTCCTGCCAGTGGCAGCAGCTCCAGCACTGCGCTCCCTTCTTTGGCAACACAGGCTCTGACATGCCCCCCCCCCCCCCCAAAAAAAAAAAATCTCTCCTCACCCTCTGCCCATCGTGCCAAGCAAAGCCTCTCCCTCACTCCCTGCACAACATCGTATCTTCATGTCTTCCTTCCACCCCATGCCCAGTCCACCCTCACCTCAACCTATTTTGTCCTCTTTCCTCACCGCCAGCATCCTCTCTCGCTCCACCTCAACCTCCACCACCCAGCTTGAGCGCCATTTCTTTCTCAGCCCTGCCAACCGTTCCAACGTCTTCTCACTTTCTCTACCCTTTCACCCACTCGGCATGCTCTCTCCATCCCCACTCACTCAGCACTCTCTCTGACCACCCCACCACCCTCCCAGTACAGCCTTGCCACCCCATCACCCCAACACGCATCTCACACCTACATCCAGCACCTTCTCTCTTTTTCTCACCCCCCCCCTCTCTCTCTGTCCCTTCACTGATGCCCATCATTCATTTCCCTCCTGATATGGAAGCTGTGGCTTCTTCCTGCAGCTTCCGGTGGGATGGGCTCCGCCAACAGCTCCGGACCATGCACGGACAGTATTTTTGCTGCCCCAAAACTATTGACGCTCGAGGTGACTGCCTTGTTCATGTTCACCTCATGGAAGCACCAGCCCTGTTCATCAGGAAGTCGCTCTTGTGTTTCAGCTATTTTATTGAAAACAAAGAACATAACCCCCCCCCCCCCTCCTGCGCCTTTATTCCTTGAGCACGTGAGGGAATAAAGATTTCCAATTTTCCTTCACATTGTCTCTTTCCCAAGCTCCATCCTCCTGCCTCCTATACAGGTGCAAGCAATTCCCAAGCAGCATCCATGGAGAGGAGCAGAGATGAACAAGAATGAAGCTACAGGCGCATGGAGAAAGGCTCGGGAAGTAACCATCCCGGGGGGGGCGGTCCTGAACCATCCACCTATGTAAGAACTTATGTTTCAAGGCCAAATTTTCCATCTGCATCATACTTGGAAGCAAATTACGTTCCTGCCAAAAAGCGGGCAGGGACTCTCCAAACCGACCAAAAAATTGATTTTTATACCCAACGGAAAGGCTTTCCTAACAAAAAAGCCTGCTTCCTTTATCCTTAAATATTAAGGAAGACGTGTGATCAGAGAGCAAGGCCTCGGCAGAGCAAGGAATGCGCTGGGCTGAAGACACGGGCAACGCAGCCGAGCATTTTCTGCCCGAAGCTCTGGACTTTAGGGCAGCGCCGCCACGCACGCATTGAGGAACCCCCGGCCTTCGTTGGACACCCGGCACGCTCCTCCGACTGCGATAATTTGGCTCGGCTTGCGAGATGTACGCGCTGCGAAGAAATTTCAAGGGGAGCTCCCTTGAGTACAGATTCCCGGAAAGTTCTCTCAACTTGCCAAAGCATCCCGACAGCATATCAAGGGTTAAGAGGAAGGCCGCGTCCCTAAGCCAGCTAACCAAGAGCTCGGCGCAGGAATTGTCTGCAGGTACTGTTTGTAGAGCCTTATGCAGCTTTAAGAGAGAACTCTCTTCGATTTCGCCAATGTAAAAAAAAAAAAAAAAAATGTGTCCAATGTAACCAACAAATGTAAACAAATGACCCTCTATACCCAAGGACTGTATTTCATGCCTTAGCTGCAGGGACAGGTAGAAATCTGATTTGCTTAGCTGAAATTGCTCCTTCAGCTGTGAAAATGGGATTATTTCACCATCCTCCCCTACCACATGTCGTATCTGAGTTATTACCCCTTCTCACCCACTGCCTAAAGTCTGAAATACGATTGCCAGGCCTAAAGTTGGCATTGCCCTGAATAGGCAGTAACGGTGAGACTTCATAAGCCCGATGATATATGTAGTTATATTTTCAATGTAGAATTCAACAGGATAGATAAATTAAAAAGATAACACGAACATCATCTAGGAAATTACATTTTTAACAATCTTGAAAAATTAGGAGAGCCGAAGAAAAGAACAGAAAAAATAAGAACAAAGGAACATGCCATACTGGGTCAGACCAAGGGTCCATCAAGCCCAGCATCCTGTTTCCAACAGAGGCCAATCCAGGCTACAAGCACCTGGCAAGTGTCCAAACATTAAGACCCCAAGCTGCTATTCCTTATTGATTAATAGCAGTTTATGGACTTCTGCTGTATCCAAACCTTTTTTTAAACCCAGCTACACTAACTGCCATAACCACATCCTCTGGCAATGAATTCCAGAGCTTAATTATGCATTGAGTAAAAAATAATTTTCTCCGATTTGTTTTAAATGTGCTACATCCTAACTTCATAGAGAGCCCCCTAGTCCTTCTATTATCCAAAAGAGTAAATAATTGATTTACATTTATCTGTTCAAATCCTTATATGATTTTGTAGACTTCTATCATATCCCTTCTCAACCGTCTCTTCTCCAAGCTGAAGAGGCCTAACCTCTTTAGTCTTTCCTCATAGGGGAGCTGTTCCATCCCTTTTATCATTTTGGTCGCCCTTCTCTGTACCTTCTCCAGTGCAACTATATCTTTTTTGAGATGCAGCGACCAGAACTGCACACAGTATTCAAGGTGGGGTCTCACCATGGAGTGATACAGAGGCATTATGACATTTTCCATTTTATTAACATATATATATATAGAAACATAGAAATGACGGCAGAAGAAGACCAAATGGCCCATCCAGTCTGCCCAGCAAGCTTCACACACTTTTTTCTCTCATACTTATCTGTTTCTCTTAGCTCTTGGTTCTATTTCCTTTCCACCCCCACCATTAATGTAGAAAGCAGTGATGGAGCTGCATCCAAGTGAATATCTAGCTGATAAGTTAGGGGTAGTAGGGGTAGTAACCGCCGCAATAAGCAAGCTACACCCATGCTTATTTGTTCTACTCAGACTATGTTATACAGCCCTTATTGGTTGTTTATCTTCTCCCCTGCCGTTGAAGCAGGGAGCTATGCTGGATATGCTTGAGGTATCAGTTTATTCTTCTCCCATGCTGTTGAAGCAGAGAGCCATGCTGGATATGCATCGAAAGTGAAGTATCAGGCACATTTGGTTTGGGGTAGTAACCGCCGTAACAAGCCAGCTACTCCCCGCTTTGTGAGTGCGAACCCTTTTTTCTTCTCCCCTGCCGTTGAAGCAGGGAGCTATGCTGGATATGCGTGAAGTATCAGTTTTTTCTTCTCCCCTGCCGTTGAAGCAGAGAGCTATGCTGTATATGCATAGAAATAGAAGTAACAGGCTTATTTGGTTTGGGGTAGTAACCGCCGTAACAAGCCAGCTACTCCCCCCTTTGTGAGTGCAGATCCTTTATTCCACATTTCCTCTTGCTGTTGAAGCTAGAACGATGTTGGAGTCACAGTAAGCATGTGTATGTTTATTGAATAAGGGTATTGTCTCCAGGCAGTAGCCATCATTCTGGCGAGTCACCCACTCTTCATTTATTCCCTTTCTAATAATTCCCAACATTCTGTTTGCTTTTTTGACTGCTGCAGCACACTGAGCCGACGATTTCAATGTGTTATCTACTATAAGAACATGCCATACTGGGTCAGACCAAGGATCCATCAAGCCCAGCATCCTGTTACCAACAGTAGCCAATCCAGGCCATAAGAACCTGGCAAGTACTGGTGTCTCCAGGTAAAAGTCCTTCACAGGGGACCTTTTCTCTCTGTGCTTACCTCCCGAGGACCATTCCTCTCGGGTTTGTATAACTGGTAAAGAAATTTCTCAGCCTTGTAACTAAGCAATTATCTTTTATTAAGTAACAGTAGGAAATAAGAGACAGTTTAAGAATGCGAGAAATACAGTCGATTCTCGGGAGTAGTTTGAGACAGTTCCAATAATGACTTGTCCCAGAATCTACTCAGCTTATACATCACATATAGCTTTGTTATATAGCACAGTGTTTTTACTTTTTTTTCTTTCTCCGGGGCTTACCATATTAAGCATGGAAAGTTACAGAAACTTCTTAATACTAAGGCTAGAATTGAGAGCTGCCAAATACCTTTATCTGAGATACTTTTCTGTTCACTGGTTTCTGGCCTTGGACTTATAATGGGTGATTTTGTGTAGCCACTGTTTCAGTTTCTTGCTCAAGGTCATGCCTGTTTCTCACTTGTGCTGCATTGTGCTGAAGTCTTCATTTCATTTCTTATTATTTATTTTAACCCATTCCATCTTCAGTACCCAAAAACTAAGTCTATTTCATGTTACTAGTAATAGCAGTGGCTATTTTCTAGTAATAGCAGTGGCTATTTTCTAAGTCAGCTTAATTAATAGCAGGTAATGGACTTCTCCGAGGAGAACTTATCCAATCCTTTTTTAAATACAGCTATACTAACTGAACTAACCACGTCCTCTGGCAACAAATTCCAGAGTTCAATTGTGCATTGAGTGAAGAAGAACTTTCTCCGATTAGTTTTAAATGTGCTACATGCTAACTTCATGGAGTGCTCCCTAATCTTTCTATTATCTGAAAGACTAAATAACCAATTCACATCTACCCGTTCTAGAACTCTCATGATTTTAAACACCTCTATCATATCCCCCCCTCAGCCGTCTCTTCTCCAAGCTGAAAAGTCCTAACCTCTTTACTCTTCCCTCATAGGGGAGCTGTTCCATTCCCCTTATCATTTTGGTCACCCTTCTCTGTACCTTCTGCATCGCAATTATATCTTTTTTGAGATGCGGCGACCAGAATTGTACACAGTATTCAAGGTGTTATCTACTATGACGCCTAGATCTTTCTTGGGTTGTAGAACCTAATATGGAGCCCAACATTGTGTAACTATAGCATGGGTTATTTTTCCCTATATGCATCACCTTGCACTTATCCGCATTAAATTTCATCTGCCATTTCGATGCCCAATTTTCCAGTCACACAAGGTATTCCTGCAATTTATCACAATCTACTTGTGATTTAACTACTCTGAACAATTTTGTATCATCTGCAAATTTGATTACCTCACTCATCGTATTTCTTTCCAGACCATTTATAAATATATTGAAAAGTAAGGGCCCCAATACAGATCCCTGAGGCACTCCACTGTCCACTCCCTTCCACTGAGAAAATTGTCCATTTAATCCTCCTCTCTGTTTCCTGTCTTTTAGCCAGTTTGTAATCCACGAAAGAACATCGCCACCTAAACTATGACTTTTTACTTTTCCTAGAAGCCTCTCATGAGGAACTTTATCAAATGCCTTCTGAAAATCCAAGTATACTACATCTACCGGTTCACCTTTATCCACATGTTTATTAACGCCTTCAAAAATGTGAAGCAGATTTGTGAGGCAAGCCTTGCCTTGGGTAAAGCCATGCTGACTTTGTTCCATTAAACCATGTCTTTCTATATGTTCTGTGATTTTGATGCTTAGAACACTATTTTTCCTGGCACTGAAGTCAGGCTAACCGGTCTGTAGTTTCCCGGATCGCCCCTGGAGCCCTTTTTAAATATTGGGGTTACATTTGCTATCCTCCAGTCTTCAGGTACAATGGATGATTTTAATGATAGGTTACAAATTTTTACTAATAGGTCTGAAATTTCATTTTTTAGTTCCTTTAGAACCCTGGGCTGTATACCATCCGGTCCAGGTGATTTACTACTCTTCAGTTTATCAATCAGGCCTACCACATCTTCTAGGTTCACCGTGATTTGGTTCAGTCCATCTGAATCATTATCCATGAAAACCTTCTCCGGAACGGGTATCTCCCCAACATACTCTTTAGTAAACATCGAAGCAAAGAAATCATTTAATCTTTCCACGATGGCCTTATCTTCTCTAAGTGCCCCTTTAACCCCTCGATCATCTAACGGTCCAACTGATTCCCTCACAGGCTTTCTGCTTCGGATATATTTTAAAAAGTTTTTATTGTGAGTTTTTGCCTCTACGGCCAACTTCTTTTCAAATTCTCTCTTAGCCTGTCTTATCAATGTCTTACATTTAACTTGCCAATGCTTATGCATTATCCTATTTTCTTCTGTTGGATCCTTCTTCCAATTTTTGAATGAAGATCTTTTAGCTAAAATAGCTTCTTTCACCTCCCCTTTTAACCATGCCGTATGATGCCTAGATCTCTTTCCTGGGTGGTAACTCCTAAGAACCTAACATTGACTAACTACAGCAAAGATTATTTTTCCCTATATGCAACACCTTGCACTTGTCCACGTTAAATTTCATCTGTCATTTGGATGCCCAATTTTCCAGTCTTGTAAGGTTCTCCTACAATTCATCACAATCTGCTTGTGATTTAACTACTCTGCATAATTTTGTGTCATCCGCAAATTTGCTAACCTCACTCATCCTTCCCCTTTCCAGATCATTAATAAATATATTAAAAAGCAAATCTATGTTGGAGAAAATGCGGTATGGTAGGCGATTTCTACCATGTGTGGTGGTCCTGTCCACAGATGTTGCAGTTGTGGGCGACTGTGGGTAAATGGTTAAGTGATGTGTTATCTACGGACTTTACCTGGACTGCAAGGGGTGCATTGTTACATGATAATATGGATGGAGTCTCTAAGATCCACAGGCCTTCATCAGGGCTGTTGCTCTGGCGGTGAGAGGGGAGATTGCGAAACGCTGGAAGGAGGAGAGTGCGCCCTCTTTAACATCCATACTGCTGCGCTTAAAATGGATACACTATATGGAACGATTAACGGCTTTACGAAGGGACACTCTTACCCGCTTTACTGCTATCTGGCGGAACTTTCAAACTTGGATTGATACAACGGATACTTCCCTAGGACAAGGACGTAGATTATAATAAACGTACGGGGGGGAGGGAGGGGGAGGGGGGAAGGGTATATATATAAAAGTTTTGGTGTTCTGTCATAAATATGAGACATGTGACATATCTTATTGTTGTATGGATTTATATTTTGTTGTTGCCTTAATAAACAGATATTTACAAAAAAAAAAATATTAAAAAGCACCAGTCCAAGTACAGATCCCTGAGGCACTCCACTGTTTACCCTTTTCCACTGAGAAAATTGACCATTTAATCCTACTCTCTGTTTCCTGTCTTTTAAACAGTTTGTAATCCACGAAAGGACATCGCTTCCTATCCCATGACTTTGTAGTTTTATTAGATGCCTCTCATGCAGGACTTTGTCGAACACCTTCTAAAAATCTAAATGCACCACATCTACTGGTTCTCCTTTGTCCACATGTTTATTAACCCCTTCAAAAAAATATAGGAGATTTATAAGGCAAGACTTCCCTTGGGTAAATCCATGCTGGCTGTGTTCCATTAAACTGTGCCTGTCTAAATGTTTCGTGATTTTATTCATAAGAGTTTCCACAATTTTTCCTGATACTGAAGTCAGGCTCACTGGTCATAGTTTCCCAGATCTCCCCTGGAGCCCTTTTTAAATATCGGGGTTACATTGGACATCTTCGAATTTTCAGGTACATTGGATGATTTTAATGATAGGTTACAAATTTTTACTAACGGGTCTGAAATTTCATTTTTTAGTTCTTTCAAAACCCTTGGTGCATACCATCCGGTCCAGGTGATTTACTACTCTTCAGTTTGTCAATCTGGCCTACCACATCTTCCAGAGTTATTTAAATATTCTCTATTATTGTTAGCAAAATCAGTCCACTTTAAATATTCTTGAAATTCTTGATCGTTTGCTAAATACATTAGGAAACTCCGCCTTTAGTGCCCTCCTCCTTCCACACCGAAGGTCCTCTGGATCCAAACTGGTGCGGGATCGGAAATCATTATTGTGCCAATCCCTGGATCAGTGAACCTTGAAAAACAATTCATAGAATTTAGGATATAGTCAATCCTAGAAAAGGTGGAATGGATTCTAGATAAATGTTTAAAGTCATTTTCAAGGAGATGCAAAATTCTCCAGGCATCTTTCACGTGCACATATTACTTAAAAAAAGGAATATTTCATTCATTCATTTATTAAAATCTTACATTCTTCAAACTTCTGTAAAGAATAATCTCCAGTGCAGATTACATATTCAGCACACATAATATGAAAATAAAATACATGTCAACTAAAACATTTACAATATTAAGACAATCTGTTACAGAAATGGCACAAATCTGCAGCATAACCATTGGTGATGTTCGTCAAAACATCAACATCCAAAGGTCTCCTGAAACAACAAGGTTTCAAGGCCTTTCCTGAACTTTGTAATGTCCACCTCTTGTCGCAGATTCATCGGCAGGGCATGCCACAGCGGAAAATGCTGCTGGTTGAAATCCTTAGAGCATGGTATTCTCAGTAGTAAGTGGGACTGTGAGCCAAGAGACCGAGCAGGACGGTACCAAGCTAACTACTTCCCAACAAATTAAGATTAAGAGAGGTTTGTAACTTTTTGTGTGAAAAAAGTGCGTTTAGCTAAGCGACAAACCCTTCCATAGTCAATTCATTTACTATGGTAGACCTCGCTCAATACTTCTTTATAGGTTTTTCGCCAATGCTTCTCAGTCCTATGCAAAATTGTACGAGTTTCATTCGTTCCTGTGTAAACCAAGGGGCAGAATTTGCCTTGGAAGGTGGGGTGTTATCATTCGTCCGGGATAGGCAGGCACACCATTTTTCAACCAAGCCCTCTGTTGTGCTGGTTTCCCCAATGTCGATTTCCAATATTAGCCCTCCAGCATGTGTCAAATTGGGCCATCTCAAAATCTGGACGTTTTAAATGTCTTGACTTTGTAACAGTTCTTTTGTCCACTGAATACTGCAAATCAAACGTAACTAAAAAGTGATCGGACCATAAAACTTTTTTTTAACCGTAAGGGCGGCGATTCTATGAATCCATTACTGGTGACAAAACAAAAATTCTAAAATATGTCCAGCTTCATGTGTTGGGGGAGCCTCGATTAACCGGTCGTATTGCACAGTCGATAAAAAGTATTAAATTCCCTGGGGCAACAACCAGCTTCCTCGTCCCAATGAATATTAAAGCCTTCCACTATTAATAACTTTTGGAACCAAAGGGTAAGTGAAATTCAAAAATCCCGCTAAGTCCCTACCACAAGTATATTGGTGGTGATGGTGGTGGGGGAGTATAAAAGACAAGCCCAGTTCTGAGTTTGTACTAAAGGTGCTTCACTCGCAGTGGTGTCACCACAGGCAGCTAAATCATCTTCAAATTCTGACTATAGATTATAATTAGGCCCCCACCCAGTTTATTCACTCGCGCCTATTGGATGTACGCAATGCCACTTGGACAAATGTCATTGAGTAAAACTAAATCATAATCGTAATTCCAAGACTCCATAATAAAAAAACAAACCCAGATCTGATTGGTTTATTACCTCTCATATAAAAACCTCTGTTGCGTATGGATCTTGGGTTGGCAAATTCCATACCCAACCAATGAGTCTTGGCATTCAAACACTCCACAGACCTAACGTTTGATTTATCTAAAGAAGGATCATGGAGATAATTAAAGTTCATCCCCCACACACTACAGTCATTCATAGGAGGGATCATAAAACTTTGCGATCATAAGTAGTCGGTCCTTATAAATTACACATTATTATCAGTTACTGACATAACTCAGCCTTTACAATCAAAGATCGCCCCCCTGAGGTCTTTAACTTCCTGATTAATAAGCACAGGTACATTTTTATGGATTGGAATGGCACCGGCAGCTGATCTTGTAGACGCAGGTGCAAAATGCACATCTCCTTCCCACCGGTGTTTAACTTTCCTATGCTCATCATCATTCAAATGGGTCTCCTGCATAAACACAATATCTGACTTAAGATTTTGTCTTTTAATTGCAGAATTGATGCCAGGATGTCTATTTTAACTCAGGAACATTCACACCAAATAACTAAAGATAAAGGAAACACCATCAACAAGAATCCTGCTTCTAAGGCAACTACGTTCTCGCCTATAAATGTGTCATTGCCATGATGCTCTTTAGCAGTTTTATTCAGGATGTCAGAGAGCCTTAAACTGACCTCATCTCCTCCCCGCCAGCCTTCAAAGAGATTTTTGTCCCTTAGGTAGGGACAGACCACATTTAAATGCACGAGGAGCACCTCTCCACCCAACCACCAACTCAAGTAGCCAGCATTTCAGGATATTACAAAACTAACCTTCTTAACAAATGGACCCGCTCCAAGTGGACGAAACATTGAACGCCACAGCACACACTGTTCCTGCACAAAGGGTGCTTGGTGGACGGATGCGTAAATAAAACAGTGCGCCCTGGGGAAAACGATGTCTCAGAGCCCCGCGATGCAGGCGTGGATAAGCAGGCGGCGAAAGGGGAGCGGGCTGGGAGTGTGGGTCTGGAGTTTCAGAAGGTGCTAGTGAAATCCCTTCCGAGTAGGGACCTTCATTTTATTTGAGTTTTCTCGGGAATTTATCAGGGTTTATTTTTGGCAAGAATAAAAATGGGAGAAAGACCAGTGGCGAGAAATACAATGGCTCATCATTTTCCCGGATGAATATCGGAGTTTGTTTTGGTGGGCAGAAGCGAGGACAGGGGGGAAAAGAAAAAAGCAGATTGATTGTTCGAATAAGCAGAATTTGCCCTTTGCTTGCTGTACAAGTAAAAGAAACCTTTGTAACGGTCACGCTATCGTGTGTTATTAACAAATCCTCAAAAAAAAGATAACTGCCTTTGAATCCACAGCTGACTTTTTAATAAAATCCCCAAGCACAGAGCCATTTGCATCGGGCGAGGGGGTCACATCATTGTAGTAGGGCCACCATGGGCATGGCCTGGCCAGATTCATGTCCTGAAGACGTGTGGTGCGGTTTTCTTTTTAGCCTCACTCTCGGTGGGACCATTGCGGTAAGACCTGCTCTCCGGCTGCAGTTGCGGTGATGCTCCTGGCTGGATGCAGGCAGCATCACCACCTGCAATTTAAAAAAAAAAAAAAAATCCATCACAATAAAAGTGGTTAGGGATGCGCGAATGACTGCAAATACATTCAGCCTCAGACAACTCCGGCTGAAGTCAAAGGAGAACTCCCCCAAAATATTCCCTGGGGGTAGCCTCTCAGAACCACTTACACTGGAGTCCCATTCAAAGTGGCATCCTACACTAGTGCTGCTGAAGAGCCAATGAACTGATGGGTTGGGAAAGTTGTGCTTGCTGCAGTCTGATTATTTGCTTTAAGCTGCCTGTACTCAACGGTATTGTTAGTATAGATTTATGTGTTATATTTAATAGTAATAATAAAACATTTGTTTCTCATACTCTTCACAATCAAATTGACGTACATAAAGATAAAAGCAAAATGTCATCAAACTACAAATGTCACAATAAAATGAATGGCAAAGTATTTCTTGATTTTATTGTTTTATGAGGAATGATGGTGTTTCTGTTTTTCCATTGTTGCACTGCATACAAGTCTGGCTTGTGCAGTCTGCAATTCCGTTTTTGTCTGCACGTCTCTGACTATACTTTGTGGTGTTTTTATTCTGTATTTGGTGAGGATCTGTTTGTGTTCTGCAGGTGGAACCGAGGCGAGGTATTCTGCGAACATGTAGTTTCTGTGTAAGGATCTGTAGCAGCCTGGCTTGCTCTGTTTTCCTAATAGAAGGTGTAGTGATGCTTTAGGGCCTGGTGTAATTTTTGCAGTGTTGCCTTTTCATAGATAGGATTGTTACTGTTTTGAGTGTTGGCAGTTTCTGCAGTTTTGGTATTGGAGGTTTACTAAATTGTAACTGTAATTCAGTTTACTCAAGACTTTCAGAGGGCCAAGATCACATTGAACGCACTTTACAATAGGCCTAATACCATATGGGTTCCAAGTGTTTTTTGGCAGGATTTTCTACTTGGCATCACAGCAGTGTAAAAATAATATATGTTAAGGGAGATTTTCCATGAACAAACAAACATTCATTTAGCTGTGGAAATCCCTTCAAACAGCAGTTCCCAAAGCTATTCCTGGGGACCCTCAGCCGGTCGGGTTTTCAGGATGTGCACAATGCCTATGCATGCAATGGAGGAAGTGTATGCAAATGTATCTCATGCATATTCATTGTGGAGATCCTGAAAACCTGACTGGCTGGGGTCCCCCGAGACAGGTTTGGGAACCACTGCCTTGGAAAATGGCCCAATAGACATCTTAAATATTGTTTGGTCTTTTAGACAAGGTGCCAAGCCCCAGCCAGGGCTCAGTACTGGTGCCACGCTGATCCCAAGGTGTTTAGTATGGCACGAGAACAAGTGGCTGGGCCCAAGCTCTGTCTGATTGGCTCGCTGTCCCCCCCCCAATCCTTGCTGATTGCACCTAAAGCAGCTGTGTTTGTGGCTGGTCACTCTCTGTCAGTCACGATTCAGGATCGTTCTCTCCCTGGCAGTCACAGACCATATCTAGTTCATTCATTACTGGCATTTCTGCAGGCTGTGTTCGTCCCACCAAGGTCTTGCTGCCGCCCCCTTCCTGGTACCGCAAGCACAAGAGCGACAAACATAGCCACGAGAGTCTCCCCGTCTAGGCAGCCTCCCACTTCCTGCAAGCTGGGACTGGATCTCCCCCCTGAGGAGCCGTCAGGCCCATCTTCCCAAAACCTAGGATTGCCCGCCGTTGGAAACAGGACGGCTGTGCTCGAAGGACCGCAATTTCTCCGCATCCCCCTCCCTGGTTGCCGCCGAGCGTCACAAATGACCGCAGGTGGAAACGCGGTCATTTGTGACACTCTTTCAGACATGCCGGCTCGTCATTTGTGACATCGCAGCCGACCAATCAGATCCAGTCTGTGCAAAGTAATGTAAATCTTTTTTCCGGACAGGGCAGCACCCGGGGAGCGGCCTAGCTGCTCGGCTGGGGATCAGGAGCGCCCATGATCCAGTGCACAGGCGTGGCTAGATTTCTTTTAAAGATAATCTGAACATTTCAGCAGCCCAGGACGATTGTGAACCAAACTTACCGTAACATGCCTCGATCTCTCAGACTGGACAGGCGGGATGCAAATAAACGATGATAACCTTACTGCTGGGTGGCAGGATGAGTCCGGCGCTGTGGCTTTCACGCACAAAACACTTTATCCAATATTTTTGCTTTAAAAAAATCAGTTTATTCCTCCAAAAACAGAAGTAAATAATAATAATAATTTACAAAAAGCCGCCTCGCGGTGGAACCTTCCCATCCTCGACAGTAACAGGACTCACATAGCTGCCCTGAATCAGTTACAACGTCACAAAAGGTATTTAACAGTTCATGTGCAGCAGGCACGGCGGGGCAGCAAGGCCGACTTGGAAGCTAGGAAGGAAAGTGCATTTCTGGGGAAGGGCTGACACATTCCTGAGAAAAGCCCGACCCGTACGGCTAGAAACTGTACATAGTTTGCCTTCAGTGCAGGGGGAGCTAATGTTTCCCAGAGGCAGGGCCGGAGTATTTATTTATTTAGATTTATATTCTGCTTTTTGCACTTTATTTTTTAAGCATTTCAAAGTGGATTACATTCAGGTACTGAAGTAGGTATTTCCCTGTCCCCAGAGGGCTCACAATCTAAGCTTGTACCTGAGGAAATGGAGGGTAAAGTGACTTGCCCAAGGTCACAAGGAGTGAGCCGGGCCGAGGCCCTAAGCTACGGCAAGTTTAAGAGGCGCCATCGAATTACCCACAAGTAGCAAAATTTGAAATTAAGACTTTTTTTTTGGGGGGTGGGGGGGGGGGGGGGGGAGTAATCTACAAGGCCTAAGCTGTAGCTGATGCAGCGTGTGCCTCGTTCAGGGGGTAATCCCTGGCAGACTGCAGGAAAAAAAAAAGCGGCACAGGCCATTTCTGCCGAGTGACCGTTTCCTTCATCCTGCCCAGAGAAAAGGCCGTCTGGTACCGATCAGCAGCAGGCAGGGGGGTTAACTTCCCTCCACTCGGGTCCAGCAGGGTAGCACAGGCAGTCCAGGGCACAGACCTGCAAACCTGGAGCCCGCCGGCTCCGTCCTTTCGTCCACAACTCGCTGCCTGACCTTGAGAAAGTCACTTAACGGCTTCCTCCCCAAAGCGCTAAGTCGGACTCTGTAAGCTCTTTGGGGAAGGGGCTCGATAACCAGGCCCAGCTGGGCTGGAAGGGCCACCTCCTCCTCCATCCTGCTGGCATCTTCTGGGCCGTGGTCTCCTGTTGGACCTTCCCTCTTAAGGAGGTAGGGGCTTATGGGCCACGGGCATTAGGACAGTTCAACAGGATCCTCTACCAACTCGCCCCTTTGCCTTTAAAAGAGGGGTGGCTGCGACAGAACCCCCCCTCCCTCCCCCCACTCATTGTGGTGGCACTGGGACAATGGAGGAAACGTCTCTTTCATCAAAGTCCCCCTACTAACTTGGCTTCCACAACCACCTGAGTCTGGGGATGCCGAATGGATAAAACTAAGTTCTGACCCATGACAAACGTCACAGGTCCTCTCCCATTATACTGACACCCGTGGCCGCTGCTGGTACTGCAGGCTCTCCCCAGACAGACACACAATGACCGTGGAGGCCCTCCTGGTGGCTTCCAGGGTCATTTGGGGCTTCAGCCTCTCCACAGTGAATACGCACGAGATCAATTTGCATATACTAGGCCTTCAAGGAGTGCAAATTGATCTCGTGCATGTTCATTGTGGATAGCCTGACACGGCTGGGATCTGGGACTCCTTCAGCCGGCAACGGACGACGTTCTGAGCAGAAATGAGTCCAGCCATCAAGAGGGGCAAAGGCGAAAGGTTTCATTTTGCATTCTCCACCTCCTTGATTCCTCCAGATATCAACTAAGAAAGTTTTCCAGTGCGCAGAAGTTCTCCACAGTCTATAAAAAGCAGTGCCCCAGGCATGAGGTGGTGATAAAAACCACATTGTGCCACCTGTATTACTGTAACATTTTTTATCCAAACAGGATGGCAGCGGGAAAGAGAACAACGTTATTACCAGGTAATAAGGAAATAACTGGCCTGCCCCAAGATCACACAGAGCTGTGATTTGAACTCGTAACCCGGGCACTCTTATCTCACCACATCTCTGCAATGATTTCAAGAAGCAGGGGGTATATTAGATAGTTTTTCCAGGCAAAGTGTGGGGTTTTTTTTGTTTTTTTCAAATTAAAAGCCCGAGATTTGTCCTTCTGCCAAGGGCCAGCCAAGCACCCACTGAACATCCATGAAAAAAGGCTTAAGCTTTCACCGTGGCAAGCTTGTTCTCGCTCAGCTGACGGAGGGCAGAGGCAGGAATAGGAGAGAGCATCAGCCGCCTTCATCTCTTGCTTCGTGCGTGTTCCAGGAACCAATAATTCCCAAACCTGTGGTGAGCCACCGAAGATCGGCAACTGGCTTGCGGCACTGGAAGCAGCGCCCGTAGGAAAGCTGCGGGGCGGGAGGGATTGAGACACGCAATTGCACTTTCTTCACGAGGGTCCAGCGGATGTCGCCCGCTGCTCCAGCAACCGCAGACGCCGCAGCCCGCAGCTACAAGGCAGTTTCGGACTTGTGTGCAGGATGCCCCTTCCTCTGGAATTCACGTGGATTTTGTTAGGCAACGTTTTTTGGACGAGCTGACCGTGGAGCCTGCCTCTCCCCGCCGAGTAAACACGCCGCTCCGCCTTCGGGTATGGCCACGGGGACGCAGCGTCGCGTCGTCACGCCGTCACCTTTGGGTTCGCAAGCCAGACGTCGCTCCACTCGCTCGCTTTCTCCCCCACGGCAGCGGCGGGCTCCGTCTCTGTGCATTTATATTAACCCCGCGTCATCCCCGCTCCTGTACCTGCGAAAGCCCTTTCTATGGGCTGGGGGGGGGGGGGGGGAGTGAGGGTTTAAAGATGTGATTGGGCAGATTTTTTAGCTTAAGAGCTTTGATTGCAAGCGAGGTCACCGGCAGGGAGTGTTTGGGGCAATTTCTCCCATGCTCTTGTGAGGACAAAACTGCATCGTGCCGGTGGGGGGGATTCTAAGATTGGCCGATAGAACTGGCTATTCCGGGAAGGGGCCTGCAAGTCTTTCAGGTGAATTTCCTTCTTCCTTGCGTTACTGTGCAGTAGTCACTTCACCTTCCCGCCTCCTGCTCAGGGCGGCAGCTGTGCTGCGTTTTCGCCTCTGCAGGTGTCTCGTCCCAGCAGCTCAGGGACAGGGAGGAAGGGGAGGGGGGGGGGGGCTTAATTTTTTGTATCCGCAGCCCGCCAAAAAAAAAAAAAAAAAAATGTAAAAAGTGTTCTGCCTTAGTTCGGGACAGCTCAGACCCACGTCCCACACCCTGGCCGTCCCCACTGTCTCATTCCATTAAAACGAGGGATTCCAGCCCCGTGGACCTTCCCAAAAATGGGAGCACAGCCAAGAGGTTTCCCCCGAGATTTTCAGAGCACAGTGGAAAAGCAGGGCTGACACCAAAGAACGTCACGGCTGATTCAGGAAGGGAGGGGTCTGCGGAGGCCCCAGGACAATTTGGGGGGGGGGGGGGAGGGAGGGGGATTGGAGTACAAGAAATGAGATGGGAAAGGTTGTCTGAGGGTCTTCTCTTCCTGCCCTAAAAAAAAAACGAGTCCATGCAGCCTGTGCTCCTGCTCTCTCCCTCACACCAGGAACCCCTCCCTGGCCTGGGCGGGTATCATGACGGGCACGCCGCCGACCCGCGTGACGTTGTAGGGGGTGAGCTGGCTGGCTCCGGGCAGGGCGCCGGCAGGGCTCGCCTCTCCCTCGGAGTCCGGGGTGTAGCTGGGGGACCTGACGTGGATGCTGGGAAGGTTGCTGTAGCCGGGCGCCGGGGTGCGCACGGGGGGGGGCGGCGGCGCGGGCAGCGTCGCTCGTGGGGCCGAGGGCGGTGGTGGGCCGGGTGGGAGTGGCGTTGCTGGCGTCGCTCCTCTGGCTGGGCACCCTCGCGGGCCGGGCAGAGGCGGCATTGCTGGCACTGCTTCCGCGGCTGGACGCCCGCCCCGCCTGGTTGGGATGGCTCTGGTCCTCGGTGGAGGCCGCGTTGTACTTCTTGCGCAGGGAGTAGCTGATGTGGTGGGGGCGGTAGGCCATGGCCGTGCGGATGCTGCTGAAACGGCTGCTGGGGTTGCTGGGCGGAGCCGCCACATCCTCCCTAGGAGAAGGAAACAAAAGTCAGCGGCTGCAAACATTCCCTAAAATTATGGCTGTAAACTCACATCCCCCCCCGAGGCCAACCACCGTAAACTTTTCCTATAATTGGTAGCCGTAAACAAACATTCCCTTGAGTCATTCACTGTTAACATTCCCTCAGGTGTAAACATTGCATACAGCCAGCAGCTGTAAACTTTCCTTGTGTTTTTTTTTGTCCCCAGAGGATTCCTGCTTAGTGGTTTACCATCCCCTGGCTCACCGCCATTGTGCTATCAGAGAGGGGGGAGGTGGATTCGGCGTGCTGGCGATCAGTCTGCCTTCAGCCCAGCTTGGCCTCGCACCATAAAACCCACCCTCCTCCCCGTTAACATTCTACTGACCTGAGCCTCCCCCAGTTCCTTCCTCATTATTCCTTACAAAGACACCGCATTCGCTTCAGTTACTGCTATGGCCTCCCTGCCTCTGTGCCTCACAGGCGGAGGCGAATCCTTTCGTTACAAAGACACCGCATTCGCTTCAGTCACTGCCATGGCCTCCCTGCCTCTGTGCCTCACAGGCGGAGGCGAATCCTTTCGTTACAAAGACACCGCATTCGCTTCAGTCACTGCCATGGCCTCCCTGCCTCTGTGCCTCACAGGCGGAGGCGAATCCTTTCGTTACAAAGACACCGCATTCGCTTCAGTCACTGCCATGGCCTCCCTGCCTCTGTGCCTCACAGGCGGAGGCGAATCCTTTCGTTACAAAGACACCGCATTCGCTTCAGTCACTGCCATGGCCTCCCTGCCTCTGTGCCTCACAGGCGGAGGCGAATCCTTTCGTTACAAAGACACCGCATTCGCTTCAGTCACTGCCATGGCCTCCCTGCCTCTGTGCTTCGCAGGCGGAGGCGAATCCTTTCGTTACAAAGACACCGCATTCGCTTCAGTTACTGCCATGGCCTCCCTGCCTCTGTGCCTCACAGGCGGAGGAGTCGAAGCCTCGTTGTGATCACATCCGGAGCAGAAGGCAGGTCTTGTTCACTGCCGGGGCCTTCCTTCCTTGGTATAGCAAAGCACGGCTGGGCTTCAAGGCACGAGGCCAGCTGGCTTCCAGGGAACAAGGAACGCATCTCCAGGCTGTCAGGTGAGCACGGAGGGATTTTTTTGGCTGCATTGGTGCCTCCCAATGAGATCGTTGCACCCGTGCCGTGACAGAAGCCAGGGGACGTTGGGCACGATCTCAGTCTCTCAGCCCCTGCTGCCGGGGCCCCTTCTGTCCCGCCGCTGAAAGCTGTGCAGTCATGTCCCATCGGTCCGGGGAGGGAGGCCTGCCTGCTGCTTGCACTTTGCTAATGAATCTGCAGTATGAAGCCAACTTTTTATACAGCCACGAGCGTTCAGCATTGCGGCTGGAGAGCTTCCCCAGCTGCGGGCCATGGCTACCACGTTGCACGAGAGCGTGGACGTGGCAGCGGGGCCGATGGGTGTGGGCCAGGGGCTGCAAGTCTGTCGCTGCGGCAGAAGTGCACAGTAAGCGGTGACCCCCCCCCCCTATTCGCATCCCTCCTCCCTCGTCTACCGGGACCGCGCTTACCTGATGTCGTTTGCTATCTCCTTCTCATATCGCTTCTTGTTGCAGCAGCAGATCAGACACCAGATAAGGAGCAGGAGGAGGAGGAGGAGCAGCAGGGCGCCCAAGACAGCACCGACGATGATCCCCACGCGATTCCCACCTATAGGCCCAGAGGAGGAAAAAGAAATCGATAAGACGCCACATTACTCTCTTATCTCCTGCACAGCCCGAGGGGTCGTCGCAGAGCACAGAGGTGGATGACATTCTCTCGCCTGCCAAGGAGCGTGGGGTGGTCCCGGCTAAGCGTGTAACGATCTGTGGTGGCAGCTCCCCCAGGACAGAATACGGAGGAGCAAAGTCCTGGGTTCGGCGCTGGGGTGTACCTCTCCCCTTCCACACTGTGCTCAGGCGCTTCTCACTGACGCGGGCCTTGGCTCCCCACTGGGTTTCTATCCAGGAACCTTGAACTAAACTAATTAGGGACCAGGTGAGGATTTGCGCGCGCCCCCCCCCCCCCCCATGCACGAGCGCGGCAAGCTCAGATTCTGGCACGTGCGTGCGTTTATACACGCGCCTCCCCCCTCCCCCCCGATTGGTCTGGGTGTGGGCGTGCACCTGGTCGCGTGGCACCCCTGGATTTGCGAGCGTGCACGCGACACTATGGGGCGCCCCGTTCTCCGCCCGTGTACATGGCGGGCCGAGGCCTGCGTCTGCCCTGGCACCCAGGCCTCTGCATGTGCCTCAGGCGCTCACCTGAGGCAGAGAGGATGACGGTGCATTCGTCGTGTCCCACGTTGTTCACCGCCGAGCACCGGTAAGTCCCCGCGTACGCCTTGCTGTTATTTCGAATTAAAAGGTCTCCGTTTAAGATTCCTGCAGGCATCAGAAACAAAATGGTGAGGAAAGCAAGGCCTGAGTTTGCAGTTTTAACTTGACCCCAGATCAGACTGCCCAAGTGCGAGGGCCATGTTGAGATAACACCCCCCCCCCCCCAGAGTAAGGCAGCTCCTTCCCCCTACTACGAAGAAACCTTGGCACGCGGTGACTTCTGCGGCCTGAACTGTGCTGTCCCTGGGCTGTTAGCAAAGCTCCTATGGAGGAGGAGAGGAGAAGCGACGGCCTGTGCTTCAGAGGCTGGGGTCTCCGGGCTGCACAGAACGGGAGACTGAACAGGCACGGCCAGTGGTACAACAAGGGTGAGATCTGGGGGGTGGTTATGGTGATGTTAAGAGGCGTTGGGTCGGTACAGGGATCTGCACTCCTGCCGGCAAAGGGCCTGTGCGCGCACTAAAACCCTCTTGGGTGGGCTGGGGTTATGACATTGCAATCCAAAAACCACTGCCCGATGGGAAAGAACCAGATATTAGATGGGGGGTTTAAGAGTCAAGATACTTTTGCTGTTTGCTATTGATCTGGATAAGAAACATGACCCAGAGAGAGATCCATGAGCAATGCCAGACAAAATGATGGGGATCATAGCCCCGGATAGGTTGATCCAGTCCTTGTTTTACCCAATGGCATGCAGGGATCCGCATTGTCCTAAGTGCCATGGGGTATAAACAGGACTGGCTCAGCCATCATTACCCTAAGCTCTAAGCCTGGGTCCCTGCTGCAGCAAGGCTTGCCAGAGCCTTGTACGGGGGGCGACGGGGGACGTGTGAGCCGGCCACCTCAAGAAGGTGACCAGGACGAAATGCTTTCCCGGAGTAGGGTTGCCAGCTCCACCCCAGATTGACCCAGTCTTGGTTTTGCCCTGTTGCATGCAGGGAGATGTAGTTCCGATTGTCTCATTCATGCCCTTCAGATAATCAGAACCGCAAGTCCATGCAGAATCAGGACTGGATCAACTTGTTGGGTCGTCCTCTGCTGCTGCTGCTCCCAGGCCTCTCTTGGCCTCTACTGAGGCCTGGGCTGCAGCCGTCGATTCCTCGGGTGGAGGGAGGAGGATTCTGTGGGGGGATTAGGTCTCCAGCCATGGAGGAGAGTTCTGCTGATGCTGTTGCTCACTGCTTCCTTTTTTTTTTTTTTTTTGCTAGTTTGCGTATTTGGTGGTTTTCCAGTTGTCTTGGGAACTAACGGTAGCCCCAGCTCGCTCCGCTCCCCTTTTCAGAAGGGAAGAGGTTATTTTCTGGTTTTTGTAGTTTCGTTTTTCTCTTCTCCTTCTTTTCAGACCCCAAGTTTCTTTTTTTTTTTATTATGCCAAGAAGGGAGCCAGGGGAGAGGAGCGGGGTCAGAAGGCGGCCAGGAAGCCCCAGGCAGCAGTCACACGGTGCCCTCAGGTCCCCCACTAATCAGTGAAACTGCCTTACAGGCTGAGAATCGGGGGGAGGGACGGACTTCCTGGCGTCCCCTTTCCCCTCCCCACTAGAAAGCGATGAGGGGCTGCCGGCAGGTGACAACCCCCAGGGATGATCAGGGTTTTGTGGCCCCTGAACGAGAGGTAGGGAAAGTAGCCCCCAACCCCCCCCCCAGGAGGAGAATACCTTGCTCTCAATCTCCCCAAAACATGGAGGAGGACCCCAAAGGATCAGCTCCAGGAAACCACTGCTGCTGCAGTGTCTGCCGCTTGGGACCAGCTGGCACCTGCTCTCTCCATCGGGAGGGCGCCCCCTGATGATGTAAGGGGCTGCCTGCACCTGCTCTCTCCATCGGGAGGGCGCCCTCTGATGATGTAAGGGGCTGCCTGCACCTGCTCTCTCCATCGGGAGGGCTCCCTCTGATGATGTAAGGGGCTGCCTGCACCTGCTCTCTCCATCGGGAGGGCTCCCTCTGATGATGTAAGGGCTGCCTGCACCTGCTCTCTCCATCGGGAGGGCTCCCTCTGATGATGTAAGGGGCTGCCTGCAGCTGCTCTCTCCATCGGGAGGGCGCCCCCTGATGATGTAAGGGGCTGCCTGCAGCTGCTCTCTCCATCGGGAGGTCGCCCTCTGATGTAAGGGGCTGCCTGCACCTGCTCTCTCCATCGGGAGGGCGCCCCCTGATGATGTAAGGGGCTGCCTGCACCTGCTCTCTCCATCGGGAGGGGCGCCCCCTGATGATGTAAGGGGCTGCCTGCACCTGCTCTCTCCATCGGGAGGGCGCCCCCTGATGATGTAAGGGGCTGCCTGCACCTGCTCTCTCCATCGGGAGGGCGCCCCCTGATGATGTAAGGGGCTGCCTGCACCTGCTCTCTCCATCGGGAGGGCGCCCCCTGATGATGTAAGGGGCTGCCTGCACCTGCTCTCTCCATCGGGAGGGCGCCCTCTGATGATGTAAGGGGCTGCCTGCACCTGCTCTCTCCATCGGGAGGGCGCCCTCTGATGATGTAAGGGGCTGCCTGCACCTGCTCTCTCCATCGGGAGGGCGCCCCCTGATGATGTAAGGGGCTGCCTGCACCTGCTCTCTCCATCGGGAGGGCGCCCTCTGATGATGTAAGGGGCTGCCTGCACCTGCTCTCTCCATCGGGAGGGCGCCCTCTGATGATGTAAGGGGCTGCCTGCACCTGCTCTCTCCATCGGGAGGGTGCCCTCTGATGATGAAAGGGGCTGCCTGCACCTGCTCTATCCATCGGGAGGGCGCCCCCTGATGATGTAAGGGGCTGCCTGAAGCTGAAGGGTCAGAAAGGAAGGGAGAGAGTGACCACCCAGGAGGCGAGGGCGGGCAGAGGGAATAAACGCCTCAGGAGCGCCTGGAAGACCCCTGAAGGAAGAGGGGCAGAGTAGCCGGAGGCGATTCCCCTGCAGGCCCAAGGAGCGTGAATGAAGCAGTGAAGGAGGGGTAGCGTGTGTGTGTGTATGTGTGTGGGGGGGGGGGGGGGGGGGTGTCAGGGGACCAGAAGTCATCGCGCTCCCCAGAGGTCGCTCAGCTGTCGCCGCTTACCTTCCCCAATCTGTGAATCCCCTCCTCCCCCTCACACCAGATTGCACATCCCGTTGGTGGAGCTGGGTTAAGGGTATTGGGGGGGGGGGGGGGGGGGGGGGGGAGAAGGAATAAGACCCCTGAGATGGGGAGCAGCCTTCGTACCTGCTGCTCCTATGCCGGACCCTCTCCCCACCGCTCCTAAGCGCAGGAGACGGGAGGAGAGCAGAGGATGCTCTGGGGCAAAGAGCTGGACCTCCTCCTTGCCTGCCTGGACGCAGGAATATGCCTGGAGTCGGGCGCAGGACACCCTGGGGTTCGCCCCTGCTTCATGCTCTGCGGGGCCAGGACCCTCGCTCCTCCCGGACGAGGTTAAAGATACCCAGGCCAGTCTAGGCAGTGCAGCAGGGCCCAGAACCGCGCGGGCCGCTCGTCCACGTGTACCTCTGCGATGTTACCTCACTTCTGGGCACTTTGGTCTCCCCCTGCCGTCTCAGTTTAGGTGAGGGCAGAAGAGTACTGGAGTGTCTTCGTCTCACGGTCTTTTTTCCTGCGTGGGCCTCATCCTGAGAGGGAGGATTGTTGTTGGGTTTTTTTTTTTTTTGCAGTCTTTGACTGGCGCAAGGGGAGTGGCAGTTAGCCGGTGTTATCCAAAAGTCGATCCGTTTCTCTGCGAGCTTGATGAAACCTGAGAGCTTCTGCCCGCTATTACTCTTTTTAGCGGTCACCCCCAGGGGTCGCGGGGCCCGGTGGTTCCCCGTGGGTGACGGGGGTTCTGGCTTGGCGACTCTCTGCCACGTGAATGCTTAAGGCGCTGTCTGACCGAGCAGATGCTGAGGTGAACGCCCGTGGCAGGGGCTGCCTTTGATCAGCCTGGGGCGAGCTGGAGACTCTACCGCCAAGGGCGCGATGCCCCACAACCCCGGCGGAAGTTGTTGAAGAGGAGCCGAGACCAACGCAGGCCGAGGAACTGGAAACAGCAATAAAAGCAGATGTTCAGGAGGCTTAAGGCCTTGCATTTTCAGAAGCTCCTGCGTCAGTCAGACGTGGAGAGCCGCAGCAGAAACGCATCCAGTCAGACGTCCTCTGAATCTGAAATAAAATCTCACAAGTGCCACCTTCGAAAACGCCCCGTTGCCTTCATAGGGGCAATTCCCACAGCTATTCCTATGCAGAAAGCCCTCCCCACCCCCACCCCGTCCCCATACCTGCGTTCATAGAGGGCGGCACGGTGGTGCTGTCCCCAGATATTTTCTCCCACTTGTAGGTGAGGGGTGGGGACCCCTGGTCCGACTTGCACTTCAGGGTCACGTCCTTGCCTTCCGCCTGCTCTCCGTCCACCCAGCACTGGGGTTTGGATGGCTTCACTGGAGAGAATAAAACGCAGAGGGTAAGCCGGGGCGGCCACTCGCCACCCAGCGCTGATATACAGGAGAGAAGGAAAGGGTGCCCGTCCCTCCCCCAGCGCTGAAATACAGGAGAGAAGGAAAGGGCGCCCGCCCCTCCCCCAGCGCTGAAATACAGGAGAGAAGGAAAGGGTGCCCGTCCCTCCCCCAGCGCTGAGATACAGGAGAGAAGGAAAGGGCGCCCGCCCCTCCCCCAGCGCTGAGATACAGGAGAGAAGGAAAGGGTGCCCGTCCCTCCCCCAGCGCTGAAATACAGGAGAGAAGGAAAGGGTGCCCGTCCCTCCCCCAGCGCTGAAATACAGGAGAGAAGGAAGGGTGCCCGTCCCTCCCCCAGCGCTGAAATACAGGAGAGAAGGAAAGGGTGCCCGTCCCTCCCCCAGCGCTGAAATACAGGAGAGAAGGAAAGGGTGCCCGTCCCTCCCCCAGCGCTGAAATACAGGAGAGAAGGAAAGGGTGCCCGTCCCTCCCCCAGCGCTGAAATACAGGAGAGAAGGAAAGGGTGCCCGCCCCTCCCCCAGCGCTGAGATACAGGAGAGAAGGAAAGGGTGCCCGTCCCTCCCCCAGCGCTGAAATACAGGAGAGAAGGAAAGGGTGCCCGTCCCTCCCCCAGCGCTGAGATACAGGAGAGAAGGAAAGGGTGCCCGTCCCTCCCCCAGCGCTGATATACAGGAGAGAAGGAAAGGGCGCCCGTCCCTCCCCCAGCGCTGAAAATACAGGAGAGAAGGAAAGGGTGCCCCGCCCCTCCCCCAGCGCTGAGATACAGGAGAGAAGGAAAGGGTGCCCGTCCCTCCCCCAGCGCTGAAATACAGGAGAGAAGGAAAGGGTGCCCGTCCCTCCCCCAGCGCTGAAATACAGGAGAGAAGGAAAGGGTGCCCGTCCCTCCCCCAGCGCTGAAATACAGGAGAGAAGGAAAGGGTGCCCGTCCCTCCCCCAGCGCTGAAATACAGGAGAGAAGGAAAGGGTGCCCGTCCCTCCCCCAGCGGAAAGGGTGCCCGTCCCTCCCCCAGCGCTGAGATACAGGAGAGGAGGAAAGGGTGCCCGCCCCTCCCCCAGCGCTGAGATACAGGAGAGAAGGAAAGGGTGCCCGTCCCTCCCCCAGCGCTGAGATACAGGAGAGGAGGAAAGGGTGCCCGTCCCTCCCCCAGCGCTGAGATACAGGAGAGGAGGAAAGGGTGCCCGTCCCTCCCCCAGCGCTGAGATACAGGAGAGAAGGAAAGGGTGCCCGTCCCTCCCAGAGAAGGAAAGGGTGCCCGTCCCTCCCCCAGCGCTGAGATACAGGAGAGAAGGAAAGGGCGCCCGACCCTCCCCCAGCGCTGAGATACAGGAGAGAAGGAAAGGGCGCCCGACCCTCCCCCAGCGCTGAAATACAGGAGAGAAGGAAAGGGCGCCCGTCCCTCCCCCAGCGCTGATATACAGGAGAGAAGGAAAGGGTGCCCGTCCCTCCCCCAGCGCTGAGATACAGGAGAGAAGGAAAGGGCGCCCGTCCCTCCCCCAGCGCTGAGATACACGAGAGAAGGAAAGGGCGCCCGTCCCTCCCCCAGCGCTGAGATACAGGAGAGAAGGAAAGGGCGCCCGTCCCTCCCCCAGCGCTGAGATACAGGAGAGAAGGAAAGGGCGCCCGTCCCTCCCCCAGCGCTGAAATACAGGAGAGAAGGAAAGGGCGCCCGTCCCTCCCCCAGCGCTGAGATACAGGAGAGAAGGAAAGGGTGCCCGTCCCTCCCCCAGCACTGATATACAGAAGAGAAGGAAAGGGTGCCCGTCCCTCCCCCAGCGCTGAGATACAGGAGAGAAGGAAAGGGCGCCCGTCCCTCCCCCAGCGCTGATACAGGAGAGAAGGAAAGGGTGCCCGTCCCTCCCCAGCGCTGAAATACAGGAGAGAAGGAAAGGGTGCCCGTCCCTCCCCCAGCGCTGAAATACAGGAGAGGAGGAAAGGGTGCCCGTCCCTCCCCCAGCGCTGATATACAGGAGAGGAGGAAAGGGTGCCCGTCCCTCCCCCAGCGCTGAAATACAGGAGAGAAGGAAAGGGTGCCCGTCCCTCCCCCAGCGCTGAGATTACAGGAGAGAAGGAAAGGGTGCCCGTCCCTCCCCCAGCGCTGAGATACAGGAGAGAAGGAAAAGGGTGCCCGTCCCTCCCCCAGCGCTGAGATACAGGAGAGAAGGAAAGGGTGCCCGTCCCTCCCCCAGCGCTGAAATACAGGAGAGAAGGAAAGGGTGCCCGTCCCTCCCCCAGCGCTGAGATACAGGAGAGAAGGAAAGGGTTGCCCGTCCCTCCCCCAGCGCTGAAATACAGGAGAGAAGGAAAGGGTGCCCGTCCCTCCCCCAGCGCTGAAATACAGGAGAGGAGGAAAGGGTGCCCGTCCCTCCCCCAGCGCTGATATACAGGAGAGAAGGAAAGGGTGCCCGTCCCTCCCCCAGCGCTGGTAGGGGTAATGGGGGGGGGAGAGGATCGTACCTGGCCCGTACGCCGTACTGAGGGCCGAGGCCCCTAAATCGTACCTAGCACATTGACTGTGACCTTCCTGCTGGCCAGCCCCGGGTTCTTCTTCACTTTGCACTCGTACGTGCCAGTGTCCTTCACCTCCAGGTAGGTGATGATGATGGAGGCGTCTCCCTGGCTCGGATCTTGCGCCGAGAAGTGGAGCCGCTGCTGCAGCCCCGGGGGTGCCTTCGAGATGACCTGCTTGTCCATGTACGTCATGATCTGGCGAGAAACACACAGGTCGGCGCCTGCTCGGCATTCTAGGGGTGGGTTGTTGGTTTTTTTTCAATATTTAAAAGCCCGGTGAGTGAAAAAAGTTACATGGATAACTTTAGCTGAGTATCTTCAGCTGGGGTACTTAGCCGGTTCAGTTTCCCCGAATATCCCAACCAAAGTTAACTTCACCTGGCTAACTTCCCACTGGCCACACCACTGACCATTGACCTTCACGTGGTCACTTCTAGCGTTTCCATCTTTTACTCACTGTGGAGACCTCTAGTGGTGAAAGTCAGTATTGCGCCTTACATTTGAAATCCATCAAAAGTAGAACCGAATTACTTTTAAGGCAGTGTTTCCCAAACCTGCCCCAGGGGAAGGCAGTCGGCTTTTCAGGTTATCCACAATGAGCATGCAGGAGATAAGATTGCACATGCTGACTCCATTGCATGCAAACTTATCTCGTGGATATTCATTGTGCACATCCTGAAAAGCTGCCTGGCTGGAGGTCCTCCGGGACAGATTTGGGAACCCCTGCTTCACTGTGTTTCTTAATGCCTGCTCTCTAAATCCCGGCGCAAGCAACATTGTGTACTTTGGAGATATGTTCGGAGATGGCGTTCTTGACAAAGAGTTTTGTGCATTGCTGGAGACTGTGCAGATGGGTGGTGGGAGAGGCTCCCACATTGGCCACGTGGCGTGCAGACACGACAGCACTGCCGTCGATGGATTTTCGTACATGGCGCATGGGTTTTGGAGGGAAGAGCAGTAGAAGCTTCCCCAGCGTATGGGGGGGGGGTGGTCATTGATAGTCTGCCTCCCGCTTTAAAGGTTACATTTCCTCTGACACATCCCAATAGTGAGGTGGATGGTCCATCCAGCTCCTAACTGAGGGGAGCAGCTCCCGATAGTTTGGTTATAGGGCTCTGCTTAGGTCACACCATGGGGGGTGGGGAGTGGGGAGGGATTGGAGGGTCGTGCGTTTTCGATATGGCTGTGATCTGACTGTATAATAATGGCCGCTGCTCTTCTTTTAAGGTTTAATTTGCTCGGTGTTTGCTCAGGACATGGCATGTATTTGTATTTGGGTTACTTCTTCTTAAATGAATAAAGATATTATGGGGGGGGGGGGGAAAAAGATTCTAGTTTACTTTTCCATTCGGTAATCTAGATTTCATGCACTTTGATGTTCTCTGGGTACCCTGTATGTATAACCTTGTTCCGGCTGTTCTGTATTGTAAACATTTTTCCTCCTCGACAGCATGCGCCCCCCCCCCCCCCCCCCAGCATTCTTGCTAGAAAGGAGGAAATGAAGTGACAGTATCCTTGGAGCTAATTGTGAAGAGCAGCAAACGGGGGAGGGGGGGGCAGATTGCCTCATCACCTGTGATACAGAACCCAGGACCTGTGGCTGCCGCCGTACCACTCCCGCTCTCAGCGCTTTAGTGCCACAGTGAAAGGGGGGAGAGGGGCCCGGCCCACCCTAGAGCATGAGCCATGGCTCCCCTGCAGCCTGCCAGGCCCTTTCCGCAGATGGCTGGGGCCCCGCCCGGGGTCGGAAGGCTTACCACGGTGTCCAGAGCGGTAGGGTCAGTGTTCATTAAAGCCCACTCGATGTCCAGATTCCCAGTCTCGGAAGGGTCCAGGGCATAGGAGCACATCATTTGCACAGTCTCCCCTTGGGCCTTGTAAATGGTCTCGGTACTGAGCTCCTTGATCGTCACGGCACATCCAGGAGCTAAAAGCAAGAAAAGAACCCAGAATAAGTTACAATGCACACTGTTAGAGTCAAATTATACGTGAATATTCAAAGCACAGGAGGGAGAAAGCATCCCATGAGCCTCAGAGAGAGGAGACTCATGGGAACAATGTGGCTGAAGGAGCCCATCCTATGAACCTCTGAAAGGAAGAGCCACAGGGGCAGCGCGGCTGGAGGAGCCCAAATCATGAGCCTCAGAGGGAGGAGAGCCACGAGGGCGGCCCGGCTGGGGAAACCCATCCCGCCTCTGCGAGAGGAGACAAAGGGAGCAGCGTGGCTGGGGGAACCCAAATCATGAGCCTCAGAGGGAGGAGAGCCACGAGGGCGGCCCGGCTGGGGAAACCCATCCCGCCTCTGCGAGAGGAGACAAAGGGAGCAGCGTGGCTCATTCTGCTGGTGAACATGAAAACCTCCACACAGGGAGGGCGGCTGCAGGATTAAATATGGAGTCACATCCCGCCGTGTTCACATTGGGAAGTGCAAAGCGTCACTCGCAGACAGTCCAGTTACTCCTGGACCAATGGAGGAGTCTCTCGCCCATCTCCTGCTGGGGCACACACGAGCAGTGGCGAGTCTGCAGCAAGCGTGCTTTCATGATGGCGTCGGCGGCGCGCGAGGAAAAAGCATCAGATTTGGGTTCGTCAGAGCAAGACCCAGAGCAGAAGAAGACATTTCTACACAGAATGAATATACCTGGGAAGTCTCGGGAAATGTGCATTGATTTACAGTTTCCAGGGAAATGCCTAAATGCTCAGGGCCTCTCCCTATTACTGCTCCAGGCACTCCCTCCCCTTCAGTAAGCCTGCAGGTAGGGGAGAAGCAAGCCTGGAGCACACACACTGCGGCCGTGAGTCCAGGACCTGGGGCTCAGCTGAGGGTAGAGGGGGGGACACACGTTTGTGAGCTGTGACTTATAGGGGGTGGGGGTGGTGTGGGAGACAGACAGTGTGAATTAGCAGGCAGGGGGTGGAACAGAGAAAGTTGATTAGAGGAGGATGAAATGGGGTAAACTCAAGAGTAAGCCAAGAATATATTTCTTTACAGAGAGGGTGGTGGACGCATGGAACAGCCTCCTCATGCAGGTGAAGGAGAGAAGGGCAGAATCCGAATTTTAGGATAAGCACGGGGGATCTCGGAGGGAGTGAAAGGGAGATGTGTGGATGGACAGTCAAGACAGCATCAGGGAAACAGCCTATGATAAGCATTACACACCCCCTGCTGCTAATCAACAGCAATCTCAGGGTGACCACAACTCAAAAGCTCCCAGGTATGAGAATGAGATGGTCAGAAAAGCCTGGAGCCAACTGTAGGATAATCCTTCGCACTTGGCTACAAAACCATTTTTGTCTCTTTCTCCTGCTTTGCATTGCCTTTCCCTCTTCCTTCCCGTAGATCTCCAGGATGTGGCTCTCCGTCAGGAGACGTCAGATGAGCTTTCCTGCTGCTTCCGTTGCAGGCCTGGCACGACCGGGAGTGCACACTGTGCGTTCGCACGTGGTGAGCGCTATTAGTTTCGCGGGGGAGTGTGGGGGTTGGACGCACTAATCCCCTTATCTCATAAGGGGTTGTGGACGTGCGTCCAGCCGCGGGGTAAACAGTTCCCTTGGCTGAGCGCGTTGGATTGCAGCAGCCCCATAATGTATCTGTGTGAGAGACAGAATAAAGATTTGTGCAGCTCTACCTCCCCCAATCCACAATGATCTCAGGGTGATTGGAAATCAAAAGATCCAGGTACGGAGAGCAGGAGATTTTTAAATCCTTAGTAGTTTTAATAATTGGGTGTAATTTGATGATTCTGTTCTTTTGAAATATTTAACCTTTTTTTTGGGAGGGGAGGAATAGAACATTTTTTAATTATTGGATTTTTTATTCATTGGATGTTTTGAAATTTTATTAGGGTTTGGGAGATTTTGGATACTCTTATTCATTAACTGGTTTGAAATATTTATTCTTTTTATGAAAATGACTTTACTATTCTGATTAATGTTTTATATTTCTTGATTTTATTATTTAATGTTTTTATGAAGAATGGTACTGTTTATGTTTTTCCATTGTTGCTCTGCTTGTTGTGGGTTCCAGTTCAGTTCTTCTCAGCACCTTTCTGTTTATACTTTCTGATCTCTTTATTCTGTATTTGGTGAGAGTCTCTCTATGTTCTGCATATGTGACTGAGATGAGGTATTTGGCTGGCATGTAATTTCTGTGTAGGGATCTATAGCAGCCTGGTTTCCTAATAAAGGTTTTATTGGTGTTCTAGGGCCTGGTGTAATATGTGCAGTGTTGCCTTTTCATAGATAAGGTTGTTAGGGTTCTTTTGGTATGGGAGGTTTACTATATTGTAATGGTAATTCTGTTTGTTCATGGCTTTCTGAGGGCCAAGCTCACATCCAACACGTATTAGAAAAAGTCTAATTTCATAGAAGTTACAAGCGTCTTTTTTTGCAGACTTTTCTGCTTGGCACCGCAGCAGTGCATGTAAATATAATCTGCATGTTGCAAGTGATATTTTTGCCTTAGCAGACTGTACTCTTGAATGTTGTTTCTCATGTAAAATGTGTTATAAATGCATAATTTCATTGTGTGTGTCTGTAAAGGGTGTGGGAGTGTGTGTGTGTGTGGGGGTGACGTGTGCAAGGCTGTAAGGTTTGTCTACCCTTCCCTATCCATGGGTTCTGGGCGGGGGGTGTCAGTTTTTTTAAATATAGATTGCAGGACAGAACTGGACTTTATTTGATGACCCTGGAACAAAGACTGAATGAATAGGGGGGGAGGGAGGGGCAGTAAAGCAGCTAGCAGCAGCCCTGTTCAGTTGGAAAGAAGCTGTTCTTGACTGAATGATGACCGGTGGTGGCCTTACGATTTTGCCACCGATTGGGCACCCCAACACCCCTCTCCCCGGAGGTTTAATAACCGGATGCAGAAGGTCTAAGGCTCAGCCCCCCAGGTTCCTGGGGCAGCTCGAGGATAGAGTCTGTGGCAAAATTTGAAAATTCTGAAATAAACGGATAAACATTTTGACCTTTTAGATTAAAAAAAAAAACTATTTTTAGAATGTAAACGACCTTGTGTCTGTACAATTTATTTTCTCCGAGGACAGCAGGATGGTAGACCTCACACATGTCTGACATCATCGGAAAACTTAGGTCAAGGTTTCTAGCACTTGGACTGAGCATGCCCAGAATGCCCTATTCCACGCGGGGTCCCTCTTCAGTTGCTTTTTTCCCGCGAAACCCTTGCCTCGCGGTTTAAGTGAGCTCGTGGCTTTTCTTTCAGAAATTGCCCTGAAAACTTTTTCCTCCGTCTTTTTGTGGTTTTTTTTTCACATATTCACCGATGCCAGGTCCCTCTTGGGTCCCCCTTACTCTTCAGTCAGGTTTTTCGGTGGTTCGTTCCCCCTCCATGGCGCTGGTGCCTCGGGGCCCGCCGGTGTCGATGGCCTGCTGCCAACGTCCTCGTTCTTTTCTTTCATTTCATTCGATCATGGCCTTGTCCGTTTTCTGTCAATGCCACCCGTGTCCGAGGATTACAGACCCCCATGAGGTGAGGGTCTCCTCTCCCTGGGGGCATCACACGATATTTGGGGGGGGGGGGTGCCGCATGTGCGCCCAAATGACCCCCAAAGGACGTCACACTCGACAAGACGGAGAAGCTCTTCGGGTCGAGGAGGTCCGAGCCATCGGCATCGGTACTGATGGACCTTTGAACCGCACTGGAGGACACTGCGCCATTGATGTCGGCAGGGCTGTCAGCTGCATTGATGTCGTCGATGGATAGGGGTGCCGGAGACAGCCCCTCGTCGGTCTCTTCCAGGTGGAGGACGTAAGGTTAATCATCATTCACCTTAGCACTGGGAAAAGACCGGGCCAAGCATTGAGGTAAGCCGAGGAAGCATTGGCACAGGTCACCTTCAATGCACGGTGCCAGGCACGGGAAAGTGCCGGCTCCTGCTGTGATGCCCCCGTAGTGACCCCGCGGCGAGAAGCCCCCATCCTTCATCGATGCCGGGGGGGGGTCCACGACAGTCTCCACGGTGCCAGTCACCGATCCACCTCGGGGATCCGAGGAAGATCTGGCCACCCCTCCTGCCTCTCAGTAAGTTTTGGCATCGGCAACTTTTGAGGAGGAGTTGGACCGCAGAATTCAGCTGGCGGTAGAGCGGGCATTGCAGGGCGCCAAACTGGCAGCAGCGATGGTGTCGGTGCCTGGCCTCACCCTGCTGGAGTGGCTCAGTGCGCTCATCAGAATTTTTACCAACCTAGTTGGCGCCGGTTCCCGGGAGGCCATCGATGCCTGGTGGGGCACCCATGCTTCCCCCGACCTATATGGTACTCGTTGCCAATTCCTCCAAGAATGAAGCTCCATCGAGGCCCACATGGACACCATGGCCTGCAGCTCCCATCCACCGCTGCCAGGGTGAGCATCAATGCTTCTGCCTCTGGACAAGGGCCTAGGGCCCCATCCCCTGTAGACTACAGTGATGAGGCCCCATATGACCCCTGGGGGTACAGCACTGGAGAATCCTCCTCTGAGGACTCGGAGGGTCTCCCCTTAGAACCGTCTCCTCTAGATCAGTGAAGGAGGTCTCCTTCGCAGATTTTGTATGGGTGATGGCTGAGGCCATCCGTTTTCAGTTAATAACAGAGGAGGACGCCAGACACAAGATGCTGGAAATCCTACCAATTCGTGGAGGCTCCTAATGAGACTGTGGTGGTCCCGGTGCACGAGATCTTTAACGAGTTGCTGCTGAGAATCTGGGAGCAAGCAAAAATATCCCAACTGGGTTCAAAAAGGTCAAGCTCGTTAACTGTAATTCAACTATGAAAAATACAAGTCTCTTCAATTAGTATCCCCCAAAACACCTATCCCCCAAAAAGATCAAAACCCCTTCTACTGCCCCTAAATAGAAAAATGACATAGGGATAATGTTAGTGACTGGCATAGCCCCGTCACATCTATGTCTCTGCAGGGCTATAGATCTATGTTCCTATAGGCAGGTCTCTATGTATTTGGATCTATATATATCATAGGTGTTACACTATAGACAGGTCCCTATATCTCCGCAGGGCTATAGATCTATAGGAAGGTCTCTATTTGGATCTATATATATCATAGGTCTGACTCTATAGATAGGTCCCTATATCTCTGCAGGGCTATAGATCTATGTTCCTATAGGCAGGTCTCTATGTATTTGGATCTATATATATCATAGGTGTTACACTATAGACAGTTCCTTATAGCAGGGCTATAGATCTATAGGAAGGTCTCTATTTGGATCTATATATACCATAGGTCTGACACTATAGACAGGTCCCTATATCTCCGCAGGGCTATAGATCTATGGGCCTGACAGGGAGTTCCTATAGACAGGTCTCTATGTATTTGGATCTATATATATCATAGGTGTTACACTATAGACAGTTCCCTATATCTCCGCAGGGCTATAGATCTGTAGGAAGGTCTCTATTTGGATCTATATATACCATAGGCCTGACACTATAGACTGGTCCCTATATCTCCGCAGGGCTATAGATCTATAGGAAGGTCTCTATTTGGATCTATATATACCATAGTTTTGACTCTATAGATAGGTCCCTATGTCTCCGTAGGGCTATAGATCTATGGGCCCGACATGGGGTTCCTATAGGCAGGTCTCTATCTCTGTGGGATTAGTGGTGCTGCACATTTTGCCATGGTGAACTGTCATGTCTCTGTTGAGTAAACAGAGGAAACTGGCTGAACCCGTCTGTGAGCAAAGGCGTTCTGCCTGACCTCTGGTATCTGCTACACCCCGTCCTCCACGCTCCTTGAAAAGTTATTCTCTCAGCTGGGGACACCAGCCAGCCAGGAACGTAACTTAGGGGTGGGGCAAATGCACAAATAGACTGCATTTGCCCTGCCCCTCTCCCACTCTGACATCATTAGCAACGGGGGTAAACAGAATCAGTCCAGCCAGGCCCTCAGCCGCCCACCCTGAATTCTCCTCTCGCATTAGAACTTGCTGAATCCTCTGAGAGCACATGGATGTCTGGAAGGAGTCAACCTCACCCCTCACCCCGTCATTTGAAGGAAAGCTCCTGAAGTTTTCTGTGGTTAGAGAGGTGCATGGATACCCAGCCCTCCTCAGCAGAGAGCCCCACAGCTCAGCACAGTGGGAGGAGGTCACTGTGGTGGCACAGAAGGTGTGAGAGGAGGGACAGGCTGGGCCTAGTGCCCACACGCAACTCCTGCTCCGGTCCCGCCGCGAGTCAGGCCCAGTGTGGTTTTACTCTGTACTAACTGAAAGTTTACAAGAAAGAGCTGTTTAACAAAATTAGCGAAACAAGTTAAAAAATTACAGTCACACAGACCAGAAAAGGCCATCGGAGGTAGCTAGGAACTAAGAACTGAGATCTTTGACAGAGGAGCGGAACGCAAGCCTCGAAATGGAAATCGGGACCGCGCAAAGCACATTAACGAGGGCGCAAGAGAGAGCAGGAGGGACAAGGTGGGAGGGAGGGCAGAACAGGAGGGAAGGCAGGCCCAGATTTGCACAGGCAACATAGCCAAATGCCCAGGGTACCAAATTTTGAAGGCATCAAATATCCAGGCCAAAGAGGAACCTACTTCCGCTTCCTCCAGGGCCGTGTGCCAGTACAGATTCCAAGAGTCCCTGCTGGCGCAGCTCCGCCTGTGGGTGCCATAATCTTAAATCCAGCCCTGAACCATCTATGAATTTTCCACACTGCTCAAATTTCTCTCTCTTTCTCCACTGCGAGGATCATGACCGGCTCTGAAGACCAAGAGGAGCTGCAGGAATTGCGTCAGCGTCCACACTGGCCTCATTCCATCATCTTATCCTCAATCACTGCTCTTGCGCACTGCGATACAGTCTCCCTCATGCCTCCCCTCGCTGGCCTTGGACCCCGTGACCGCCTCTTCCTGACGCCTCCCGTTGCCAGCCTCGGACCCTGCTATAGCAGCTCCCTCACGCCCCTAAGGCTTGCCTCACACGTCTACAGCACCACTAGGCAGATACGTGCAAGAAACTGTTCCTTCCCTGGGGAGCTCACAGCCTACTCAGGACACACAGGCAAAACCCTCAGAGGCTTCAGGAAGTGTATTTATTAGAGGAACCAGGTTATGATCAGGAAGAGCCAGGATCTACGATTTAAATGCAGCCTACTGGGTCCTCCTCACTTCATCAGTCCCCTTCCATGAAAATGTTATGTACATCCTTAGGGTAAAAATACAGGTGGCCTTGAAAGCAGAATGCTCCGGTCAGAGGGTAGACCAGATTAGGTGCTTGAAAAGTTATTCTTATAAACCATGTAAGCAGCCGTCTGCCTTCCCAAGCCACGCGCATGCCCAGGGCTGTAAGCCCAGAAGCACAGCCATAAAATCATATCCCAGGCACACACCTGGATCGAAGAGGAAACCACGAGGGTACGCAAATACCAGTGCAGTCTGTGTCTGGACAGTCAGGCTATGCAGAGAGCTTAGAAGCTGCAGGGTTAATGTTGACCACTCTAGGTTGCCCAAATTCAACCTTGGGCTGATGCCTCCCTTCAAGCTCATCCAAAGAGGCTGATACAGTCCTGTTCCCCCCCGGCCCCTCCCCGCGCCATGCATGGAGAGGTAGGATCTGATGGGCACCACTGATTTCCCAAAGAAAATCAGAACTACAAATCTCTGCACACAACAGGACTGCCCTACCCTGTTTGGTTGACTGGGATCCGGCAACAGCCTTCAACACTTTTGCTGCAACCAGAACCGGCATGCAACGCAATGCACACTACCGGAAAATACACAGCCCCAAGCCCTGTCATGTTGCTACAGAGTCACTGTAGTGCTGCATCTCCTAGGTTCACATTATAATGCTGCCAGTAAAAACCTCAAGAAGATTCATTTACAAGAACAGCCTTTCCTAAGCAACAATCTGTCCCTAATACCAACTGACACTCTTGGAATCTACCAGGGATCACAGCCTCCCCCAGTATCCACAGTCTACTCCTGGGATTTACTACGGATCACGCCCTCCCCCAGTACCCACCGTCTACTCCCGGGATTTACTACGGATCACGCCCTCCCCCAGTACCCACCGTCTACTCCCGGGATTTACTACGGATCACGCCCTCCCCCAGTACCCACCGTCTACTCCCGGGATTTACTACGGATCACGCCCTCCCCCAGTACCCACCGTCTACTCCCGGGATTTACTACGGATCACGCCCTCCCCCAGTACCCACCGTCTGCTCCTGGGATTTACTACGGATCACGCCCTCCCCCAGTACCCACCGTCTACTCCTGGGATTTACTACGGATCACGCCCTCCCCCAGTACCCACTGTCTGCTCCTGGGATTTACTACGGATCACGCCCTCCCCCAGTACCCACTGTCTACTCCTGGGATTTACTACAGATCACGCCCTCCCCAGTACCCACTGTCTACTCCTGGGATTTACTACAGATCACGCCCTCCCCAGTACCCACTGTCTACTCCTGGGATTTACTACGGATCACGCCCTCCCCCAGTACCCACTGTCTACTCCTGGGATTTACTACGGATCACGCCCTCCCCCAGTACCCACTGTCTACTCCTGGGATTTACTACGGATCACGCCCTCCCCCAGTACCCACTGTCTACTCCTGGGATTTACTACGGATCACGCCCTCCCCCAGTACCCACTGTCTACTCCTGGGATTTACTACGGATCACGCCCTCCCCCAGTACCCACTGTCTACTCCTGGGATTTACTACGGATCACGCCCTCCCCCAGTACCCACTGTCTACTCCTGGGATTTACTACAGATCATGCCCTCCCCAGTACCCACTGTCTACTCCTGGGATTTACTACAGATCACAGCCTCCCCCACTACCCACTGTCTACTCCCGGGATTTACTACGGATCACATCTCCGCAATACCTGCCACCCACTCCTGGGATTTACCAGTGATCATCCCTCCCCAATTCTTACTGCCTGCTCCAGGGATTTATCAGTTGTTCATCCCTCCATTATACCCACTGCCTGCTCCCGGGGTTTACCACTGACCATATCTCCCCTAACACTCACTGGTGCAACTTCTTGACAGCCCTAACAGGAAAAGGTTCTCATAATAGAGGCAAGGAAAGAATATTTTTATATTTTTTTCTTCAGTTATAATCTCAAAAAATGCCATTTTTTTTTAAAGCGATTTCCTTCATGATAAAGGGATCTTTCTCCCAAGTAATAGCTCTCGATAGCCTGTGAGAGATGGGCTTCAGATTCTGCTCATCCGCTGCACCAGGTCACAGGTCCCTGTTCAAGCTTGCGTGGCTCATTCAGGAGTCTCCGCCACGTAGCCAGGTGCCACTTTTCAGAAGCGATCTGTGGCCAGGCAGGGAAGGGTAGCCATGTCCCTCTAAGAAGCCTTCAACCACGCTATAGGAGCGCCCACGGAAAGAGCTCACATGCCTCCGGCACCACTGCCTCCTCCACACCACACATTCCTTCTAACTTTCTCTTCTCCTGCGGGAGGGAACCATGAAACTGAAAAACTGGTCGGACAGCAACAAAATTAACACCTGAGGAATGCAGAGAATGATTTGTGCCTCCCTCTGCTGGGACTGTCCCTCACCTGTGCCCGCTCACGCCCCCTCTCCTACCCTGTCCCCTGCCATAGGGCTAACCCTCTCGCTCCCTCCCTCCCCGTCTCTCCACGCCTAATTGACAGGTTTGTACCATGCCACATTACATAAATGATGAAAAATAGAGAGATGCCGGGGCTGTTACTTATCCTAAAACTGTCCTGCACTCTCAGCCTCCTCCTCCTTCTGATTATTTGGTGGAGGACACCATCAGGGCCTTCAGTCCCACACTGTATCCATGTAGCATCTCAGGTCTCTACAGGCAGAGGCCCAAGTGCTGCCTGAATCCTATCCTTGGCCCAAACTCGGGCACCCTAACTTTCACGCCTATTTGCGGCACTGGATTTGCACGCGCAAGTGTTCGCAAGAAGATTTATCCTACTGCTTTCTAAACTGTGCAGCGGTTTTTTGTTATTTTGCTTAATCAAACTATTTGAACATAAAACGCAACGAGGTTCTGCTCTCAAAGTACACATCTACCGTATGTCTCAGTACACGTGAATATCTGCAATGCAATGAAAGCATGTACTCTACCTATTTTGTAAACACACGTGCGTATACTGTGCATGCAAAAAAACTGATAACATACACACATAAAAACCCTGACGTATACACGGAGGCAGGTCTATGTTAAAGTATATGCATGTGCTTGAAATCACCAGTTTGCCGATACCTCCATTAATTCACCCGATCTGCCTCCAGTTCAGCAAGACCTTCTAGCACTTCACTCCAAATTCCCCCAGATCCACTGACCTCCCACCCAAAAACTGCAGCCAATAGACAAGACCAGGTTCACCTGTGCTAGTGAATTAGCAGGTTCAAAAGAGTATGAAGTCAGATAATGTGTACGCGTAAATGGTGCATACTTCTTGACTCCGTCCCAGAATGCCCTAGGCTACTCTTTTTTTCCACCAGTGCGCGTGAAACAAAAAAATGCATTCGCGCGTTGCATGTGCGCTAATACCTGCTACGTATGCATGTATCTGCTATTTTACACATGAAACCTCTTCAAAAATGTACTCAAAAAGGGAGCCACTTCTGTAGACATCAAGGATGCTGTCAAGGGCCAAGCCCAGTAGCCACGCACTAGGACAAGCAGTCGTTAGTCAGTGCCTGCGGTGAGACCTATCCATGCTCTACAGGAGTGAAAAGGGCAGAAGGAATGAAAGGGGAAGCACTCAGACTACTACTTAATTGCCTCTAATTTCAGTCTGGAAAAATGCTCATCATCTCGGTTGCTTTGTCCATGGTACCTGCAGCTTGCAAGGGATTCCTCAGACAGAAAGCTTCCCAGCGTCACCCAACTCCATGGTGCAAAGTCTGGAAACCACACGTCAGACCGGTGCCAAATTAAGGGACAACTTAGGGCCTCGCAGCACGAGGAGCCGCTAAGAAAGAAGAAATGGACTCCGTTTGGAATGTTATCAAAATCGGTCAATAAGTAATGGAGATGCAGGAAAAAAGATTCTCGCTGAATCCAGATGTTTCAGCTCAAATATGACAAAAAATGTACACATTTGGCTACACAAATACATTTACCCTCCTCTCTTAACCTTCATTAATTGTCCAGTATTTATAGGTGGGAGGTCAGGGCAGAGAACAGACAATAATTTCTCTTGTCAAATCGGTATTTGCTATCTGTCTTCTAACGCAGCGTCTTGTTGGCCCGGGGAGGGGAACGGACTGCGCAACCTCGCTTTCTGCTTCATGCGTTATCCGTGCTTCGCACGACCGAGCTCGCGGATGACGGTTGTGCAATTCATAGGCTGTTAAAGCCTTCCATGTTATTTGTTTGAATGTGGTCTAGGTTCTCCCTCCCTCTCTCTCTATTTTATTAGAGGTAATATGCTATGCAAACATTTTTATGCAGAGTTGTAAATCGCACGTCACAAGCTTAGTCCTGCATGGCCAAATTTCGGGCTCCAAGAGTCTCAGGATGTCCTCTTTATAGAGAGGGCTGCTGAAAGCTGAAGTTTGAACGTGGCTGTCAGATGCAGGAAAGGAAGCAGCGGTAGCAGCAGTGTGAAGAAGGGACTGAGACAATGACCGTTTTCGCAGTAATAATAGGAGAGGGACTTCGTACTCAGAAGAGTCGGCCAGAGCAACCACAAGAGCCTGCCGCTTCGGCTCGGGCGTTCGCACTTCCAAAGGGGCAGCTGCGCGAGTCTGTAGTGACGAAAAAAAAAACCCAAAACAACCAACCCCACACAGACCGGAGGCACCTTGCAGGCTTCCAGATTCACTGAGACTTAGGCTTTCAAGCACTGGAGTCCACGTTGTCAGAGGCACCAAGGCCTGGTGTGTGTGTGTGTGTGGTCGCTTCGGAAGAAGTGCGCTCTTGTCTTCGAAAGCTCCTGCCTCCGTAAACCTGTTAAGTCCACAGGGGCGACACCAGCCTCTGCAATGTTTACCTTTCCACTGGGTTGGATATTACAGACGGGAATGCGATTGCTAGGGCCTAAGAGCCTGAAATGGCAGTTGAACTAGAATAGCTAACGTGAAGCCTGAGGATGTTGGCCTGACTGAAGATGACGCTCCATACAGGATGCAAGAAAGGCCCCGCAGAGTCTCCGAACCGGAAAGGGTTATTTGAGAAACGGAGGCAGTTATTTAAAGAAATAATAATAATTGCACATCGTTCAAAGGGGCTCTCTCATTCAGCGAAAGCTAATGGTGCAAAATGCAATGGGGGAAGGCCCGTGCACCCTCCGGCGACTGCTTGTGGTTACTGCTGTGGCCAGAAACTCTTCTCAACCTCACCATCTGTGCTGGTAATGAGGAGCTCAATGACCGCAGAGACCCCGGTGTAACCGTGAGCTGGATTATTCTTCTAGTTTGACAAGCTCCCCTTTTGTATGTGTGCAAACGCAAAGCTTTTGTGATGATGCACCCAACGTCCTTTCTGTGAAAATAACACATGTTCTGATGTATTATATGGCATAGGGCTTATCATGCTTGACCTTGCCCTAAGGCCTCAGAGATTATCAGAATCCAGCCCCGTCTCAGACACTTACTACAGGCCCTACCAGACACCCAGGCTGGGGCAGTGCGCATCTCAGCCAAAGCCCCTGTATAAAACTGTGCTGAACAGCAGGAGTCATCCAGCCACGCTGAAATAATCCTTTCCTTTCCACAGACGTTTGCCACGAAGGAAAGACCTTAGGGCAGGGGTGGGCAATTCCAGTCCTCGAGGGCCACAAACCTGTCGAGGTTTTAGGATATCCTAATGAATATGCATGACATAGATTTGCATACAACTGAGGCAGAGTGCCTGCAAATCTCTCTCATGCATATTCATTAGGGATATCCTGAAAACCAGACTGGTATGTGGCCCTCGAGGACCGGAACTGCCCACCCCTGCCTTAGGGGAAGCAATCTCCTGTCAGCCACCCCCATCCCGTCCTGAATATGCAGGTCACTTTGCTCTTTTCCCGATACCACGTATTGAGCGGGATTCTGGAGTTTGTTTGTTTTTTTTTCCTTGCTGCATTTTTGTGAGCAAATATCACTTTTCAGAAGTTTTACACTTGTAGGAGAAGGGGACGTGATCCCGGCAGAAAAGGCCTCCTGCCGGCCCCAGACCTGCCTGTTAAGGACAACAGAGGAGAAGACAAGAGAGGTGGAGCACCAGCAGCAGAAGACCCGCCTACATCCGCAGAGGTGGGGGTGAATATTAAACCGAGAAAAAAAAACCCAACAGATATTCACAAACACTTTATAAACTGAATCAACAAGCAAGTTAATGAGAAATAGCTGAGTCTAAAATAAAATAATTTACTATAAAGAACCACAAACAAACAATGGACCATCAGCAATAACAATACTAAAACCCCAACGTGGCCATGCTGCGGCACGAGACAAAACGTGGCCATGTCGGGTTTTTATTACTGTTACCCCAAAGAAACCTAGAACATGGATGGCAGAAAAGACCATACGGCCTTATCCAGGCTGCCTACCTCTACAATCCCTCAGAGACCCCCGGTGCTTGCCCCATGCTTTCTTAGGCACTGTCCTCGTCTCCCTCACCTCCACGGGGAGGCCGTTCCCCGCATCTTTCCCTTCTATCCAGCAGGGTATAATGGTTTAGCTCTTTACGATGAAGACCACTGACCATTTTAGTAGCCTCCCTCTGGCCCGACTCCATCCTGTTTATATCCCTTTGAAGGTGCGGTCTCCAGAATTGTGCACAGTATTCCCAGTGAGGTCTCACCAGGGACCCATACAGGGGCAGTATCACCTCCCTTTATCTGCTGACCATTCCTCTCCCTGTGCAGCCAAGCATCCTTCTGGCTGTTACCATCACTTTGTCCACCTGTCTGAGCACCCCCCCCCCCCCCCCCGATCCCGCTCTGCTGTGCATACAGAAACTCATACCCCCCCCTCCCCCGGTGCGATGCTGCTTTCCTTGGGTTTTTGCAGCTCAGATGCAGGGCCTTGCATTTTCTGCCATTAAATCTTAGCCGGCAGACTCCTAGCCCATTCCTGGAGCTCATGTTTCCCACACCTTCCAGGGTGGCTCCCCGGTTTTGTTTTGTCTTTTTAATTATTTATTACGTTTTAATGAAAGCCCTTACATAATGCTCCATGTAACAATCGCATGGAAACTACAATGAGAAAATAAAAGAAGAAATATTACATAGGCAATTATATTGTTTAACCATTCCTGTAAGGAAATTAGAAGAGAAACAAAGTAAAAAAATAAGGAAAAGCCATAGCAATGAATAAATGAGCTCCTTCAATAACTACGTGCAAGCTTTACTGGACCGCTGAAGGAGGTGTCAAAACTTTAAGAACATAAGAAATTGCCATCCTGGGTCAGACCAAGGGTCCATCAAGCCCAGCATCCTGTTTCCAACAGAGGCCAAACCAGGCCACAAGAACCTGGCAATTACCCAAACACCAAGAAGATCCCATGCTACTGATGCAATTAATAGCAGTGGCTATTCCCTAAGTAAACTTGATTAATAGCAGGTAATGGACTTCTCCTCCAAGAACTCATCCAAACCTTTTTTGAACCCAGCTACACTAACTGCACTAACCACATCCTCTGGCAACAAATTCCAGAGCTTTATTGTGCGTTGAGTGAAAAATAATTTTCTCCAATTAGTCTTAAATGTGCTATGTGCTAACTTCATGGAATGCCCCTTAGTCTTCCTATTATCCGAAAGTGTAAATAACCGATTCACATCTACTCGTTCAAGACCTCTCATGATCTTAAAGACCTCTATCATATCCCCCCTCAGCCGTCTCTTCTTCAAGCTGAAAAGTCCTAACCTATTCAGCCTTTCCTCATAGGGGAGCTGTTCCATTCCCTTTATCTTTTTGGTCGCTCTTCTCTGTACCTTCTCCATCACAATTTTATCTTTTTTGAGACGCGGCGACCAGAATTGTACACAGTATTCAAGGTGCGGTCTCACCATGGAGTGATATAGAGGCATTATGACATTTTCCGTTTTATTCACCATTCCCTTTCTAATAATTTCCAACATTCTGTTTGCTTTTTTGACTGCCGCAGCACACTGAGCCAATGATTTTAAAGTATTATCCACTATGACACCTAGATCTCTTTCTTGGGTGGTAGCATCTAATATGGAACCCAACATTGTGTAATTATAGCATGGGTTATTTTTCCCTATGTGCATCACCTTGCACTTATCCACATTAAATTTCATCTGCCATATGGATGCCCAATCTTCCAGTCTCACAAGGTCTTCCTGCAATTTATCACAATCTGCTTGTGATTATCTACTCTAAATAATTTTGGATCATCTGCAAATCTGATCACCTCACTCATTGTATCCCTTTCCAGATCATTTATAAATATATTGAAAAGCACCGGTCCTAGCAAGTGCTGCTCAGGAGAAAAGAAGCCGTAACTGGTAGAACGATATCTAACGCAGCATTTGCAGGGACAGCACCAATATCCAACACCTTCTGCCTTGAGAGAAGAAAACCTCTTCACCGCTCCTGGGAAGCCCTTGAGAAATCAGGAAAAATACGTATCACCTGGCCATGAAAGGAAGAGCTAAGATTTGGAAAATCTAAGGGCATTGCTTTGCTAAGGTCCCGCGTGTCTCCCCTGTTGCAGGTTTTGGTATAATCCACAAAAAGACAAACCTTTCCCAATAGCCCTTCCGCAATATTTCTTTCAACCACTTTAAACAGAGCTAGACTGAGGACTGATCCCTGCAGCACAGCAGTGACAATCTTCTTCTCTCGGGGGGAACTCAGTTTACCCATTTTACCCCTTGTTGCCTCCCTCTCAACCAGGTTCTAACTCAAGTCAACCAGTCTAGGGTCCAAACCAAGAGCGCTTAGCGGAACCGTGCCAAAGGCCTCACTGAAATCCCCTGGTCTAGCTCTCTGTCACCCAGTCAACGAAACTGATTAGATTCGGTTGAGAAAAGCCACCTCTGATAAAACCATGCTGCCTCGGATCATGTACTCATTGGAGTCCAGCTCTAGCCTCTGTTTCGGTAGCAAGTCCACTAATTTACCCGCTCGCACCTTCAGACTAGCTGGCCTGTGGTTCCCAGCCTCCTTCTGACTTCCACTTTTATGAAGAAGCTTCCACTTCTGTCTGTCTCCAGGTCTTTGGAACCGTTCCTGTTGATGGTCGATTGTTTGCGGCTCTTTATAATAAATTATTCTATTTTCATGTCTCATTTACTTGTTTATTCATTCTGTTCTTGAAGTGGTTTTGAATATGCCTCTTCATTTTTTTTTCTCATTATAATATTCACTCCTCACTACTGCTGGTGTCTGTCTGTTAATTACTCACAGCATCCATCGTTCAGGGTCAGACGGATCCATTTCCCCTTCCTCCACCTCCCTGGACTCGGTGAGATACGAGTGGTTTGGACCTCATAAATACTCCACTCATCCCTGGGAAAATTCAGCAATAACCAGACCCAAAACAGGACCCAGAAGCAACGGGAAAAATCAGTCCCCTCTCTCTCACCCACATCCCTCCCCATCTCCTGGTCAGGCCTTGCTCTCCCCCCTCCCGCTTTCCCCTGGTCAGTGCCCGTCTCGTTCCACCCTGCCCCCTGGGGTCAGCCTCTCTCACCTCTCATCCCCCTGCTCTCATCTCCCTGTAACCCAGTGACATTCGCCAGTAACATCGTGGCCCGACGAGCAGAGCGGCAGTGCCGGAGCCCCCCCCCCCCCCCCCCGGCTGGATTCTGCCACTTTCAGCCTTGGAGCTCCCAGGATGAGGGACGTCTGTGGCCTATGGTCATACGTGTTAGCTCAACGCTCTTTGTGCCTTGTAGTGCTATATAAATGGAAATAATAATAATAATAATAATAATAATAATATCCTTACTGTCTCACTGACTGACCGCTGTGATAGTTAATAAACCGAATGGCGATCAATCAAATCTAATAATAATAATAATAATGAAAGATCTTGTTTCCCAGCTGCCTTTAGGAACTGCTCACAAGTATGCAACAAACCCTTGGCTTCTCAGAAAGCCTTTTTTTTCTTTTTTTAAAAGGCCTCTGGACCTTTCCCCACAAGACTTATTGGATCTCGTAGGATCTCAAAAGGCATCCCCGGTCAAGTCAAATGGATCGGAAGGAAGGTTCCATCAAAGTCTGGATACGACGGGATCACCCACTTCCCGCACTACAGACCTGCCCAGCCCTTAGGAGACACCGTGACCGGGGAGGGGGGGGGGGGAGCAAGCCTGAAGAGCTTACCTGCACGCAGGGTCAGGAGGAGCAGGGGCAGCAGCCAGGGCCCAGCCATGGTAGATCCCATTCGGCTCTTCCTCGACACCCGCTCTGTGAAACGCAGGAGGGAGCGGAGCTGGACGGCTGGGTGCAGGAACCGTGTCACAAACACACACACACACACACACACTGCCGTCTGACTTCCCAAGCAGGGAGACAGATCGGGGCAGGGAGGTTTTACCTGCCTGGTAGCTTCTTGCTCTCCACCTGGACACACCCCCCAGCCCTCACACGGCCATGCCTGTGCGATGAATTTATAGAATGCAATAATTACCCTGTCGAGGAGGTACCTCCCAGGTTCTCCTGCGCTGCTAAAAAAGCAGACGGTTCAGGAGCAGGTGACCTGCGAAGGGAAGTTCATGGCTTTCTGCCTGGGCCATTGCCAGAGGAGACAGATAACGACAGTGCGCGTCTGCTTTCCAGCGCAGCAGGCATCCCTCCTGATTTTTTCTGTGCACTGAGAGAAAGAACACGCTTCGTTAAATCTCCAGAGCAGGGAAGACCGGCGCTTTGAACGCGTCCCTGCCAACGCACCTCGGTCCGGGCCAGGACGGGTCGGCAAGGGCAGGCGCCACATCAACTGGACCGGCTGACCCCTCCCCCCAGCCCTGCCAGAGCGCCGGTCCTCAAACATAGCCACCTGGACCTGGCAACTGATCTTGGGCACCCCGTTTTGAAGGAGCCAAATATCCAGGCCCAAGAGGAGCCTGCTTCTGCTTGCTATAAGAGCCATGCGCTGGCACCACTTCAAAGGGGCACTGCCACGGCACCCTGCCCATGGGCTACAGAATATTAAATCCGGCCCTGACGGCAGCTAAAGACCTCAAGGCCCTTACGCCTCAGAGAATTATGCACTGAAGAAAAAAAGAAAATCAAAAGTATGCAAAATGAATTGCTTTGATTCAATGCACTAAATAGAACAGTGCAGTGCAGGCACTTAACACATTATACAAGACAAGAAAATGCCACCACCACCACAGGCCCCCTTCCACCCCCCCCACCCACCACACAGGCCCCCTTCCACCCCCCCCACCCACCACAGGCCCCCCTTCCACCCCCCCACCACCACCACAGGCCCCCTTCCACCCCCCACCCACCACCACAGGCCCCCTTCCACCCCTCCCCCGCTGCCATCCTCACTTTCCAGCTCCTTCCTCCCTCTCCCATGCCCCAGCCTGCCAAAGTCACTTCCTCTTTCAGGCCTCCTGGGCCGACTTCCCGCTGGAAAATGATACAAATTGGCCTGATTATGCGCAACCTGAGCAGTTATGTGCAAACCTGCGTGGGAACACGGTTGCATAATTCCCCTGGGGCGCATCTTGTATTCCCCTTTCCAGTTTCAATGCCACGGGGCCTACTCTCCCCTCTCTCTCATAGGGAAGGATCTGCCGTGCTCGTCCCATGCCCTCCACCACCTACCCTCTCTCCAGCCTCCGCTCTTGCTGCGAGACAAATAAATTTCCCCAGGCTACCCCCTCAGTCTACCCCCTCTTCCCCAGTATATACCTCCCTAGGGTGCTGGCACATTACAGGGGGGGGGGGGGCCAGGATAGCCGGCATCATGGTGCTCTCCATCCTGCCCACTGCTGCCTTTACCGCGCTGTTCTCCGGCCCTGCAGCAGGTGCCAGGGGGAGCTGAGATGAAGGGGCTTGAAGGTCCCCCTTCTTCCTCCTGCCGGCTGGAAAGCGGCGGGGAGGGTTCAGGGCGGTGGCCGGAGGCGAGAGGAGGAAGGACCCGGGCTCAGCATTTCACGGACGACGACCGTGTTAAGGGTTTGTGAGCACAGCCGTGAATGTGCCCGGTGTGCGCGTAAAGAGCTCTAGCAATGGGGATGAGCTCCCTGCCCAGACTGCGCCAGGCTGGCAGTGCCAGTTTCAGAGGCAACTGAAATGAAGTGAGTGAGGCTGACATCAGGCATTTCTAGTGACAGTGTCTCCCTCATTAACCTCTTCCTGTCGGTGACTCAGTCCACCTTCAGCCTGCCTGCCCCACAAGTCACCTGAAGTGCACTACAGATGACCAAGCCCCTGCTTTGGACAGAGGGGACGCTGGCTTCCCTCATCCATCTCCGGTTTCTGGGGCTCCAGCTCTGTCCCCTCCCACCCCCCTGCTGTTCAGTGCTCCCGGTGGATGTTCTGCTCTTTGTGCAGTGAGCACCTCCATACCTTTGTGATACCTGACAGGAGTAGCGCCTGTTACTGCCCCCGCTCCTGGAGGGACTTATTTTGCACGGTTAGTCCCCCAGGTCATTTTGGACAGACGATTTGCTCAGCAGAAACCCCACACCTTGCGCTACAAAACGCTTCGGCATCTCTTGGACACACCCAGCCAGCTGCTCTCCGCCTTCATCTGTCTGCAAGGCACTGATCCTACGCGCTTGGCTTCTCTCATATCCCCCAAAGCAAGTTTCTCATGCAGGGCCAGATTTACCTTCCACCCGCGTCCTAGGGGCAGGCATGGAGGGGACCTCCCAGAATACTGGAGGGGGCGCCTTTCTCTGAACTTGCACTGTGCTACAAGGGGGTGCATCCTCCCCTCTCCTGAGGTGCTTTCTAACAAATCCGGCTCAGCACCCGCTCCCTTAAAAGCACAGGAGCGGGCCAGGGGCTGCTGTTAACTCTGGGCACATGGGATGAGTCTCATTTTACCTGCTTTAGGCTTCTAAGGTTAAAAAATACAAGACAGACCTGGCTTTAACGAGAGGGTCGGCTCTGTTGGAGGGCATGTGCTCTGCCCTTCAGCCACAAAATGAGTTTGTTATTTGCACCCAAGTAAGCTGAGAAGGCTTCCATACCCTCTTCCAGCCAACAGCGCTGTAACCCTGCCCTGGAAGACTCCAGCTTGGTCCTTGACAGATTATAAGGAACACGGGGGCTGTAAACGGTGCTTTGGACCCTGGGATGAGGGCGATCGGAAACCCTGAGAATCTGCTGGTAGTATTTGCAATTGACCCAGACAGGACTGACTGAGTACTGGGAACCTGCTCTTACAGGGTTATCTCAAGATAATAAATGTGACGAGAACCTGTTACCTTTTCTGTTATGAATAAATCCTGCACTGAATGAAAAGCGATCTGTGTTTCATATCCGAGGGCTAGCAGCCTGACAAGGCTCCAAGCAGGGAACAGTCCACATCAACAGGGGCAAGGGAGGTGCTAGGCCCTAAAAGATCTAGGGGTACAGCCACGGCTGATGCTGAGCTACGACTCTGCCAGGGCTTCCAAAAAACTGTGGCTCGGGATCCCAAATGGGGTCACAAGCTCCTGAAATGGCATCACTCTTTAGGCACCAGCAGCATTAGTAAGCAGAAGTCAGTGTAGGGCCTGTGAGCCAGCACACACTCGCAGCCGCTGCGGTGGCACTGCCCTTGCATGGGTTCCTATGATAATAGGAAGCCCTGGCTGACAAGGGACGGGGACCACTGCAGAGCCTACGAGTTTGCACTGACTTTCCTTACTAACAGGCCAATACAGTAAAGGCTGCGGGAGAGCAAGATTCAATAAAGTCCTTTTTTTCACCGATTCAACTCCTTGTGTTTGTTGCTATCAGCCATCTTGGATCGGCTACCGGTTTGTTTTCTTGGTCCAGAGATCAGACTACAAAGTGATCTCAAGGCATTTAAGAAAAGTGTAAAAACATGGCTTTTTGGACAAGCATTTTACAAAGAGACGGGAGACTAGAAATGATTCAGGAAAAGGCAGGGGAGCACCGACACACAGTACTTAGGACTGTACAGTAGATTAATCTATGAACTTTACACCACAATAAGCATAACTATAATACTAGGTGTGATAAAACTACCCGTGTAAGTACCTTGGTACAATTGGTCATGAACTACTTCGCTAAATGACTATGTCTAATGATATATTGTAACCGAACCTTTGACGGCACCTGTTAGAATGTACTATAAGAACATAAGAACCTGCCATACTGGGTCAGACCAAGGGTCCATCAAGCCCAGCATCCTGTTTCCAACAGAGGCCAATCCAGGCCATAAGAACCTGGCAAGTACCCAAAAACTAAGTCTATTCCATGTAACCATTGCTAATGGCAGTGGCTATTCTCTAAGTGAACTTAATAGCAGGTAATGGACTTCTCCTCCAAGAACTTATCCAATCCTTTTTTAAACACAGCTATACTAACTGCACTAACCACATCCTCTGGCAACAAATTCCAGAGTTTAATTGTGCGTTGAGTAAAAAAGAACTTTCTCCGATTAGTTTTAAATGTGCCACATGCTAACTTCATGGAGTGCCCCCTAGTCTTTCTACTATCCGAAAGAGTAAATAACCGATTCACATCTACCTGTTCTAGATACTTTTACCTACATTAAATATGTGCATACATGTAAACCGTTGCGATGGTATTTAACTTAGCGACGGTATAGAAAAGATTTTGTTTTCAATATGTTTTATTGAGTGGTCAAACCTTCAATGCATACATGTAACATATAAGTAAATAAATAAATAAATAAATAAATTGGGGATTTTTAAGCAGCCTTTCCAAATAATGTTCAAAGCAGTTGACAGCCTTTTTTTTTTGTTTTACAATTCGAGACCCTGCCTCACAGAGCTTACAATCTAAGTGGGTCCCTGAAGCAACAGGGGATAGAGTGACTTAGGCAAAAAACGTCAGTGGAGGAAGTAGGAGTCAAATGCTGGCTTCCCTGGGTTTCAGCATATTGCTCTAACTCATAGGCCATGCTGGTGAAAATGGTTTACACATAAGAACATGCCATACTGGGTCAGACCAAGGGTCCATCAAGCCCAGCATCCTGTTTCCAACAGAGGCCACTCCAAGTCACAAGTACCCAAACAAATATATCACAAACTACTATTGTTTATTAATTAATAGCAGTTTATGGCTTTTTCCTTTAGGAACTTATCCCCTGGTCCGTCTATTATCTGAGAGAGTAAATAAACAAGTAAATGTAAATCGTTCAAGTCCTTTTATGATTTTGTAAACTTCTATCATATCTCCCCTCAGCCGTCTCTTCTCCAAGCTGAACAGTCCTAACCTCTTTAGTCTTTCCTCATAGGGGAGCTGTTCCATTCCCCTTATCATTTTGGTTGCCCTTCTCTGTACCTTCTCCATCGCAACTATATCTTTTTTGAGATGTGGTGACCAGAACTGTACACAGTATTCAAGGTGTGGTCTCACCATGGAGCGATACAGAGGCATTATGACATTTTCCGTTTTATTAACCATTCCCTTCCTAATAATTCCTAACATTCTGTTTCCTTTTTTGACTGCTGCAGCACACTGAGCCGACAATTCAAAGTATTATCCGCTATGATGCCTAGATCTCTTTCCTGAGTGGTAGCTCCTGATATGGAACCTAACATCGTGTAACTACAGCAAGGGCTATTTTTCCCTATATGCATCACTTTGTACTTATCCACGTTAAATTTCATCTGCCATTTGGATGCCCAATCTTCCAGTCTCACAAGGTCCTCCTGTAATGTATCACAGTCCGCTTGTGATTTAACTATTCTGAATAATTTTGTATCATCCGCAAATTTGATAACTTCACTCGTCCTATTCCTTTCCAGACCATTTATATATATACAAGCCGTTAAGCCCGTTAAAACGGGCTACATCCCTCTGTCTCTCACCTCCCCCTCATTCTCTCTCCCCTACCTCCCTCATTCTCTCTCCCCTACCTCCCTCCCACCCACTCACCCACTCTCCCCCAGGCCTCCCCTCTCCTCTCACTCAGTCCCTCCCTCCCACTCAGTCTCACTCACTCCCCCTCCCCCTCTCTCCCTCACACTCAGTCCCACTCACTCTCCCTCAGTCCCACTCCCTCCCTCCCTCAAGTCCCACTCACTCTCCCTCAGTCCCCCTCCCTCCCTCCCTCTCCCTCAGTCCCACTCCCTCCCTCCCTCTCCCTCAGTCCCACTCACTCCCCCTCACTCAGTCCCTCCCCCTCACTCAATCACTCCCTCCCACTCTCTCTCTTCGTCCCCTCCCACTTAGTCCGTCCCCTCCCTCCCCCCTCTCTCTCTCCTCCCTTCCCTCGCCTACTGGCCGCTGCCGCTACCGCTGCCGCCCGCCCGCTGCCGCTACCGCCGCGCCCGCCACCGCCGCCCCGCTACCGCCGCCACTGCCGGCCCGCCGCTACCGCCACCGCTGCCGCCCGCTACCGCCGCCGCCGCCCGCCCCCGCTGCCGCTACCGCCGCCGCCCGCTGCCGCTACCGCCGCCGCTGCCGCCCGCTACCGCTGCCCGCTGCCGCTGCTACCACCGCTGCCGCCATGTTTTTTGGTTTTTTTTTGACGCTGCCTAAGACTGACGTGCTCGCCCGCACATGCGCAGTAGAGCTGCTCTCTACTGCGCATTTGTGGGCACGTCGGTCAAGCTTCATTATCTAGTATATATATATTGAAAAGCACCGGTCCAAGTACAGATCCCTGAGGCACTCCACTGCCCCTTTTCCACTGTGAAAACAGATCATTTAATCCTACTCTGTTTCCTGTCTTCTAATCAGCTTGCAATCTACAAAAGGACATCGCCTCCTCTCCCATGATTTTTTTAGTTTTCTTAGAAGCCTCTCATGCAGGACTTTGTTGAGGTGCCTTCTGAAAATCCAAAAACACCACATCTACCAGTTCACCTCTGTCCACCTGTTTATTCAACCCTTCAAAAAATGAAGATTTGTGAGGCAAGACTTCCCTTGGGTAAATCCATGCTGGCTGTGTCGCATCAAACCGTGTCTATCTAAATGTTTTGTGATTTTATTTATAACAGTTTCCCCAGTTTTACCCGGCACTGAAGTCAGGCTCACTGGTCTATAGTTTCCCGGATCACCCCTGGATGCCTTTTTAAATATCAGGGTTACATTGTCCATCTTCAAATCTTCAGTACAATGGATGATTTTAATGACAGGTTGCAAATTAATTGAAACAGGTCTGAAATTTCATTTTTTAGTTCCTTCAGAACCCTGTGGTGTATACCATCCAGTCCAGATGATTTACTACTCTAGTTTGTCAATTAGGTCATCCACATCTAGGTTTACCGTGATTTGGTTCAGTCCCTCTGAATCATTACCCGTGAAAACCTTCTCCGGAACGGGTATCTCCCCAGCATCCTCTTCAGTAAACACCGAAGCAAAGAAATCATTTAATCTTTCTGCGATGGCCTTATCTTCTCTAAGTGCCCCTTTAACCCCTCGATCATCTAATCGTCCAACTGACTCCCTCGCAGGCTTTCTGCTTCGGATATATTTAAAAAGGTTTTTACTGTGTTTTTACCTCTATGGCCAACTTCTTTTCAAATTCTCTCTTAGCCTGTCTTATCAATGTCTTACATTTAAATTGCCAACGTTTATGCATTATCCAATTTTCTTCTGTTGGATCCTTCTTTCAATTTTTGAATGAAGATCTTTTGGCTAAAATAGCTTCTTTCACCTCCCCTTTTAACCATGCCGGTAATCGTTTTGCCTTCTTTCCACCTTTCGTAATGTGTGGAATACATCTGGACTGTGCTTCTAGAATGGTATTTTTTAACAATGACTACGCCTCTTGGACATTTTTTACTTTTGTAGCTGCTCCTTTCAGTTTTTTTTCTAACAATTTTTCTCATTTTATCAGTTTCCCTTTTGAAAGTTTAGCACGGGAGCCATGGATTTGCACACTGTTCCTCTTCCAGTCATTAAATCAAATTTGATCATATTATGATCACTATTGCCAAGCGGCCCCACCACCGTTACCTCTCTCACCAAGTCCTGTGCTCCACTGAGAATTAGATCTAAAATTGCTCCCTCTCTCGTCTGTTCCTGAACCAATTGCTCCATAAAACTATCATTTATTCCATCCAAGAATGTTATCTCTCTTGCGTGTCCTGATGATACATTTACCCGGTCAATATTGGAGTAATTGAAGTCTCCCATTATTACCGCACTACCAATTTGGTTAGCTTCCCTAATTTCTCTTAGCATTTCACTGTCCATCTCACCATCTTGACCAGGTGCACGGTAGTATACCCCTATCACTATAGTCTTCCCTGACACACAAGGGATTTCTCCCCATAAAGATTCAATTTTGTATTTAGTCCCATGCAGGATGTTTATCCTGTTGGACTCTATGCCATCCCAGACATAAAGTGCCACACTGCCTCCCGGGTGCTCCTCTCTGTCATTGCGATATAATTTGTACCCCGGTATAGCACTGTCCCATTGGTTATCCTCTTTCCACCATGTCTCTGAGATGCCAATTAAGTCTATGTCATCATTTACTGCTATACATTCTAATCTCCCATCTTACTTCTTAGACTTCTGGCATTAGCATACAAACATTTCAAAGTTTGTTTTTTGTTTGTATTTTCATTCTGCTTTTTAATTGATAGGGATAAGTTAGAATTTTTTTAGCTCAGGTGAGTTTTTAGTTACAGGCACTTGAACTACTTTTCTAATTATTGGAACCTCACTGTCGGGATGCCCTAATTCTAATGCATCATTAGTATCCTTTAAAGATACCTCTCTCCGAACCGTGCGCTGCTGAGCGACTGTCGGCTTTCCCCTTTGTTCTAGTTTAAAAGCTGCTCTATCTCCTTTTTAAAGGTTAGCGCCAGGAGTCTGGTTCCACCCTGGTTAAGGTGGAGCCCATCCCTTCGGAAGAGACTCCCCCTTCCCCAAAAGGTTCCCCAGTTCCTAACAAAACTGAATCCCTCTTCCTTGCACCATCGTCTCATCCACGCATTGAGACTCCGGAGCTCTGCCTGCCTCTGGGGACCTGCGCGTGGAACAGGAAGCATTTCAGATCAGATTTATATTCTGCTTTTTCAAGCATGTCAAAGCAGATTACATTCAGGTACTGCTGGTAGAATGACATAGCCTTTTAAGAAAACCCAACAAGACTAGGGGAAGATTGCACTGGGGCCGAAAGGCTCCATCGAGCCTGTCATCTGTCAATTAACCAGAATGACTGACTGAACAGCTCGTCACACAGCGCTCAAGTCTGAAACATGGGGAAGCATTTCTGCTTAAACTGTTTACGTCCGTGTGGGCGTTTCCTCTCCCACCCCCGCAGGCCTCAGGAAGCGAGCTGTCATCTGCACCGAGATTCTCCTGCCCTGTCATTGGCCCAGCTGCTTTCCGAAGCATGCATGAGTCATTCAGATTCAGGTAAGCGCATTGGCATGACAGTGTGTACAAGCATAGACAAAGCAATACATACGAGGGCTGAAACACAAAAAATAAATATACAAAACATTAGAAGGTAGATATTCAAACTAGAACTCTATGTAAGTTAAGCCAGACAAGACTTATCTGGCTAACATATAGTATATTCAGCCGCATAGTTATGTGGCTGGATACTTAGTGCAACCCCGATCTACCACTTCAGTGGCCGCCACGCAGCTGGATAAGTCGCTATTTATCCAGCTAAGAGGTGCTGAATATCAGGTCCTTTACTATTAATAAAAGTAAAATGAAAAAGTCAGTCATTATCGCCTCACACTTTAGGTTGTAGCTCCGATGATCACGAGCACAGGAGTGAATGACAGCACGGCGTTCCTCCCGCTGAGCTCTGATCAGGCAAAGGGTGAAGGAAATGCATCCAAAATGTCAAACTACTTTTATTTTCTATCATGCAAGGAAGGGGGGCAACCAGAGAGGTGATTCCACCACCTCATATGTGAGGCCTTATTTCTATAAAAATGCCTCAAGTAGATATCACAAAGACAGGTGCATACTAAAAGTGTGTCGCCTGGGCCAGTGCCCTGTACTGGTGACTTTGAGCAGGTGGCATGGACTAATCAAGACAGTTAATGGCACTATTTCCACAGTTGGTCCAAGTTTCTTTTGTACGTTGTGAAGCATGCCAGTTTCAGGCTACGCAGAGTTGACCGAGCCAGTCCTGGCTTCAAGTACCCACTGTTATCTATGAGCTTGTAGCTCCATCTTTTCATCTAGAAATTGGAACTGCAAGTCCCAAAATGCAATGGGGCAAAACTAAGACTGGCTCACATTGCTTCAAGAAACCCCGATGCCACATCAACCTCTCACTGTGTGACCATCAGCAAGTCAATAAATTTTCCTATCCTCAAACTTGACTTGTAAGCTCTTTACGGAAGGGATATTTTAACCAAGTGTATATTATGTAGACTCCGAGAAAGAGTGAATATTAATGTTAATATCCTTACCATAACCCAGCTGCCTTCTGCTATAATGTTAAAATGGACTTTGAACGCTGGGTGAAAAGCACGTATTTGCACCTTCGATAGATGATTTCAGAGTGAGATCAATTCAGACCTAGAAACCTTTCAGCAGGTATCACTCCATTCAACATCTTGTGTTGTTTTATCCAACTCTGCTTTCCACGCCTCTGGTCAAACCACAGCTAGCACCAGTTGAGTCACTAAAACATCTATGAAACGAAGCAGTGGCATGTCTAACTTGTGCCAATAATATCAAGGAACTCCACCTAGGAAGTGGTCAACATCAAGACTCTAAGTATTGACCTTCTGAATCAGGAAGGAAGCCAGTTATTTATCTAACTGAAGTCTTTGCAGGGTTTGATATCTATTATTAGCCCGACATAAGAATTATCCGAAGACGAGGTTGTATGTGCGGACTTGTGGCAATTCCATTCCGGCAAGACATGGAGTGTGGCTGTTAAGGGATGAGGAGACTTTTGCCATCATCAGAGCTCTTTTCCCTTCCTTCCCTCCTGCAGGGGTTTTTCTGGAGGCATCAACTATTTGGGTCATCCCTGCCCCTGTTTTGATTAGTCCCGTCCCTTCGCTAATGCCATTGTGGGCCAACTGTATGAGTCATCCCTATGCGATAGCTGGTCACTCTTGATGGGCAACATGGAGGGACAGAATTATTTGGGTCCTGGTAGGGTGGGAATGATATTGGGATTAGTTGTCTCTGCCCCTTGTGAGGAGGAAAGGAGGGGATAGATTATTGCCTTTTCTATTTGGATGCATTGTTGATGTGAGCTGCCCCAAATCCATGGTGACAGAGGGCGACATACATTGTAAATGCAATGTAACCACCGAAAGCCATACAAACCCCTTCATATCTGAAGAAGGGAGCTGCATGGCACTGAAACCTCAGGAACATCATCTTTGGATAATTCTTCTGTGGGCCCAATAAAATGTCTCAGCCTGCAGAGAATTACATTTTCTTCAGTATCAATACAGCTACTAAAGCTCAGCACTACAGAACATATTTCAGTTACCAATTTAAAAGGTCAAATTTTCAAAGGCTTGAGTGTCTTATATGGGTAAAGAGAGTCCTCCTCTCTAAGTCAGCCGTTATCTGTGTTCGTGGATGTATAGCTGCCAGAAAAGATGCTCCCACTTTCACAATGCACATAGTTTTGGTTGCATTTTAGCAAAGGCATCCTGATGAGTAAGGCACTTCAGAGCCATGACTGGAAACGAACGTTATACATTACAATTTTGAAAATGGGATATGCAAAGTTGGCATGCAACTAAGGGGTGTACTTTAGAACATAAGACATGCCATACTGGGTCAGACCAAAGGTCCATCAAGCCCAATATCCTGTTTCCAACAGTGGCCAATCCAAGTCACAAGTACCTCCCAAGTACCCAAACATTAGAGAGATCACAAGCTACTATTGCTTATTAATTACAGTCATAGCAGTTTATGGACTTATGTTCTAGGAACTCATCCAAACCTTTAAACCCAGTTACACTAACTGCTGTAACCACATCCTCTGGCAATGAATTCCAGAGTTTAACTATGTGCTGAGTGAAAAATAATTTTCTTTGATTTGTTTTAAATGAGCTACTTGCTAACTTCATGGAGTGCCCCCTGGTCCTTCTATTATCTGAGAGAGTAAATAACTGATTTACATTAACTTGTTCAAGTCCTTTCATGATTTTTGTAGACTTCTATCATACCCCCCCCCCCCCTCAGCCGTCTCTTCTCCAAGCTGAACAGCCCTAACCTCTTCAGTCTTTCCTCATAGGGGAGCTGTTCCATCCCCTTTATCATTTTGGTTGCCCTTCTCTGCACTTTCTTCAGTGCAGCTATAACCTTTTTTTACGCCATGGTTTAACATTCTGAAGTATATGCGTGTAGTTTTAGCCACACAAGCTGATTTTCAAACACAATATAGGTGTAGCACCTTGTGTTTGAACATCGCCTGGGTTCGTGCGAACCGAAAGGTATGCACGTACATTGCACTTTAGGTGCCCTACTAAAGATGTACCCTTAAATGTATTATTCCTATAAATATCACTGAGACAGACTTTAAAAAAATTTTTTTTTCTAATAGTCTGGTTATCTTCCAACACACTAAACATCAACATCAGTACATGCAACCCAGACACACCCAAAATTGTATATAAACCTTCTATAGCTCAGACACACCCAAAACTGCATCTATACCTTCTATAGCTCAGACACACCCAAAACTGCATCTATACCTTCTATAGCTCACACACCCAATACTATACACACACTATCCACAGCACATAAAAGGAAATATTTGGTTCTTACCAGCTAATTTTATTTCCTTGAATCCCACCAGATGCATGGGCTTTCCTCCCCCTACCAGCAGATGGAGGAGGAGAACAACTATTTTGCTGATGTCATCCTATAGGGTACTGTGGCACCTGCAGCTCTTCAGTATCTCTGAAACAAAGCAATCAACATTTAAACTGTCCCACTCAAAATGAGCAGGGGGGGGGGGGGCGTTCAAGTGGATCCAACCAACTCCAATCCACTTTAGCATCTCTGGGATTGAATATAACAATATAAATTGAAATTCAAACAAAGGAAATATATGACCAAAAAAGGTACTACACAGGAAGACAGGTTTTAGGGTAATATGGATGGGTACCTGGACTGGTCTGGTAGGATTCAAGGAAAGAAAATTAGCAGGTAAGAACCAAATTTTTCCTTCCTTATCACCCTACCAGATCAGTCCAAACACATGAGATATACCAAAGCCATCCCTAATCTGAGAGGGAACCTGATAACTCTGCTTTCAAGACATTCTCACCAAAAGGGAAAGCCTCCAACGGATAAACATCTAACCTGTAAAGGTTAGAGAAAGTATGAAAAAGAGAAAGTAGCTGTCTTGCAAACGTCCACCATAACAGAGTGAATCCCTGCCCGAGAGACTACCTATGCCATAGTAGAGTGTACTCTAACACCTACAGGCCAAGGCGAGTCTCTTCTAATCATCTAGCAACAGAGTCTTTAGGAATCACCTCAACTTTGATGGTCCGAAAAAACAGTAAATGTAGCTTTTACATCTTTCTCCAGAGTCATACTTCTTAGAAGATAACTCTACTGACCAATCTACTTGCAATGAGAAGACCACCTTAGGGAAAAAAGGAAGGAACTGTACAAATGGTCACTCCTTTCCCCAAAATCGAGTGGGACGGATCCTTACCAGAGAACATCTGGTGTTCTGAAATGCATCTAGCTAACGGATTGCCAGTAATAAATAGTCTTAAATGGCAGAACCTTGTGTAATGTCTCCCTAATAAGATCAAAGAGAGGCTCACAAAGACCCTAAAAACTAAGATGAGATCTCTGGAAGGAAAGACTTATGACAGGGAGATCCAAGATGACATATTCCCCTTAAAAAGTCCAAGACATCTAGATGAGCTACTAGAAAACACCACCTGAAATATCTTCCCTATATCAGCTGATAGCTGCAACTTGCCCCTTGAGGGGATGTAATGCCAGGCCCTTCTGCAATCCCAGCAAAAAGCTTGAAATAACAGCATTGGAGCTTTAAAAGGGAATTACCCACGTTTTCACATCATCTCGCAACAGCCTTCCAGACCCTAACATAAGTCAAGGACATCTTGGCTGGTTAGGTATACTCTTTAGCCTTCTTTTTTTCAATATCAAGTTGCCAGATAAAAAGAAACAGCATGTTGTACCTATCTTTGGAGTTGCTGAATGACCAAATCTGAAGGGACCTTCCAACTTGAGTCCCATGAAGACTGTATAAGATGAATGTCCAAGTCACTCAGGAGCTAGTAGTACCAGACATCCCTAATGCTTTTCTTTTCCCCAAATCAGTTTCCAAATGCAGGCCACAGTGGAAACACCAACAGAAGACTCAACAGTGGCCACAGTTGCGATGATGCAACGAGCCCCGTGGATCCTTGATCTTTTTCGCTGACTAAAAAAAACCTGACCTCCTTGACTTCCTCTATGCATTCCTGAGATCCATCCTTGAACTCACTACCTGGACAGAATCAACCAAAACACCATATCTACTAGCTCCTACACCTATGAACCAAACTGTGTAGTGAGTTTAAAAATCCATCTCATGTTTCCATCCAATCAAAGTGAGTCACTGAAAAAGCCTACCGATACCTGTAAACCTGAGCAAAGGACTCAATTTCAGATAGACTGCAAGACAACTAGTGCTCTCCTGATAATTCGCACATGCCAGGATTATGTCACTATTGAAGAACACACTCATGGTTCTCCCGACGACCATGAAATGAAAACTGCAAAGCTTTTCAGATGACTCCTGTATCTAAGCAGAAAATAAACCCAGATGCTCTTGTTGAGTTTCAATGTCCTTGGGCTGATCGATGTTGAAAAATAGGATTCCCATCCACTCAGGCCAACATCTGTTATCACTACAAATCACTCTGGTGTTTCCAGATTCAACCCCTTCAATATACACTGCTGGAAAGCCAGTTAGATAGACTGTTCTTAATTACCAATGGCAGAGGCCAAGTACATCTTGAAAACCCAGGAGTGTACCTTCCACCAAGAACAAAGCGAGTTCTACAAAGAGCAAATGCACGCCCACAGAACGAGATCTAGGGTTGCCAACATAGATAAAGAACTTGAAATATGATTTCAACAATCCTTTTTGACATCCAACAGATACTCTCCCCTTCTGCATAACCAAACATGCTACTAGATGTTCCAAGACCTAAGTCAGGACCAATATGCTGTTGGCAAAATTGAACGCCCACCCTAGACCTTGCAGGAACTAGACTGCTCTGTACATCAACCACTGTCACTGCACTGCCGATTTAACTCAAAACAGCCAATTATCCAAATAAGAATGAACCAGGACACCCCCTTTTGCATAGAGTGGCTGTCACCACCCCCATAACCCTGGAAAATATCCTTGGAGCGGTGGCTACACCAAATGAAAGATCTTGAAACTGAAAATGTTCTTCCAGGACTGCACATTTGAAAAAACTGAAATGCCACTTTTCCGTAAAATTTTAAGGTCCTCAAGTGACAGATCCGAAAATGCAGGATTTTCTCCTCTCCCAATCTTCCTCTACGTTTCTCATTCTTTTGCTCTGGATTCCCAGGAGTTCCTGGGGAAGGGGTCCTGCAGAAGAGAAACCCCGAGCTGCACTCTGCCCTATAGAAAAGGGCCTGATGCAAACACTTCAAAATCTACGTGGGAATACAGGCCCAGGAAGAGAAAGGAATATTCTCCACCTAAAGAAATGGGGTCTGCTCCTCTTGAAACTCCACCCAGAGGGACCGCAGACCAGACAACCGCAACATGTTAGACCACCGGAACCAGCATAGGAGGCCCCTGCTTTGAGCTAGTCCCTGCTTGTGGTTTCAGTATGGTCACTGTTCCTGCTGCGGCAGCAAGCACACCGACGGGCATGGTCTGTAGATGACTCTGCCAATACAGCCCTCCCAAGGCAGAGGACTCTGCATGCTGCCCTCTCCCCCTCCAAGTGCCTGAGAGTGCAATCCACATACTCTGAAACTACTGTGCCCTTTCCATTTTCCTGAAGAGATGCCATTGTTTACCTCTCCTGCCTCAGCCCACAATTCCTTGGAGAGCAAACCTTTTTTTTTTTTTTTTTTTTACAGTTTTAACAAGCAGGATTCAGGCACAGTCACAGGGCTCAGAAGGGAGGAAATAATAGTAGTAAGGGGAGCCTTTAGATTTTATTTAATGGGAGGAGAGACCACAGAAGAGGAGAGAAAAGCATGAGGAAGAGAGGTGATTCCAGTGACCGCAGCCGGGAGAAACCCTATTCCAACAACTGGAAGCCCCCTGGTCCACTGGATATTCAACTAAAAGGAGGGAGTACAAGACTTTCACTTCAAGAGCTACCCATTTCTTCTTCACCAGGTCAAACAGGCCTCAGCTCACAGCGCGGGATGCTTGCTGGCCATCTGCTGGAGACATAGAATACTGGCAGGCTGAGGTTAGCACGCGAGTCTATAAGGGTTAATGTCAGCAAACCTGTTACGTCTCCGTCTGCTGGTTAGGAAGCAGAAGCCCATGCATCTTAACTGGTCTGGCTGGATGAAAAAGCATTGTTCATTAATGGACACAGGCTTTCCATAGGAGACACTGATCCGTTACTATAGGTAACCTTTCTACAGCAGACCCAGTGCCCTGGATATACCCTTCATATAGCACACAGACTGAATACGGATGCTCAGTGATGTTTTTCAGCTTTTATTTATTTTAAAATTTCCTACTCATTCCAGATCTACAGATTGCCACATAAATCTTTGCTCCTCTGCTTTATTATGAATGTTTATTAATGATTGCTGAGCACTGCCATATTATAACACCAGTGATGTAAGCCACTGATAGGGTGAAGGTACCACTAACAAGGGAGACAGCAGCACTGAGGAGGCATGGCGAGTAAAGGGGGTGGAATGTACCAATGATAGAGGGAGGGAGGAATGTACCAATGATAGAGGGAGGGAGGTGCCCCTGGGAAAATAAAAGGGGGGATAGAAGGAAAGATACCATTGACAAGGGGAGCAGGAAGAGGCAAGGGGGAAATAAAGTCACATTGAAAAGGTGAGGGGGAAGGTACCACTGGTAGGGTGAGAGGAGGGGGGGAAGGTACTACTGAGGAGGCGAGAAGGGAAGAGACCACTGATGGAGTGGAAGAGGGCAAGGGGAAGCTACCATTGACGGGGCAATTAGACTTGTATGCTCTCTGACCATAAACAAGTCCGGTCAGACTGAACAAAATTAGTATTTCTATTCCTAAACCAGTTTTACCCAGGGACAACTTTATGCAGCATTTTCCTGAGTGAGGAGGTTTGATTCTGTGAAATGCTTTAGTAAAAAGGAATTGCGCTGCTGCAATGACGACACTAATTGGCCCGCACATGTTTTCTGGGACACTGCTAGCACAGACAGACATCAAATATTTCTTTAAACAAATAATCTTTGGAAGAGGCATGCCGGCTGCCAAAAAGCTCGGCTGTCTTTACCGTTCCCACTGAGAACAATTCAGCCACAACATGTGATAATTTAACACGTGCAGACATATTACAATTTAATACAGACCAGGAAAATACTTAATTGTGCAAAACCTTTCCATTTGCAGATACATTTATACAAAATAATGCCACGAGCTTGAGAAAAAAAACCCCCTTACACATGTAAAGCCCAGTACCTAGGCCCCCTGAGCAGGTGCTCACTCGCCGCGCTCTCCGGGATTCCCGGCACACGGAGTCGCGCTGCGCCTCTCTCTCACTCTGAGAATGCATGTTAAGCCGCTCATACTCCTCAGAGCGTGTCACGTGGCACCAATCCTATCTAAAGCATTGATGCTCACCACGGCATTCACCTGATCGATGTCTCGAAGCGCTGAGCAGTCAAAACACTTCAGCGGTGCAGGTGCAGCCACCTCAGGGGTAAAGGACCTGGACCATCTTCAGTGCTCAGACAAAGGGGAAAAGCATTTTTTAAAACCATTGCTGCAGGTCAAGCCGTGTTTAATCCATGAAAACGGTCAGGTTTAAAAATTCCCCCGCCCCATGCAAGTAAAAAGTACCCACACTGGGCAGAGCAAGGGTATTTCTACCTGCAGCATTAAAAGGGGCGGGATTAGGTGGAGGGAGGGAGAGCAAACGTGTGTGGGGGTGTTCATTTTGAATGCCCCACACGGACATTCCCGCAGGGGCAAAAATACAGGGGTCACAAAGTGCCTGCTTTCCTGCGGCTGCCCAAATCTGCAAAGGGAAACTCCATGGGGAATGCTTCTTTGAAAATGGGCTTGCACCTTTTATAATGGTCACACTCCTGGTTTTACAATTCTCTTCTCTATGTTCCCTCGTCAGCTGTTCATGCTGTATGGAAAAATTGAGTTCTTACATAAGAATTTCCAATCCAGGCCACGTGCGCCAGGCAAGATCTCAACAGAAAATAGATCCCATGCTGTTATCGTGCAGTGATACGTAATGGCTATTTCCTAAGCCTACTTGGTAAATCACTTCTCCTCCAGGAACTTGTCCAAACCTTTTTTTAACCCCAGCTGTGCTAACTGCTTTAAAACCACATCCTCCAGTAATGAATTCCAGAGCTTCAGTGTGCATTCCGTGAAAAATAATTAGTTTTGAATGTGCTATTTACTAACTTCTTACCCACTCATTTTCTTTCCTTGAGTCTTCTACTAGGCCAGTGAGAGTTTTGCTCCCCTACCAGCAGATGGAGGCAGAGAAATAGAAACTGTTTTGAAGATGTGATCTCTCTTAAGTGAGTGTGCCACTTGCTGCTCCTCAGTATTTCTATATCAAAGCAGACAACATATGAAACTTCCCCCAAGACGAGCAGGGAGGTCACACCCCAAATATGACCACCAAGTGAGGCCGGATATCAATCACATAACCAAGAATAAGCTGAAAGAAAGTAAACAAACAAACTTCAAATCCCACTGCAGGCTATAGTCTAAAGCCAAGAGAGTGGACTGGTCTGGTAGGACACAATTAAAGAAAATTAGCAGGTAAGAACTACATTTTTCCTTATCGTCCCACCAAACCAGAGACATGTACTCAAGCCACTCTTACACTAAGAGGGAGCCTGCCAAGTCTGCCCTTAGAACACCCACCCCAAAGGAGGCAGATTCCCAGCACAAACATCCAATTTCTAGTGCTTGGAAAAGTATATAAAGAAGATCAGGTCGCTGTCTTACAAATGCCCTCTGGGGAGATCAAGTGAAGATCTGCCCACAACACCACTTATGCTCTAATCAAATGTGCTTTAATTCCCTCTGGGACTACCAGGACCCCTTAAGAGATAAGCCGAAGCAATAGTCTCCTTGATCCATTTGACTAATGTGGACTTTGTGGTTCTCCCTTCTTCTGACCCAAAAAACAGAATACCGTAGATGATTGACCCTCCTGAAATAATTGGTCATCTTCAGATATCTGAGAAAAACTTGGCAGACATCCAAACAATGAGGATTTCTAGAACCAGGTCTCCTAAGAAGGAAGGTAGCTCTACAGACAGCGCCAAATGAAAAGGCAAAACCACGGTTAGGCAAAAAGATGGCACTGTGAGAAGAGACCCTGATCTCAGATATCTTTAAAAAAAGAAATTCGTCTCACTGAGCTAACTGCCACCAAAACCACCATCTTCAAAGTCCAATCCTTCCACCATATAACCCCTAAAAGGTTTGAAGGGGAGTCTACACAGGACTAACAGGACCAGATTAATACCTCAAGGCAGGGACAATTTCTGGATTGGCAGGCTCAGGTGTTTCAAACCTTTCAAAAACCTTGAAACATCTGGGGTGAGCTGAAACGGAAACGCTCTCTACCCTACCTCTAACACATGAGAGACCAGTTACCTGGACCTTAAGGGAACTCAGTGCCAGATCCTTCTCCAAATCCTTCTGCATGAAGGAAAGGATCACTGGAAGTGTCTTACACAGCCAAGACTCTACTATAGATTCTATGTGAACCGATATGATATGCTTCCTGAATGTCGGTATAAAAAAAGATTTAAATAAATAAATATAGACCAAAGGAAATGGATTTCTTCCACATCTACAGCAGAGTACTTACAACCTCCTCTTAATATCCTCTACCTCTCAGCCTTTTCCTCTCCACAGTCAGGCTAGGAGATAAAATGAGGCCAAATCTTCCATCATGATGCAACAGATCTAGAATGAGGTCAAACCTCATCAATTCCTCACACACTGAGCCTCATGAGCGCTGCACAGCAGGACTGCATCAGTAAATCTGCTGCCATTAGGACCACAGGTCCTCAATGTCTCTCTATCTTCTGATGATTTGTCCAATCATTGTCCATGGTGGGGAACACGTACAAGCAGGACTCTCATTGGTCACCTCTGTGTCAGCGCATCCAGTCCTTCAGTTCCTGACTCTTTCTCCTTCAAATGGCGAAATGCAGGGCCTGATATCAAAGCACGTTCAGCGTTATTTAGCCAGATAAACAGGAGGTAAGTAGCAACTGCTGAATAAGGCTCAGAGCATTATACACACATATGGAGCAGTGCCAGCACTGTGGAGGAAGGGAGGCTCTCGGCATCCATGCTGCTTTGGATGGTTGAAGACAATCAGAAAACACTGGACAAGACAAATAGGACAAGGCAAGGCTGGATGAGGCGAGGCTTGAAAGCAAGGCTGGAGGGCAAAGCTGGACAAGGCAAGGTTGGATGAAACAAGAACCAGGAATGCAGACAGGAATTAGGAACCAATACACAGGAGCGACACGCACTACTACAAGAGTAGGAGACCTGTTGCTGAAGCATCGTAGGGCCGTTCTGGGCCCACTTAAATAGGGAGAGCCAGTGATGTCATCAGAGGGCACTGCGGGGCTTTTCCCACCGTTGGCCCTTAAAGAGGCCGATTGGGTGTGCGCACGCCAAGGGGAAGCCAGCCTGAGAGCATTGTGCCAGTGTTCCCGGATGCTCATGGCAGCAGTCAGTGTCGGGAAATACCTACAGTACCTGAAAGTAATCTGCTTTCAAGTATTGAAAAGCAGAATATAAAGCAAATAGTCTTTTTAAGCAAAGGTTGAACTGTAGGCCGCTTTAGCTGTGTGGAAACAGAACCTTCACTCAGAGACATGTTAACTTATTGAACTAAAAACGGAGTAACTGACTTGTTAATTGCTTTAGGAGTACTATCTTACAGGGGTTCAATGGACAGAATGAAGTATTCATTACAGAGATGATATTAGTGATTTCAAGACTGGAAACTAACTCATACCCTGACCATTTCATCTCTTGGTCTCCAGGAGTACCGTCAAACCAAGGTGGAAGATTGGAAAGTAAAGAAATTATTGGATTCTAAATAATCCAAACTTCCTCGCAGCTCCTGGCACTGAAAAATACTTAAAGGCACCAACTTCAAGGCATGATGTTAAATTGCAGGCAATTACAAACAGAATTTTTGGATTATTGCCTGCTGCTAGAATACAGCCACGTCAAACTTATGCTTGTAATCATCAGGATGATTTTCGGTTAGTTTTACAGACATTGATTTTTTAGTAATATGGATTATTGCAATGCACTTCTTGTGGGCCTCCCCTTTACAGCTGCTCCAGAATTCAGCTGCTAGGGTGTGCTGCGGGTAGGAAGGTAGGAACATATTACGCCGGCTTTATTCCATCTTCATTGGTTACCAGCAGAATATAGAGTTTGTTATAAGATTCTGACAATAGTTCATAAGATTATTAACAATCTAGATAATGATCGGTTGGGAACCAAATTACAAGTATATATACCCCAAAGGGAGTTATGAACAATGAATAAAGGTTTTTTGGTAATACCTTCTACTAGGCAGATTCATTTAAATATGGTATGGAAGAGGGCTGTAAGAGTAGCAGGACCATTACTCTGGAATTTATTGTCAGATGAACTGCGATTACTGAGGGATCAGAAATTGTTTAAAAAAGCATTAAAAACTTGGCCTTTTAGGGAGGCATTTGAAAAATAAAGTTTGGTTAAAACAGTGGGAGGGAAGAGTTTTGTACGGCATAGGTTAGGTGGCAATAAGAAAATGGAGGGAGAAGATGTTTTTGAATGTCTGTGTTTACTTTTGTGTTTTTAATATAAAATGGTGATGTTGTTAAAATGTTTTTATTAATAGACTGCTTGTTTTCACAACTTTCCAGAAGCCCTGAGCTATCTGCCCCAGAAAATGCACTCCCTAACTAGAGAGGCTGGCATCGGACATCACAATAATCCAATCTGATGACCCTAAGTCCATCCCCCTGCTGAGGTACTGATCTAAGAGCCACCAATTTCGGAAGCACCAGTGTCTTCTCGTCATGTTGCAAAAGAAAGTTCCAGCGAGATCGAAGGGCATTCTGAAGTGGCCACACGCATACTGTGACCCATATACCAAATCCAAAGTCATTGCCATTGAGTCCTGGACCTCAAAATAGTCTCACCCTCTGGGTGCCATCTCGATCAACAACCGGCACACTTGCTCTTGTAGCTTGGATAAACTCTTGCCCTTCTAAGTATTGAACCAGGCCTCCAGATACTCTAAATCCCTAGATCTTGGGAACAATCCAAGGCTCTTGATGTTGCCAGTTGAGACTCCTCTTTCATCTTAGCTTGGATCAACCAATCATGCAGGTAGAGATGAATCAGCACTCCCTGCTGGCGAAGAGCAGCCTCTACCACTACGATTATGTTGGCGAATGTCCTTGGTGCTGTAGCCAACCTGAAAGGAAGCACCATGGACTGAAAATGACCCCGAACTGCAAACTTGGGGAAACTCTGAAGGTCCTTACAGATGAGAATATGCAGATATGTCTCAGAGATCTAGCAATAAAAGAAACTCATTTTCTGATCGCCATGATCATCTGACTGGAGAATTTTGTGGAACTTTTAAGGCTTTGTTGATATGTTTCAGATCAAGAATTGGCTGGAATGTACCCTCTTTCTTTGGGACTACAAACCAAATGGAATACCTGCCTTGGCCCCATTCTTGTCTTGGAACCAGGACCACAGCCTCAAAGGCTTGAAATTGTTCCAGTGTTACTTTTGCTGCCTCCTTCTTCACTGTGGAATGACAAAGGAAAACCATAAAAGCATCCTTCTTTCTTGCAATTTTAACGCAGAGCTATCTCTTACAATTGAAAAGATCCACTGATCCGATGTATTGTGGGTCTACTCTCTGTAAAGGCGGGACAACCAGCCGTTGATTCTTTGAACCAGGGAGTGAACCCTTTGGATCTCATTGCACACCCTTGGAGGCTGCCAAGCCTCACTTGCTGCCATCTTTCAGGTTCCTCCTGCTGGTACAAAACGACTGAGACTTACTACCAACCCTACCCTTGTGTAAAGGATTTTTTTTTCCTGGCCTATAATGCCTCATCTCCCTGAACTTGGATCTTCTGGGGAGACCACTATAGGAGCCTTTAGACTTGCCTTCTGGTAACTTATGTGTCTTCTCACTCTAAATACTCTCCAAAAAGAAGTTTTCCCTGGAAGGGCAGTTTAGTCTGCATGGGCTTAGAGGGTATGTTCTCAGACCAATTTTGCAATCAAAGCCAAACCTGAGGCCACCATCCCCCTGGCTGAGGTTCTAATCAAACCATAGAGAACATCAGCTATGAAAGCAAGTCCAGCGTCTAGTCTCTCCACCTCCCTCGCTGTCAGGCCCTCACTTCCATTGCGATCTGATGAGCCCAGCATAAACATGCCCTCGCCATAAAACTACTACAAATAGCTGCATGCAAGGCCAGGGCTGCCATCTCAAAGGACTGGTTGAGATGAGTCTCCATCTTTCTATCCTGGGCATTCTTTAGAGCAATACTCCCCTTTACTGGGATCATAATTCTCTTTGTGATAACAGAGACCATCATGTTCACCATAAGGAATTTTAACTACTACTCCGTTCTCTCTTCAGGGAGAGGGTATCCATTACTCTCCCCACCTGAAGCCCTGCATTCAGAGTCTCCCACTCTGCCAACACTAGGAATATACCAATCCTGTGGAAGGGAAGAGTCTTGGCAAGACCTTTGAGCTCTTCCAAAATAGGCTCTTTGTCTTCTGGGATGGGGAAAGTCTGTGTCTCTGCTATCCCCAATTCCACCAAGGCCTGATTTATCAGAGTTGGCAACTCTTCCCTCAAACAAACAGTTTGACCATTCTGGCATCATCACCTTCCATGCTGGGGATTTCACCCTCCTCCAGCAGACTTTAGGTCCCAAAGGTATTCTGTCCCCGAAGCAACAGAAGTTACTTTGACATCCAAATTCACCTCTATCCTTAGGCTTAGTCTGGGAAGGCACTCTGGGAAGAGAAGAGGACCCCAAAAGACCAGAACTGAATTCCGAAGGAATGGCCCCCTAGTGGTTAAAAGAGTACACTGTGAAGCAGGGTAGCCAAGGTTCAAATCCTACTGCCACGCCTTGTGACCTTGGGCAAGTCACTTCATTCTCCATTCCCTCAGGTACGAACCTAGATTGTGAGCCTTCTAGGTACAGGGAAATACCTACAGTACCTGAATGTAGTCCACTTTGAAAGTTGATGAAAAAAAGAATATAAATTAAATAAATCAATCAATCAATCAAAAAGGCTTAGTGCATCAGCACCACAAACTCAGGAGAGAAAGACGTTGTGGACAATTGAGTCCCTCCCACCGAAATTGATCCAGAATGGCTAGTCTCCTGCGAGGGACTAAGACCTCTCCCATGGAACACAGTCCTGGAGGATCCAGGAACATGTCTCCTTTCTTAGAGCAAATTATGCTGGGACCTAAAATGGCCACAGAGCCCTTCTTTACTAGTTCTCTTCCTTCAGGCTTGAGATCGAAGAGGGCTTCTGGAATAATCATGGATCCCTCTACACTACTGCCATCTTTGGGGAGAGAATTTCTATCTCTCCCCATCCCCATGGTACAGCTCCAGCACAGGTTCACCGCTGAAAGAGGCCTGCGGCATTTTCCCCACAGACGAGGCAGCGCGTCCCTCACTCTGCAGGAGCGGCCATACTGAGTCGGGAAAAGTCCATGCTCAAACCAAAAGGCAAAGATCTCACTTCCTTTCATACTGCCAAACATACTCTGCTAAAAGGACCAAGACAAAGTCAGCAGTGAATCCTGCTACCAAACAACCCTCAAGCTGCAAGCTCTTTTTTTTTTTTTTCAAGCTACAGATGAAAAAAGGGAATAGAAGGGAAATCTTGCTTCCAACTCCTGAATCTTCAGGGTACATTCACCATACCTCAGCCTAAGCAAAGAGTGCTGCAGGGAGAAAGGACATCTAGAGGGAGAAAGAGGGAACCAGTGCCACTGGCTATCAGTCTCCCCTCATCCCCAGGACCAAGCCAGTAAAGGGCCACCGACCCCTGCCATGCTCATCCCTACTCAACCAGAGCAGGAAGGACAAACTTCTAAATCTCCTGGGAGCAACTTAGCCAGGAAAACTTCAGTTGCAGAATGCACCTCTATCATCTGCCGAAGACAGAGAAATACGAGGGAGCTGTGGTGGCACATGCCCCTGAGGGATGATATCATCAAAACAGTTTATATTTCCCTACCCCCATCTGCTAGTAGGAGAACAAAATCCATCGGTCTGGACTGGTCTAGTGGGATGATAAGGAATCAGGCTTTAAGTGTACTGATGTGATGCCTAAATGATGCTCTACTGGAAATCTGCTCTTCAGCTATTGGTGTTGTATTCGTACTTTATATGCATCAGAATGACACCTCCAGGGGGCTCTGATGAAAATCCACTCTTCAGCTATCTGTCCTATATTCAAGCTTTACATGTATCAGTGTGATGACAACAACACAGCAGCGCCCTCAATTTATGAAAGGGTGGCTGAGTAGAGGAAACATTAAATGTCTTCTTACGAAAAAAATACAATTCAGAACGTAAAAACAGGGATCTGTTAACCAAATGTTTTAACCTGGTTTCTTTTTCCTACTGCTTCTCCTCTACTTTAGGATCTTGCTATTGGCAGCCCAGTTCTTTCTATAACAGGAACCGAGAGATGCATATGGAAAGGGTGCTAACAGTGTGGACGGTGTACAGGCAAGTGCAGTCCCTGACAGGAAGGAAACAATACACACAAAACAAGAAGTTTTGAAAAACCTGACACTGTCTGAGAATAAATTCTATATTTGTAAAATAGAGTTTTTTTTTTAGAAGGCTCTTTTAATTATTTTGGAGGGCTGCACGGGCTGGGCCGGAAAGGCACACCAGGCTTGTGGCTGCTGCCTCGCTCAGTGCACCATAGTTTGAGTGACGTTCGCCTTCCGCTCCACCATCGAGCAATACTTGTCTGGCAGGCCCGCACCTCTGCAAAGCAAAAGAGAAAAGACATGTGAGTGATGTACAGGTTCTTCTACTATATCTGTATACCGAGCATATATTATAATCGGGGCATTGGTTAGATCAATTACGCTCAGGTGCTATAATCTATTCATGGATGGCTTACAGTTCATTTATTTCTATAACATGCTTATAAACACACAGATGCAAAATACACTATAACATTGGAACTAGCGTAGATATTGTTTTAAAGGTCATTACTGTACTCACTCACTGGAGGAGGCTGGGATTTTGGAAATACTATCTCAGTCCAGCTTTCTGTCTTTTAATATGGCACTGTGATCATGGAAACAGGGCTTCTAATGTCACTGCATTGTTGCAGTTCCTGCCGGGACAGCCCTATAGCATCAAATCAGGAGCAGCATTCCTGCCGGGAGAGCCTTGCAGTGCCCCATTGGGAGCAGCGCCCCATGGGGAGTGGCGTTCCTGCTGGGGGAGTCGTGTAGCGCCCCATCGGGAGCGGCATTCCTGCTGGGGGAGCCTTGCAGTGCCCCATTGGGAGCGGCATTCCTGCCGGGGGAGCCTTCCAGCGCTCCATCAGGAGCGGCATTCCTGCTGGGGCATTACGCAGCATTACTGCTGTGACAACAGTGACCAGATTCTGTTTTATAGTAGTTATGTTCAACTTCAATTTATTTTTATATTCCACAGTTATCAGTAGTTCAAAGCGAGAAATGTATTATTTAGTGGGATGGTATTTTAAGACAAACAACAAAAACAAAATGCCACCACTCTCATTCAATACAACATGAGATATATAAATTAGATAAATGCAACACCATGAATTCACAAAGGGAAGATCCTGTCAGATAAACATGATTAAATTCTTTGAAGAGCTGATAAAAGTGGTGGATCGGGGAGATGTGGTAGTTGTTGTCTATCTGGACTTCAGTAAGGCTTTCCCACTGCTCTGCACAGCATGGGTAGGCCAGAAAGTCATAAACAGGGTGTGTAACTGGCTGAAGCAGCTGACACAGAAAGCGGAGGTGCATGGTGCCCACTGTGGTGAAAGTAAAGTGACCAGTGGGGTTCTTGAGGGCTCGGCCCTTGGACTGATTCTTTTCAATATCTTTATTAGCGACACTGCTGGGAAACATTGGGGAAATATCCTATTTGTCTGCAGGTGAAGAGGTGAAAAAAAATGAAAGAAAATTTGAAGAATTTGCAAGAATGGTCAAAAGGTTTGGAAAATGAGCTTCAGTGATGAGTGTAAAATCGTGGATTTGGGATGCAAAAATGCATTGGCTACAAAGCAACTGGAAGGCAAGAACTGGGAACTGTCAGAGAAGAAAGAGTTGTAGGAGTAATCATCTCAGATGAGCTCAGGGCAGCCAGGCCGTGTGATAAAGCAACTGGGAAAGCTACAAGCAGAGGGCTCACCAGCAGGAAGAAAGAGGCGATGTTGCCACCATGAGTATCCGTGTTCGGTTCTGAAGGCCGCGCCTTCGTAAGGATTCCGAGAGGATGGAGGCAGTTCAGGAAAGAGCCACTATAAGCATACAAGGCCTGCAGCACAAACTCTACAAAGAGAGGCTTAAAACAAAGGTACTCACACTGATCTTCACCCACTCCCCCAGGCTGGTCAGGTTTTCAAGATATCCCTAATAAATATAGGAACATTGGTTCTTACCTGCTAATTTTCGTTCCTGTGCTACCAAGGATCAGTCCAGACAGTGGGTTGAGCCTCCTGTCCAGCAGAGGGAGACAGAGAAAAACTGAAAGGGTATCCTATATCAGGAAAGTGCTCACCCTGCGTCCCTTCAGTATAATCGATATCAAAGCAGCCAAAATAGTATTGAATAGAGAACCAGAATAAGATCAAGCAAGTAAACAACCTTAACTTTTAAATTGAAACAGGAAATTCAAAAGTATGAAAATGCCCTTGCACAGCTATCAAAAAGCAGATACCTCCGGTGCCTTATAATTCAGATATACTTCCAATGCCTTATAGTTCAGATAGTAAGTAGAGACTTCCAAAAAGAAAACTGTGAATGAGAGACTTCGAGAGGACGTGGCAATGTAGATGTAGTCAGGGTGGGAGTCTGAACTGATCTGAGGACTACAGGAATGAAAATTAGCAGGTAAGAACCAATTTTCCTTTCCCTGTACGTACCCGGATCAGTCCAGACAGTGGGATGTACCAAAGCTTCCCTAAACAGGGTGGGACCGCGACAGTCCCGCTCGAAGTACTTGTCTGCTGAAAAAGCCAAAAACTGGCGCCTGTACATCGACGATAATGACGCGCAAAGGTGTAGGGATTTCCAAGTAGCTGCTCTGCAGATTTCTTGCGGAAAGACTGATTGACTCTCCGTTCAAGAAGTAGCCTGAGAACGTAAGGAGTGAGCCTTTAAGCCCTCCGGAACAGATTGGCCCCGACAAAGATACGCCGACGCAATCGCCTCCTTTAACCAACGAGCAATAGTAGCTTCAGAAGCCTTATTTCCCTTACTCGGCTCGCTCCATAAGACAAAGAGATGATCAGAGACTCGAAAATCGTTCGTAACCTGCAAATATTGCAGTAGGACTCTCTTCACATCAAGGGGCCGCAGATCCACGACAGGCGAGTTTGCAATGTTCTCTAGGGAAAAAGCAGGGAGCTCCACTGACTGATTTACATGAAAGGAGGACACAACCTTTGGCAGGGAGATTGGGACTGTTTGGAGGGAAACACCTGAATCAGAAAAGCGAAGGAATGGCTCCCTACAAGACAGGGCTTGGAGCTCGGACACTCTCCTGGCTGAGCAAATAGAGACCAGAAAACAGTTTTAAGGGTCAGATCCTTAAGTGTGGCCTGCTGAAGGAGTTCGAAGGGTGCCTCGCAAAGGATGCGAAAAACCAAGTTAAGGTTCCATGACTAACAAGTAGCCCGGACAGGCGGGTTCAAATGTTTAGCCCCTTTGAGGAACCGAATGACATCCAGATGGGTCACCAACGTGTAACCATCAACCGCCCAAGGAGAGAACCGAGCGCCGAAACCTGTACCCGCAAGGAATTGAAAGACAAACCTTTGGAAAGACCATTCTGCAGGAAGGAGAGGACCTGGGACACCGGAGCCTTACGCGCCGGAACTCCGGACTCTGCATACATAGTCTCAAACATTCTCCATACTCGAATGTAAGCTAGAGAGGTAGATGTCTTACAGACCCGCAGCAGGATGGAGATAACCTCCATCTTATAACCCTTCTTCCTTAGACACCGCCGCTTAAAAGTCAGGCCGCAAGACAAAAGCGATCCGCCTGATCGAAAAATACTGGACCCTGTCGAAGCAGGTTTGGCAGATGGCCGAGGCGAAGAGGACCATCCGTTGCGAGATTCACCAGATCCGCGAACCACGATCCCAGAGGCCACTCCGGTGCTATGAGGATGACCGGCCCCCTGTGGAGTTCTATTCTTCGGAGTACCTTTCCCACCAGGGGCCAAGGTGGGAACATGTAGAGGAGAACATCGCGAGGCCAGGGTAGGACCAGAGCATCCACTCCTTCCAAGCAATGCTCTCTTCTGCGGCTGAAGAATCTGGAGGCCTTTGCATTGCTCAGAGTAGTCATCAGGTCTAAGTGAGGGACCCCCTACTTGTGCACGATCAGATCCATCGGCCCTCCAGACAACTCCCACTCTCCAGGGTCTAGACGCTGCCGACTCAGGAAGTTGGCTTGAGTATTCTCCTTCCCCGCAATGTGGGAGGCCACCAGCCTTCCAGATGGCGCTCCACCCAGGATAGCAGCTTGCTGGCTTCCAGGGCCACCGGACGACTCCTGGTGTCCCCCTGGCGATTGATGTACGCCACAGTAGCGGAGTTGTCGGAGAGGACGCGCACAATTTTGCTACGGATCAAAGGCAGAAAAATCTTGAGAGCCAGGCGGACCGCTCGGGTCTCCAGGCGATTGATGTGCCACTGGGATTGGTTTGGGGTCCATCATCCCTGGGTAGACTTACTCTGACACACTGCTCCCCAGCCGGAGAGGCTGGCATCCGTCATAACCACTATCCACTGAGGTGTCTGCAAGAGCATCCCTTTCAACAGGTGGTGAGAGAGAGCCACCACTGCATGCTGTCGATGGTAACATTGGAAAGTGGTAAGGGTGTTTGAAACTCCTCAGAGACCAGCTCCAGCGGGACAGCAAAGCTTTCCGCAAACGACGCATACACGCAAAAGCCCAGGGCACCAAATCTATAGTTGAAGCCATAGTGCACAGAACCTGGAGATAATTCCAGGCCGTGGGGACCATGAGGGATAATAGATGTGGGACTTGACCCATGAGCTTGAATGCACGGGCCTCGGGTAACAGAACTTTGCCCACACGAGTGTCGAAGCGTGCTCCTAAGAATTCGAGGACCTGAGAGGGCTTGAGGTTGCTCTTTGAGCAACTGACTATCCAACCGAGGGAGGTGAGTACTGACAAGACCTGGTTGACTGCTATCACGCACAGGTCCTCCGACTTTGCCCAAATGAGCCAGTCGTCCAGGTATGGGTGGACTAAGACTCCCTCCCGCCGGAGGAAGGCTGCCACTACCACCATGATCTTGGAAAATGTGCATGGCGCGGTGGCGAGACCGAATGGGAGTGCTCAAAACTGAAAATGCCATCCCAGGATGTTGAATCAAAGAAATCTCTGGTTTTCCTGGAGGATCGGGATGTGAAGGTAGGCCTCCGTCAGGTTGAGAGAGGCAAGGAACTCCCCCCCCTGTACGAACTGCTGCTATGACCGCCCTCAAGGTCTCCATCCGAAATGGGGCACCTTGAGGGCCTTGTTGACTCTCGAGGTCCAGGATCGGTCGAAAGGAGCCGTCCTTTTTGGGGACGACGAAGTAGATGGAATACTGGCCAGATCCCTGTTCCTGGAGGGGGACCGGGTCTATGGCGCCAAGCGCTTGAAGCCTGTCGAGAGTCTGGCACGCTGCTGGGCGCTTCCGAGTTCCACAGGGAGAGATCAAGTAGAGGTCTGGGAGATCCCGAGCAAACTAACGCGTAGCCTCTTTCGATGACTTCGAGGACCCACTGATCCGAAGTAATTTTGGCCCATTCCTCGAGAAATAGGGACAGCCGACCACCTAAGTCTGGAACGGAGGAATGGGCCGGCCGTATCTCATTGTGTGGACTTTGCAGCGGTGACTTGATGGGCACTGTCTAGGAAGGGCCGTCTGCCACGAAAGGAGTGAGACCATGCTGGAGACCTAGTGGAGGTGTTTTGTTGAAAAGCTCCCAGCGGCTTATTGTACCTGTGCTGCCCCCAGAAACGAGAGCGAGACGGAAAAAAAGATCTGGACTGCTTGGGGCGGTCCTCCGGCAGCTTATGAACCTTGTTGTCACCAAAGGATTTGATAAGCTGGTCTCAGTACTCGCCAAAAAGCAACTTACCTCTGAAGGATAGAGTGCCCAACTGCGATTTAGAAGAGGAGTCTGCAACCCAATTCCTCAACCAGAGGAGATGCCTGGCTGACACCACTGAGACCATAGCTCTGGCTTGCACCCTGAGGAGATCATACAGGGCATCAGCCCCCCATACGCAATCGCGCCTTTCAGCCTTTCTGCCTGTTCCGCCTCTGCAGACGGGAGGTCCTGAGTGCTGAGTAATTGTTGAACCCACCTGAGGCTTGCCCGCTGCATGAGACTGCTACAGACTGTTGCCCGAACTCAGAGGGCCAGAACCTCAAAGATCCGTTGAGATGGAGCTCCAACTTCCGATCCTGAAGATCCTTTAATGCGGTCGCCCCCACCACGGGAATAGTGTGTGTTTGGTGACGCAAGGCACTGCGGCATCTACCTTAGGAACTTTGAGCATCTCGAGACATTGGTCTGGCAGAGGGTAAAGCTTATGCATTGCCCTTCCTACTCGAAGACCAGATTCGGGGGACTCCCACTCCCAAAGCAGAAGCAGCATTAGCATGGGGTGGAATGGAAAGTACATGGTGGAGCCCTCAGCCCCGCCAGGACCGGGTCCACAGTGAGTGAGGTAGAGGTGCTGGTGGGTTCCTCCGGCCGGAGGACCGCTACACCTAGTTCATCCAAGACAAATGGAATGAGGGGTCCAACTCTTCCTGTTGGAACAGTCTTAGGACACGTGGGTCATCCCCATCGACTGGCGGGTTTGACAGCAACAAATCGGTGTCCAGATCCGGCAGAGAGAGGCTGCGGAGGGTCCGGGGGATCCGGTGCGCCCGGCACGGTCCTGACCCTAGTGGAACCAGGTAAATCCGGGGCTCTAGGGCCCTGGTCAGTGGTGACCCGAGAAATCTTAGCCGGGGAGGGGCCAGGGAGGGATCATCCTGCTCCTGCAAACTAGCCAGAAAAGATTTGTGTAACAAAAGAACAAATTTCGGTGAAAAATGGTGTCGAACTTTCCCAGGCAAAGGGGCATTGTGGGAGACGTCCGGGGCTGCATCCGGGGAGTTCGCAGGACTCAAATCAGGCGGCGAAGGGTTAAAAACCGGCTCTCCCTCTCCCTCAGGGCCCGGCTCCGCAGCGAGACCAGAGGTCAAGATGGCCGCCGTTCCCATGGTTTTTCGTGAGAGAGACGGCTTTGCCACCTGCTTAGCGGCCCGACCTCGGGTCGTCGATTTCGCAGCTGCCGCGGAGGGACCCTCCCCGCCGGGCAGACAAACAGCGCACAGCCCATTGCAGGAGAGCCGCAAAGCCGGCTCCCCGCAGACCAAACAAGCCACTGACCGCAGCGTCAGTAGAGAGGGGGGTGAAAACCATGCTGTCGTTAGGAAAATGGAGCCGACTCAGCTGTGCCTGGCTGAAAACGAGCGGTAGAGCGGAAGAATCCCTGCTATGCTCCTTCCCCCTGCAAGTGCGGCTACAAAGAAATGAGCAGAGGAACGACAACCTCTCTACTAAAGGACCTGAGGCAGGCACGAAAAGGGGGTGACTGAACCACCAGTATCACCCCTTTAGCCAGGCAAGTGGTCACCGAGAAGGAGGGTCCCAGGCTGAGTACTCAAGGGGAAAATCCCCCCGGGACCCCGTAAGAGCAATGAGACAGAACTGTCTCACTTAGACAAAAATTTGATTTCCTCTGAAATTCTTATCTGTTTTTGTTTTTTGTTTTTTGTTTTTTTTTAATAGAAAACAATCAATACTTGCTTGATCCTGGAAACAACCAGAAGGAAGAAAGAAAGAAATCACCACAGTGAGTGTGGAAAACAGAGAAAGCTAGGGAACCACAGGTTCAACTGCCTGCCTTTGCTGGGAGACAGAGAAATACTGATATAGGATACCCTTTCAGTTTTTCTCTGTCTCCCTCTGCTGGACAGGAGGCTTAACCCACTGTCTGGACTGATCCGGGTACGTACAGGGAAACATGAGATATTTGTATGCACTGTCTCCAGTGTATGCAGATATAAAATCGCATGCATTTTCATTGTGGATATCCTGAAAACCTGACTGGCTGAGGGGAGGACTGGCTTCAGACACTCAAAATGCACTCACTAGGGAAAAGAAGGAGAGATATGATAGAAACAGTCAGATAGTCTATTGATTTTATATTGAGCTTGTTAAGCGTTCAGGGCTTCATTTGAGAATCTGGAGCAAAGGGGTTTAAAAATGTGTGATGTAAAAAGGAATTGCATATAAGAGTATGTTCAGTACTGCAGGAATTGCAAATATGTAAGATCACATAACTAGAAGGCCTAGATGACATGCAAGCACTCAGGTAGCCATGTCTGTCTGACAGGTTACACAGGAGAGCTAGGAGGCCAGATGTTCAGGCAACAGCCATACTGGTATTGCTGGCTATTTAGATCATCACAGGGGACAGGTGGGTGCTACAGGGAACTAAACAGGGATCTTGTATGCTCATCTACCGAAGATGATAGAGTACAAAGGAGGAATACGGAGAAATCTTGCAAGTGGTCACACTCTGTGGCTGGCAGCTGAGATGTATCTATAGCAGTGTGAACAGAATAACTGGGCAGACTGGATGGACAGATTGCTCTTTGCTGTCATTTACTATGTTACTATAAGAAGGAACAGCAAGACAAGTGTTCAACAGATTTGACTCCCATTTAGGAATTTTTCTTTCCATTCAGTGTAACTAAGTAGATTGCTGGTGATCAGACAATGTAGTATCTTTACGCTTATTGTCCACCCACTTATATCCGAGGTAGCTCTATTGGTCTAAGATGCCTTTTAAAAACTGAATATACGAATGCATATATTTTGGATGGAGGGAAGCAGAGGTTGGGGGAGGGAAGGGAAGGTTGTAGGGGCTGAACTATCAAAGTCTTTCTTGCATGTTGTCTTTTTTGCTCGCCAATGGGGAGATAGCAAGTTTAATCTAGAAGATCCTGGAGGTACATAATGAAATATATGTATTTTCAAAAGATTTGGGTGTCTAACTTTATTTATTTAACACTTTTCTATACCGATCTTCATGAAAAAATTTCATATCAGATCGGTTTACATGTAACAAAGGGTATAACTTAAACAAGAACAATTCACTAGAAGCGGAAGTTACATATAACAAGGGTAGTTAACTTGGAGGCTAGGCTAGTCGAGGTATAGGACAGTGTAACTGAAGAGAACTAGAAAAGGCAATGAAACAAAAGAAACGGCGGCTTAATTATAATGTCTAAACATAGCGGGGCGTTAGCCGGTAAAGCAGAGTCCTGTCCGGTTGACAATTAATGGCTTAGAAAGTTAGGGGAAGGCCTGGAGGAGTTAAGCACCTAAATTGGCTCCTTTGAAAATTTAGGAGTTAAGCACCTAAATTGGCTCCTTTGAAAAGTGTCTAGGGCTGTGAGTTGCTAGCATTGTTGTCAGAGCTAACAGGGATGCCAAGCTGGCAGGAGAGAAGAGTGAATCCTCCTGCCCGTTTCAGTTATGGTAACTTTGAGGGATTCTATGGGGTTGATGTAGGGGGCCGTCAAGGAGAGGGATCTGGTGCCAGCAGGGAAGGAGGAAGATCGGCTCTGATTGAGCTGGAAGCCCAAAAGAGGAGGATCAAACCAGCAGGCCCAGATTTTAAGTTTACAGATTGGCCGAGCCATGAGGACACCTCTCAGTCAGCTGCTGCAGTGACCTTTCATCTGGAAGAATTTAATTTCCTGCAAGCACAGAATTTTCAAAAGTCAGAGGACAAGGGAGTTAACTTCCAAAATCTCCTTCTGAGATCAATCCTGAGTAATCCGGTGAGCAAGAGTTATCCAGATATTCAGCGGAACACCCCCAGAGTGTTCTGCTGACTTACCTGGATATTTTTCTGATCAGACTTACTGAACTAACTTTGCCAGGATAGCAATGCATATCAGTGCCACCCAATCTAAGTGCCAGCACACCCTGGGGACATCATCAGCACTGGCTCTTCTTATCAGGTACATTTCTTGCTGGTAACATGTTACCCGGATTCAATTTTAGCCAGGGAGCAGGAGGAAAACATTCAAATCTCTGTTTTTTTCCTGGATGACTTGACAACCCCTTTGATTATTAACCTCCTTCTTCTGGACTCTCAAAATGAACAGGCCCCCTTCCAAATTTCAATCCATGGACTTTTTAGACTATTAAATGTTTCTTTTTTAACCATACAGTTTGCTTATGTTCCTCTGGGTCTCCAGCTCAAATCAGGAACCAGCTCTGGGGTCCTGGAGCCATCAGCCTTCAGTCACAACGACCCAGAGAGTTTTTCTCTCCCTATTTTCTGCATACACCCCCTGTCCCCAATGTACCTAATCTGATGATCGCAGCGATGCTCCTGCAGAGCTGGGGGCCATGCACTGGGACTCGTTCCCAACCTGCAGTTACTGGCCCTGAATCCAGGGCCAGTAACTGCAGGTTACTGTCAATGCATAATGGCTACAACTTCTCCCAGGCACTGGGAATGTTACCTCCGCAACAACCCCAGAGAGAGTGAAGGACCCAACTCTGGGAACGCACTAGAGACCTCCCACATGGCTGTGTGCCGTTGAGACATTAGGCCGGCCCAACTCTTATAAAATGTTAAAAAAAATATATTAATTAAATAAAATCCTTGAATATGATGGAAGTTCTTAATCTGTTTTGGGACTAGCAAGCTTTCATTCTCAGGCAGTAAGCCACTTCTCATAGCCAGCTAACATTGCAAAACAGATTAAGAATATATAATATACTATACTATAATATAACTATTTATTTATTTATTTGCTAGTACTACTATTTGGTTGGTTTTCTTTCAACCAATTATATTTTTGGTGGGCTAATGATGCCCTCTTTCCCCTTTAAAGGCAGACCTGTGTGGCCAGCTAAATGCCAGGCTTGAGAAGGGTAACCACACTCACCGCAGCTCCTCCAGTTTCTTCTTCTTCAGCTCATCCAAACGTGCTCGCCGTTGGCGCGCCTCCTCCTGCAGTCGCTTGCCCTCCTCAAACAAGGCGATCTGGGCCAAGAGTTGACGCTGCTCGTTCTCACGCACCTGCTGGCGCAGCTCATCGGCATGGCGCATCACCAGCGCAGTTTTCTCCTCCAGCTCCTTCTTCTCTTTCTCAATCTTCTCCTGCTGCACCCTGAAAGGATTCCCCCAAGAGACTCTCAGAGATCCTACAGAGAGGATAGGTTCCAGCTGCACCCTGAAAAAGGATTCCCCTTAGAGACTGTCCAAGATCCTGCAGGTATACTGGAGATTTGCTGGAAAAGTTATCCACCCACAAAACCGTCAGAGACCTTGCAGGGATGCAGGAGGCTCCTGCTGTACCTGGAAAAATATCCCACCCCCCACAAGAAGCTGTCAGATTCTGCAGGGATGGGAAGTTTCTCCTGGACTTTTAAGGATCTCCGAGATTGCCAAAACCCTACAGGGGATAAAAGCATCCTCCAACAGACTATAGGAAAACTGGCTCTTACCTGCTAATTTTCATTCCTGTAGTACCACAGAGCAGTTCAGACTCCTGGGTTTTGCCTCCCCACCAGCAGATGGAGACAGAGAAAGTTTCACTGACACTGTATAAAACCCAGTGTGCCACCTGCAGACCCTCAGTATTGACTTGTACACAAGACAAGATGACAGCAACAACCATATATTTCTAAGCAAACTCCCTCCCCTCCAATGAGCCAGAAGAAGGTGAAGTTGCCCAAAAACAATGGGAAACGTTACCTAAATTTAACATAAGCGATCAGCACTGAAAACCTCCAACACTCTGCACTATATACAAAGTAACAGGCTGAAGCGGACTCTGCCCCCCCCAGTAAATGGGCGGGTCCCTGGACTGATCTGTAGTACTAAGGGAATGAAAATTATCAGGTAAGAACCAATTTTCCTTTCCCTGTACATACCAGATCAGTCCAGACTCCTGGGATGTACCTAAGCTCCCCTTAACTTGCCGGAGCCCCGACATCCAAACAATAATATCTAGCAAAAGTGGGCAATGTCTTTACAGTATCTGCCCTGCAAATTTCATGTGGAGACACCTGTTGTGATTCAGCCAAGGAAGTCGCCTGAGAAGGCATCAAGTGCATCCCTAAAACACCCAGCACCAGACGCCCTTTAAAAATGTAAGTCGACTTGATCGCTTCCTTCAGCCACCACACAGTTGAAGCTTTAGACGCCTTACTTCCCTTCTTTGGACCACTTCACAGTACAAAGAGGTGATCTGATCTACAGAATCATGTGACCTTTAGTTACCTCAGTAATACATGCCTCCCATCTAAGAGCCTAAGCTCCCCCACATGAGACGGAGAGGAATCCAAATCCTGAAAAGTTGGAAGCTCCACTGTCTAACTAAGATGGAACGCCGAGACTACCTCATCAGAAAAGAAGCCACCATGCATAAATATATCCCCGAATCAGACATCTGTAGGAAGGGATCTCAACACGACAGCGCCTGGAGCTTCAAAATTCTCCTGGCTGAACAAATAGGCACCAAGAAAACTACTTTAATAGTCAAGTCCTTAACTGTAGCTCTCTTTAGTGGTTCAAACCGAGCCCACCTCACCAATCCTCTAAGGACTAGATTCAGATTCCAAGACTGACAAATGTTCCGCACCTGAAGACGCCAGTTTTTATCTTCCTGAAGTAACTGTATAACATCCGGATGTGTGGACAAAGGATACCCTTGTACCTTACCCCAGAGACAGCCCAATGTTGCTACCTGGACTCTCAGAGAGTTAAAGGTTAGTTCCTTGACCAGAACCTCTCTGTAGAAAAGCCAAAATATGCGACACCACAGCCTGAACTGGCTGAAGGTGAACTCCCGTCAACAGCAGACCAGGATTCTAAGATCCTCCAAATTCGCACATATGTCAAGGATGTAGGTGGTCACCTAGCCTGCAATAAGGTGAAAATAACCACTTTGGAATATCCCCTCCATGTCAGTTGTCTCCTCTCAGAAGCAAAGCCACAAAACAGAAGTGAGCCACCTGACCCGAAAATATTGGGCCCTGGTGGAAAAAAGTAGACTGATGTCTGAAACTAAGGGGCCCATCTATGGCCATGTTGATCAAATCTGAGAAGCATAGGTGATGTGGCCACTCTGGAGGTACCAGGATCACTTTGCTTGGATCTTTCTCTATCCACCATAATCCTTTGTCCAGAAGCCACGGAGGGAAGACAAAGAAGAATCCCCCGAGTCCATGGCAGCAGCAGAGCTCCGATTCCCGCCATACTGTGCTCTGTTCAGCAGCTGTAAAACCACAACACCTCTGTGTTCTTTGGTTGGGACACCCCCATCTTCTGTGAATGAGACACATCGCTGCCTCCAACAGCTTCCATTCCCTGGGGGTCTAACGTTCTCCAACTGAGAAAATCCACCTGAACGTTGTTCGGGTTTTTTGATGTGAGATGCTCCCAGCCTCTCCAGGTGTTGCTCTGCCCAGAGAACGAACTCCCAGGCTTCTTGAGCCACTGCCCGATTCTCAGTTCTGCCTTGATGGTTGATGTAGGCAACCATCGTTGCATTGTCTGATAGGATCCATACTAGATGGCCGCGTAACCTTGGCAGACAGGCAAGCAACGCAAAATGCATCTCTCTCATCTCTAACCAATTAATAAACCATGAGGCCTCCAGTTTTGACGACTGGCAATGTGCCAACTAATCTTGCCACACCGTCCTCCATCCGGAAAGACTTGCATCAGTGGTGACTATTATCCAATTTGGAGCCTCCAATTCCACACCATGCTCGGGACTGTTTCTGGCTTCCCCTCTAAGGAAGAGGAAGATGAAACTCTTCCAATAACAGATTCCAGCAGGAGAAAACCCCTGCAGAGGCCGCATATGCACGAACGCCCAATGCATTAATTCCAATGTTGATACCATAGAACCCAGTGTTATGCTCAACTCCTCAAGAAGGGAGGAGTTGGCAATCTGTTGTGATCTACTCCTCAAGAAGAGAGGAGTTAGCAATCTTGATAGGAAAGCTCTGATAGAGCTAGGAGTAGCAATCTGTATGTACTAGCTCCAGAAGGAGGTGGAGTTAGCATGCTGGTATGAATCTGTTGCTGAAGACCCCTGGTAGGAAAGGAATAGCCATCAGTTACCAGTGGAGTGCTTGGAGAGGACACTAAGCTGTAGAGGAATGTAGTTAGGTGAATCCTTGGGCCAATGGCAGATGACTGCGCCCCCAGGAGGATATCCTGAGAGGGACCACCGGCTAGGCTTGAGTATGGAGACAGACACAGAATTCTTTTATTAGATAGGTAGTAGAACCACCAGAGGTGGCAGTAGTGAGTTGCTACACCCGGCAGGGCTGAAGTCCCTCAGGTACTGGAACCACAATCCCAGGGTAGCTGAGCTGTAGAGAAACCATATAGTGAGTAGACAGGTATATTGTGTTCATAGCCAGAACCGGATAACATATCTCACATAAGGTCTTTAGAAGGCTCAGTAGCTGGAAAGGGTTAGGCCCTCAAGAGCGAGTACCTGGTTCCAGGGAAAGCTCTGAGAGCGCGATGGTAAAGGAAAATTAGTTCTT